>NC_071123.1:20554062-20879375 GCF_024256425.1 Clarias gariepinus
GACTTGTGTGTATCATTGAGGGGTTCCCTGGTACCAGGCGGGACAAGCAGAATACAGGCTGAGCACTGAGTAGACAAAAGGAGGTCTACCAAAATTCAAGATATCCTTACAGGTAGTCTCCTACATAAATCGCCAGGGCGGACTGCGCTCTTGCCGCTTGAACAAGCTAGCGCACCAGCTTCTGCTTTGGGCACAGGACAAGTTCCTGTCCCTCAGGGCGATTTACATTCCAGGGCACATGAATGTGGGAGCAGACTTATGGTCCATACAAGCTGTGACACACAGGGAATGGAAGCTCCATCCCGAAGTAGTCAGTCAGATCTGGGAAAAATTCTTTACAGCAGAGGTGGACCTCTTTGCCTCCCAAGAGACAGCACAATGTCCCCTCTACTACTTTCTGACTCATCCAGCTCCCCTGGGTCTGGATGCCATGGCCCATACGTGGCCCAAATTACGCCTTTACGCGTTTCCTCCGATAGCTCTGCTCCCGGGAGTCCTGGCGAGGGTCCGTCAACAGCGTTTGCGTCTCTTATTGATAGCGCCCTGTTGGCCGACCAGGGTGTGGTTCTCGGACCTAATATATCTCCTCGACGGCTCACCATGGGTGATTCCAGTGAGGAGGGATCTTCTGTCTCAGGTGCAGGGGACAATATTTCATCCTCGGCCCGAGCTTTGGAACCTTCACGTTTGGCGCCTGAACAGGACCAACTAAGTCAAGCTGGTCTTTCAGCCAGCGTTATTGACACTATTTTAAATGCTAGGGCTCCCTCCACTAGGAAAGCCTACGCCCTCAAATGGAATGTATTTGGAAGTTGGTGCATGACGAAGCAGGTGGACCCAGTTCACTGCCGAATTGCTTCAGTACTAGAGTTCCTGCAGGAAAAGTTGTCCTCAAGCTTGTTCCCTAGTACTCTCAGGACGTACGTAGCTGCTATTTCAGCCTGCCACGTTCCTACTGATGGGGTAACAGTGGGAAAGCACCCTTTAGTTGCCCGTTTCATTGCCCTCTCAGAGCAGCTCTTTATATGCTATGGGAGCCGCAACCGGGGGCCGGCCGCCACTACACAGACTCTGTCACACTGGGTGAGGGATGCTATTGCCCTCTTCTATGAGGTGCGTGTGCTCACTTCGCCTTTAGGAATTAGGGCTCATTCAACCAGGGGGATTGCCTCATCTATCACGTGGAGCTAAACAGTTGAGGCCACCCACTAGAGCCACTGTCCTGTCATGGGATTTATCTGTCGTGCTCGAAGGTCTAATTGACACCCCTTTTGAATCTCTAGAGTCAGTGCCTGTCAGGTTTCTGACCCTTAAGATGGTTTTTCTGATGGCCATTAACTCTCTGAAGAGAGTTGGAGATCTGCACACCTTGTCAGTCTCCCCATCCTGCCTAGACTTTGCCCCTGGGATAGTCAGGGCTGTTCTGCATCCTCACCAGAACCATCTTTCGAAAGTTCCATTCTCAACCATGCACTCTGTTGTTCTTGAGGCCTTCTGTCCTCTGCCTTTTACAGCTCCGGAGCAGAAGAGACTTTACGTACTGTGTCCAGTACGTGCTCTTCAGATTTACGTCCACCGCACCGGCCAGTGGCGTAAAACAGAGCAGTTCTTTATATGCTATGGGGGCCACAACCGGGGGGCCGCCGCCACTACACAGACTCTGTCACACTGGGTAAGGGATGCTATTGCCCTCTCCTATGAGGTGCGTGGGCTCACTTCGCCTCTAGGAATTAGGGCTCATTCAACCAGGGGGATTGCCTCATCTATCACTCTGCCGAAGGGTGTTCCCCTGCAGCAAGTGTGCGATGCGGCAGGTTGGTCCTCTCCGCACACATTTGTTAGATTTTATAGCCTGGATGTGCCTGCTACACCGGGTTCACGGGTCCTCGAGTCAGCTTCCCAGAGATAGTTCTGAGACCACCTCGGTCTTTGTGCGCACACGCTACACAACCCGGGGGTCCAGACACTTGCAGTGCGGCAGCGTTGGTATTCTCGTTCCCATAGGTTTTTCACGCAGCATCGAGTGTAGCCTTTGAAAGGGAACGTCTCGGGTTACTTTGCTGTAACCCTGTTCCCTGAAAAGCCGGGAACGAGATGCTGCGCTCCAATGCTGCACTGCCCACGTGACCGGACGTCCCTTCAGACAAAATCAATCTGTGGAATGTTTCCGGTTTACTCCTATTTATAACCTGCAGGTGCGTCTTATCAGACGACGTCACCTGACTGAGGTTATATAAGCCAAAATTTGGCGTGTTTAATACAAACAACCGGCAACACGAAAAGATGTTCCCATAGCGTTTTCACGCAGCATCTCGTTCCCGCCTTTTCAGGGAACAGGGTTACAGCAAAGTAACCCGAGACGTTCTATTCTGTCTTTAATCCATTTAAAAGCGATCGCGACATTCGTCTGAACCTCGAACTGAGGAAACACTTACACATTTTTGCTTCCATAAATCGTGGTTTGAAGACATATGTAATCAACTTCATATTAACGACGTCATCGCCTAAGCGACGCAGCCGCTTCTGACGTCGGCACGCGGAAGAGTATAAACAGGTGTTAGACAAACCTACTACAGCATCCTTCGCTTCACAAGCAAAGACAGAACACCGATCCTTTACAAAAATACCGATCTACACAATATTTTATGTACACTGATGTTTAATAAAACAGGCATGATGTGTGCGGCTAAGCGCTGTGTTCATCCATGCACCAGGCTCATCGAGCCAGGTGATACACACGCTTTGTGTGTGGTGTGCTGAACGGCAAGAACATCTGGCTAGTTTCTTTTTGGCGCAAATTTTTTTAGGTTCTCCTGCTGCTTTGCGTTTTTTGTTCTCCATTTTTGTTCAGCAATGATATGTGATTGCTGAGTCGTTGCAAGGGGGCGGGTGCATCTGACCTCCTCGGCTGTAATTCGTCCAGCCCAGAGTCGATCATGACCAATTGGTCAATCCGCCACCTTTAATAGTTTATAACGTTACAAAAAAAAAAAACATCAGCGGCCAGCCCACAAAAGACGAAAATCACCATTGGCCCACCGGGCAAATGCCCGGTATGCCCTATGGCCAGTCCAGCCATGGTGTGGGGCGTGGTGTGAAAACTTTTGAGCTTCTTTTCTAAAGCACAAACATATAAAATACATATATGAAACATCTAACAATTGCGATCACACAGCATAATTAGTTTTAATCCGCTGTTGTGTAGCTGTTGAACTCGTGGCGGGTGCAGGGATGGCGGCTCACCTCACCAGAGCCCCTCCTCTCTCACTCTGTCACGGGGTGCGCTGTGAGGTGAGCGCCATGGTTTCGGTAGAGCAGGTGTTGCTGGCGGTGGGAGAGTGTATCGGGTGTGGGAGCATCGTATTAGCATCGCAAGGCCGTGATGGTGTTCGTTAAGGAGAGGGAACTCTTACATCAGCTGATTTAAAATAGAATAAAGGTAAGTGGAGAACTTTATTCGGTTACTCCGCTGGGTACAACAACAATAAAGGTTACCATGTCGAACATTCCTCCACCACCAAGTCACATCTGGACACTCATTGACCTCCAGAGAACATGCTTTGCAATGAACAGAGGCATTCACTATTGTAAACATCTTTAAAGTGTGCCAGTAGGGCAAAACATATTTACAGTGGAACCTCGGATTAGGAGCATAATTCGTTCTGGAAGTGGGCTCGTATTCCAAAACACTTGTAAACCAAATTTAATTTTCCCATAGAAAATAATGGAAACTCAAAGTATTCATTCTACAGCCAAAAAAAATAAATACACAAAAATAATTAACACAAAATATAAAGTAAAAACAAAACAAATTAACTCTACCTGCACTCTACCTTGCACTCTACCTTTAAAAAAACGTAAAAATTAATCCGGACAGATAGGTGTTTCCGTTTGTGCATGCAGACACTGTGTGTGTGTGTGTGTGTGTGTGTGTGTGTGTGTGTGTGTGTATTGTGTGTGCACACACACACACACATTAATGGAAAGACCGTTTTTAAAACTGTTTAAAAATTAACCATTTAAAAATTAGCAAGGAACACCGCTAGTCACACTTGCATGAGCGCATACTAAGGGAATCACTGCTGTAAAGTAAAACAACAACAACAACAACAATAAAAACAAATTAACCAGCACCTTAACGCGACAGAGCAGACAGAGAGAGAGAGAGTGTGTGCACTCACACACACACACACACGCACACACTTTTACAGCCCCCCTCCTCTCAGGTTCCCAAACAAAAACACACACTCTCTACCTTACACCTACCTCTCTCCCCTAAATGCTTGCGGAGTTTCTGAGTGTGCGTGTGTGTTTGTGTGCGTGTGTGTATTCACCCAGCAGGGGAGAAAATTACCTACAATTCCACAGCGCAAGAGAGAGAAAAACCGTTGGCTCAGTTGTGATGACGTGGCGCTCGGGGTCAAAACAAGAAGCGCATGCGTGATACATGATACTCGGTGCTTGTAAACCAAGATAACGCTCGTGTTTCAAGTCAAATTTTATTAAAAATCTTTGCTCGTCTTGCGGAACACTCGTAAACCGCATTACTCGTAATACGAGGTTCCACTGTACACTGAAAACCCTAATAAATTAATTGGACTAAATTGATTGAGTAAGCTCGTTGCCTCAAGTAATTGAGTAATGGAATCTTCCAAAACTTGCATATTTAAGTTTATTTAACTTGGCGGTTTTGTAGACTGTACTTAAATCATTCAGTTCAACAAACTTAGCACTTATTTAATGTACTTGAATGATTGCGTTTACTTGGTATAAATTTTTATGTACTTTTTGTGTACTTATATATTTAAGTTAACTCAACATGAAAATGTAACTTAAAACTGTTAAACAATGTTCTTATATATGACTGCAAGCTTTGTGCACACCGAACTGAAATAAAACAATGAACAGCATATTTAATCTTAGATTTTTTTATTGACAAAATGTCACAATAATATTGAAAACAATAAACACTATGCTGTAATGTAAATTAGGTTATAGCCTCACTTTAAAGGTGGTAAAAAAAAAATAACTAGTGCAGTACATCAATTGTACAACTGTATGCACATATATACTTCACTCAAGTATCAAGTATTATGTTAATGTAAACATAACTATTACATTTGACCATTTAAGCTTTGTGCAAACATAGCAAACTAAAATAAAACAGTCAACATATAGTGTGTTTCACCACAATTTTACAGAATTACAATACAAACTATACTGAAGTGTCACAACCACACTACAAAGGTGTACAATATCCTAAATGAACTACTGAACATCAGTTGTAGAACTCTGCATTTTACAATTTAAACATAATTTTTATTCTTCATAAAATGTATAATGGAGATTAAGAAACCAAGGTGGAAAAAAAACAAAACAAAAAATGGTGTTAAAGTATCACAGTGATGTTTCTTAAGCAAAAAGTTGGTTTGCCAGAGACTGCACTCTAGGCTTGAGAGTATTCTGTCTCATTGACATTAGTACACGCTGAATGAAATCAAACGTGTTGGCGAGTGATTTTGGGTAATTCAGGTCTAGTGTGTAAATCAGACCAAAGAGAAGACAAATTGCCTGTGGGAGGTCCTGCACTTTGTCCATCATGACTTGCCCCTTAATAATTATTCCGATTGAAGAAGTCAAATGCAAAGAGCTGGAGGGCTGAAGATCGGTGTCCTCCAAAAAATCCCCACTGGCACATCAAGGATGGTGTTGCGATAAGATTCAAAGATTCAGATTCAAAGAACTTTATTAATCCCAGAGGGAAATTGCTTTGCCTTGGTCATACAGTTGCATTGATAAAAAAAAAGAAAAAAAGAAATAAATAGTGACAGGGAAAAGCAAACATACAAGAAATAAAAATTAAAGAAAAATAAAATAAATAAAAGCAAAAATAGAATTAAATATAGCACACTTTTTACATATTGCACTAAAAATATAATCTGTATACTGATATTGCACTTGAAATGTAGTATAAGTGAATAGAAAATAATATTGCCATGTCCACTGTCTCTCCCCGGACAGATATCGGAGTCACAGGGGTTCCCCTTTTCCTGAAGTCGACCACCAGCTCCTTAATTTTCTTGATGTTGAGTTGTAGGTGATTACGCTCACACCAGAAAACAAAGTCATCCACCACAGACTGGTACTCGGAGATGTCACCGTCCTTAATACATGCCACCACCACAGAGTCGTCAGAGAACTTCTGTCAATGGCATGATTCTGAGTTATATTTAAAGTCAGATGTATAGAGGGTGAAAAGAAATTGAGACAGAACAGTTCACTGAGGAGCACCAGTGCTGCAGATCAGTGTGTCAGACACGCAGTTTGGTAATCTGACATACTGGGGACGGCATGTCAAATAGTCCATGATCCATGAGACCAGGGGAGTGTCAATTTGCATGGTCCTTAGTTTCTTCCCCAGTACTGCTGGTCGTATGGTGTTGAAGGCACTGGAGAAATCAAAGAAAATAATCCTAACACTGGTCCCAGGTTTGTCGAGGTGGGAGTAGGTTCGGTGGAGCAGATGTATAGTGGCGTCATCTACTCCCAGGGATGGCTGATAGGCAAACTGAAGAGGTTCAAGAGAGGACTTCACCTGGGGACGAAGTGTATCCAGGATAAGTCTCTCAAAAACCTTCATAATATGTGATGTTAGAGCGACTGGCCTGTAGTCGTTCTGGGCAGAGGGTCGTGGTATTTTGGGGACAGGAACAATGCAAGATGTTTTCCACAGGGCAGGGACTTTCTCTACAGATCTGGCCTTTAAAAACGCACGTTTTCGGAAAAGGGATCCCACGACTTGCCGCGGTTGCGCGCGGCAAGCTGTGAAAATGCCCTTCACTACCTGTAGGAGGCAGTCGTGTTTCAGTCTAAAGTATTGTGTGTCTACTGAAGCCGAAAAATGTTATGTCTCTTAGGCGCCCATTGACAGCAAGCGACAGAGCTCATAAACGTGTCAAGCTCAAACTGTTATGTATTTATTCATCATTTTCATTCAGAATTATTATTATTAGTAGTAGTAGTTCTCCGAATTTATTATTATTATTATTGTAACGCACCCGCGCGTGTGCAAAAGGACTACAAAGATGTATGACATTAGCCTATAACAGTATTTATGCGCTTTAAACGCAGACGGGTACTGGTGGCTCAGTGGTAGTCACTAAGTGTCAGCTATTCATGACTGGCCGGTAGGGGCAAGTCGTGAATAGCTGGCATTCGGTGACAGCCAATGAAATTGAAGCATTTTTGCGGCTTTCCACGTGGTGTGACGTTGCTCAACTAATAGCATAAAATCGTCTAGACCCTGGTTCGAATCCCGCTCTGGGTGAAAATGTAAATTCTTTATTTTATACTTTTTGCTTATGATTATCATTAAATTGCGGCAAGCTGTGAAAATGCCCTTCACTACCTGTAGGGGGCAGTCGTGTTTCAGTCTAAAGTATTGTGTGTCTACTAAAGCCGAAAAATGTTATGTCTCTTAGGCGCCCATTGACAGCAAGCGACAGAGCTCATAAACATGTCAAGCTCAAACTGTTATGTATTTATTCATAATTTTCATTCAGAATTATTATTATTATTAGTAGTAGTTCTCCGAATTTATTATTATTATTATTATTGTAACGCACCCGCGCGTGTGCAAAAGGACTACAAAGATGTATGACGTTAGCCTATAACAGTATTTATGCGCTTTAAACGCAGACGGGTACTGGTGGCTCAGTGGTAGTCACTAATGGCGCTTTTCCACTGCATAGTACGGCACGGCACGGTTCAGTTCAGCTCACTTTTGGGGGGTTTTCCACTGGGAACAGTACCTGGTACCTGGTCCTTTTTTTAGTACCACCTCAGCCGAGGTTCCAAGCGCGCCGAACCGTTACCAAAACGTAACGTGTAAACTCTGCTGGTCACTGATTGGCCGGAAAAAATCGTCATTACTGCGTCACTGAACTTGGGACACGAGACACAACAGACCCGCTAGTATTATTAGCACAGCCAGCGAAGGATCGGACGCACCTTTTTGTACTGTATTAACTAAAAAAATGGCTGTTTCATGGTCTATTGAGGAAGTACAGACGTTCCTCTCGTTGGTAGCTGAGGAGCGGACCAGCGAAAGCTTGATGGGGCGACGCGGAATGAAAAAGTTTTTCAGGAGGTCGCTAATCTCTTGGCCGCACACGGCTACCATTGGACTTACAAACAGTGTAGGGACAAGTTAAAAAAGTTTTAAAAAATGAAGAGCGACTACAGAGGTATAAAGGACCACAACAGCCGGAGTGGTTCAAACAGGCGGTCAAGGAAGTGGTTCGCCCAAATGGACGCAATCTATGGAGGCAGACCAACGAGCAATGGAAGGGAGGATGCCCTGGACTCGGCCACGCCATTGTTGTTGGAGAACACGATCGAGGATGGTACGTTGTGTTTTTATAACGCTTGAAATCCTATTTTTTCTGGTTTTATTGACCGTCGATGCTTATTTTATATCGCAATTTGACTGTAAAATCATGGCCTAATGAAGCATGAAGCCCTAGTAGCTAACATGTATCAGTGGTAGTGCTATTGTTCATGATGTTCATGTTTTTTTTTTGGTGTGTTGCAGTAATTTGTGCATTCCCAACTGATTAGACAAACTTTGCGTTTTAGACTCATTGTCCACGATCGATTCACTTGTACTTTCTACATGCAACGACGACGACTCCTCTTCCCAAGCGGTGCTAGCAGCGTCTCCACCACGCCCGCCAACACCATCACCCTCCAGCTGCACGACGACACCGCAGCGTGTGTTAACGGGTACAATACACATTTGATACTTCATATATCATATTATGTACAAATAGGATATCACAATATAGGATATATAACCTTATATACCGTGTCTCATGAATTACTGTTGCTTATCATAAATAGTTTAATACCATAAATAATATTATACAATACCATAGATACTGTAAATGTAATTGAGTAAAATCAAATGAATTTCAAAAATAATTTCTCTCATTTTCACTCCAATTTTCTACGCTTTGGTCCAGGCAAGAGGAAACGGAGCCTGCACCATCAGGAACATCTTGCTGCATTAAGAGAGATGCAGGTGGCAGACATTGAGCAGCAGGAGCTGAACCGTGCCCAGAGGGAGCGCCACTTGCAGATGGCACTGGAAGAGGCCAAACAAGCGAGGGAGCAGGAAGCGGCCTTGAGGGCAGAGGAACACTCTCAGACGGCTGCTTTCAATCAAGCATTCCTCAATGTTATGGGGATGCTTGTCCAGGCAATGAGTGGCCGACGGGAATAAAACTCTCTTGCTGACTAATGCCATAGGTGTTTTTTTTTTTTTTTTTTGATGTTTGCACTACATGTCTGCACACTTAACAGTTTCTTCTGTTAACGTTAAAATTTATTTTCTTCTACTTGTCTGTTGTATATCTGTTGTGCACTATATACATGTGCACACTGTTTAAAGTTTACAGTTTATATTTTTACTACTTATATTTTTACTTTTTGCACCTTGTAGATTTTTAGTGTTTTCTGGTCATATTTTTACCTGTAGAATTGTGTTGTGCTTCAATAAAAACAATCTGATCAAATACGTGTAGCCCAAGACTATATTAAAGATTTATTATTGTATGAGCAGGTAAAGTACCTCCTGATAAAGACAAATGGTTAATGCCACCACAATACAAACCAAAAAAAAAAACAAGGAATACATTGTAAAGTTTGAAATGGTGTTTAAAAATTTATTGATAATACACTTTACAGAACATGCTACGTGAATAGTTAGCTACTCAAGTAACGCATCAGACCTGCACGGACATCCCTGCCCTTCTCCTCTACAGCCTGTGGCACTGCCACCACAGTCTCTGCTGCTGGGGGTTGATCCCAAGAATTCTCATAGGCCTCACCATGACTCTCACAAAGGTTATGTAGAGCACAACATGTCAGCACCATGGACTTCACAAGGTTGACAGCACAGTCATTTTTCATAATGCATCGCCATCTTCCTTTTAATCGACCGAAGGCATTTTTAACAACTACGCGTGCTGGTTAACGAATTAGCTCTGGGACCAACAGGGTTCCTGCTGCTGCACAGAACTCCTGAACACACCGACACAGTTGTTATGCTTACAGCTTTCTTTAAAGGTACACACACACGGAGGTTTGTGTCCCGTCGCTCCATCGCTGGACGCAGTTTGTTGCATAAGTGGATGAATGTTTCTTCAGACATTCTAAAGTTCTCCAGCCACTGAGTGTTTGTAAAACCGGGAACAATCACATCCCACCACTCTGAAGCATGACCTGTAATATACAGAATCTGCATGTTAATGTTACACTGGCAGTTAAGTTTATTATATGCTTAGCAACAGTGATAAAAGTTAGCTAGTGATGAGCTTTTTTTTAGATGCTCTCTTGTCTTTTTTATCTGTGTTTTCTTTGGCTGCCATCAGCCTCTTTTGAAACAAACTCCTTCGTCTTGCTGTTAAAAACATCCACATATCGAGAATGAAGAACACCATTCCGTCCATATGCTCCATTGTTGTGTGTTTGTTGTGGCGCGTTTAGATGATGTCACGGCAGTAGAGGCGGCGCAACTATGACGACACGTGAATAATCACGGCCACTCTAAAGCGGTACTAAACTGCAGTGGAAACGCAAACTGAGTCGAACTGAGCCGTGCGGTGTCGTGCCGAGCCGAGTCGTGCCACGCAGTGGAAAAGCGCCATAAGTGTCAGCTATTCACGACTGGCCGGTAGGTGATTCGCCCGCCATGCGGGAGACCCGGGTTCGATTCCCAGCCAGTGCTCAATATGCTGGTGCTATTCGCTAAGATGCCATTAAAGAAAATTGAGAAATTTTTTTTTTTGCTTAAGCTATAAAGCACATTAGCACTCACCTCATAGTTGCTATAATTTAATGATTATCATAAGCAAAAAATGTAAAACAAAGGATTCACATTTATTACATTTTCACCCAGAGCGGGATTCGAACCAGGGTCTGGACGATTTTATAGGATACGGATATTATACAGACATTATTTAAGCAACGCCACACCACGTGGAAAGCGGCAAAAATGCTTCAATTTCATTGGCTGTCACTAAGTGTCAGCTATTCACAACTGGGATTCTTTAGCTAAAAATCCCTAAACGGTTTCCCATTCATTTTCAATGGTAGTGCTAAACCACTACGGATGCGATATACTTTCGGCCGCCGGTGGCCGCTGCGGAGCCCGCCGGCGCCCGTTCCGCGCGCTGATTGGTCGAGCCGCCTTAAAAAAAAAAAACCCTAAATTGTTTCCCATTCATTTCCAACGGTAGTGCTAAACCACTACGGATGCAATTGTACTTTCGGTCGCCGGCGGCGCTGCGGGAAACGGAGTCGCGCGCTGATTGGTCCAGCCGCCTTAGAAAAAACCCTAAACAGTTTCCCATTCATTTTCAATGGTAGTGCTAAACCACTACGGATGTAATATACTTTCGGCCGGCCGGTGGCGCTGTGTGGCCCGCTGGCGTCGTTCCGCGCGCTGATTGGTCGAGCCGGGAACCTGAGTGAGACAGACGGATGGACTTATAGTACACGGACTGGATAGTACAGACAGTAAAAGTACCTGTACTGATATTTAATCTTTATAATCCTTGTTGTCCACTGAGCATTTATATAACATGTTATAAAAACTATGCTTGCTTGTGATGCTTAATTAAACAAAATATTTTTTCTTTGTAACAGGTAAAATTGCACAAACAAGTTTGGATCCATGTATTGTAAATTAAAAACTGATGATCAGTATGCCTATTATGAAATGTGCATGCCTATGTAGTCTTTATTTCATTTTTATTTTTATTTTTCCATGTTTCTTTCAGCTCCTGCTTCTGCTACTGCTTCTGCTATGCCGCAAACGACATCGACTGCCAGAGAAGGTACAGGCATCAGGACCTGAAAGAGCTGTCTAACCAAAAGTCCTCCTGCGCTGGGACCACAAGTCGTTTTCCCAAACTAAATCTTCTATTAAATCTTTCCTTCTCATCCCAAACAGCCGACTTGTACACACGGGTTACACTGGAATGGCAGGGAAGTAGATTACTGAACTGCAAAGGTATTTTTTTGTACAAGGATCTGTAGAATTATGGAGAAGGAAGGATCTGGGCATGGAGAAGGACATGAAATGGAGAGAATTTCAGGACTATAAATTCAATGAGATGAAAAGACAAAGATGGGAAAAGACAGAAATGATAATGTGAGAAAGGGGGAGACTGACAGTGGTTTCTCAAGTGTGTATTTTTTTTCTTCTTCTTCTTCTTCTTCTTTATATTTTTTGTTATTGTTGCCAAGAGTGTTTAAAATACAGTATAATAATTTCTGCATGCTTCATTAAGAAAAGTGAATAATGTATAGTGAGAAGTAAAATAAATTAATGAGTGTGGAGATTGTAACAATTAATTGCAATTTCAATTAAAAGTGTTTCGGCTGAATAAGTGAAGTCAGTCTTATTATTTAACAGCCACAAACGGAGTTTTGGATATAACCACGACATTACATTATTAAGTTATGCTTCAGTACTAAATGCATGTTTGCAATTGAGATTTTTTTTTAAGCTATGAAACATTAGCACTCACCTTACTATAATTTAATGATAATCATAAGCAAAAAGTATAAAACAAAGAATTTACATTTTCACCCAGAGCGGAATTCGAACCAGGGTCTAGACGATTTTATGCTATTAGTTGAGCAACGTCACACCACGTGGAAAGTCGCAAAAATGCTTCAATTTCATTGGCTGTCACCGAATGCCAGCTATTCACGACTTGCCCGCGGGAAACACTTTTCAATTTTAATGCTCACATACACTTTAGAAAATAATAAATTATATTGTTACCATATTAGAATGAGAGCATTACAGTAAACATGTAAACAATGATTAGTGCTGCAGTCACAAAAACACACTTTCTGAACAATCAGAACAGAGAATTCAACAGCAATGTGCTTTTCTGTTCCTCATATAAACATATCTGCTGCTTTAGCTGAAGTCTGTCCACATTTCACAGCGGCTTATCTTCACTATTTACCTCATTACTGAGAGAAAGCCCCGCCCCTTCACCTCTGATAACCCCGCCTCCTCTGCTCAGCATTTAGTTAATTATTAAATTAAAGTAATTAGTTAACTGTTTATAATATTAATAATAATATATTTTCCCCAGGAGTTCTTTAAACTCTACAATTGGCACAGACTGGATTAAAAAGTTATATATATTTTCAGTGTGAGTGTTTAGTGTGAGCTCTTGGAGGAAAAGTTGTTTCTGTAACTTTTCTTCCCTGTATGTTGTTCTGCCAATGCTGCCCCCTTGTGGACGTTCAGTGACTCTATTCTAAAAGACGACTCTCCCTAGTTGTTGGAGCTGTACCATATCTAGCCTCCTCCTCCTTATCACATCTACTTTGTCCTGTATTAAATGCAAATGTTTCGCTTTTGGTTCATTATCTCACTAACGTTGCCAGTGTTGTTTTGCCTTTCTCCATATTATACGTTTCCCTTCTCGTAATGCTGGATACACGTATATCGTCCACAAGAGGGCAGCAGCAGCGCGTCTATGAATCAAAACAACAGAGTTGCGCAGATGCTGCCCCCTTGTGGACGATATAAGTGTAGCCAGCGTTCCAGTACGTTGTTACATTGTGGTAATATGCAGAGATTACTTATTGTGTGTGTGTGTGTGTGTGTGTGTGTGTGGATCCTGATAGAGAGCTGCAGTGTGGAGCAGCAATAAGAGAGAGAGGATGAGCTGTACAGAAATAAGAGTGTTTCAGTGACCACGCCTACTGCATGGATCTGTTCTGCTGTTACTCATCCACTGATGTACAGAAATAAAGATCCAATCTGACTTCTATAATGAGAAAGAAACATAAACAGCAGTCTGCCCTCTATAGGTGAAGAGATTTATTATGATTATTCTGTACATTTCCATATAAAAACTATACAAATATGTTAAACAATAAATAAATAAATAAATAAATAAATAAATAAACATTCATTAAACTAATAGAGCCAGTAGATTATTCATAAATGTGTCCTTCATTTAGCTGATCTTTTTCTATTACAACATGTATTACAATATTACAATATTACAACATAGAACATGTCAGAAGCAGAACCATAATATACCAATACTTATAACAAAACATCTTTAAGTATTTTATTCCCCTCATGCCTCAGCAATTTCTTAATGTTCTGACGCATTTATTCATTTAAAAAGAAATTTTGAGCATATATTATCTATTTTTAACAGCTATAGATAGGGTTCCTTCACCAGTCTCTCTCTCTCTCTCTCTCTCTCTCTCAGTCTGTTATAAGAAATAATTCTTAAGTCTGTCACTTACCTGAGAATCCATCTGTACTAAAGACATTTTGTTGTTGTTGTGGTAACACAGTACCAGTTTCCTTACCACAGTTTCTCACCACTGCCACTACTGTGTGTGTAACTGTTCTGTGAGTTTGATGTGAGTAACATTTCTCACACTGACAGAAGTTGTCTTTGTTTATCATGGCACAAAATCATACCCTGGTAAACATGTCATGTTAGGAAATATCAGACCTCTGACCTCAAGTCACAATAAAAGAGTTCTGTTACGATGTGGGATTTTTGCCAGCAACAGCAAAATCAAGTCCAAAGTCCTACATGCAGTGTGAACTAAACCTGCTGCTGGTTCTGATATATTAAACTCATTACTGTTTCCTGGTAAACTTCTTCCCTCAGTCTGTGAGTCTCTGTGAGCTCTGAATGTGTCTCTGAAGAGTCTCCAGCTCTCTGTGCTTCTCCTCTACAACATCTTCACTATAACATTGTTAGAACAGCCAAAAAAGCTCCATTCATGATAACTGTGATGTTTCACAACAGGGTTTCAGTTCTTGTGTTTACATCTTCATAGATTTTTCTACCTTTAGCTGTCTAAACGTCATCAAAGGTAATTGTGTAAGTCATAGTGATACAGTCTACTTGTTACACAGATTATGAAATGAATGGTAGTAGGTTCTTATATTTTATAATCCATGATCACCTTCAAACTTCAGACAGTGTAAGAAGTAATGGCTCCCCTATAAACAATTGAGGTTTTTTTTATTTTTATGATCACATACACTTTAGAAAATAATAAATTATATTGGTCTAAATTCATCATGGTGCATGCCATAGACATTTTGGTAATGTGTGCATGTTACTACCGTGTTTGTGTTCTACCATTGTGTGTGCACAAATTGTGCAACCATGCATTTCCAACCAAAACACTAAAAAGCTTTGCACGTCCTTTCATGCATGATTTGAAGATTTTATAGGTTTGAAGTGTGAATGCAATCAAGATCAAGGTTGTGTGTACATTCTATCATACTTGTCGTGAGGTGATGTCATGCAAGGTTTGTCTTCTCTGTAGGTTACTGGGTTTCTAATTTAAAGATTGAGGGTTCGAGCCCCAGCACTGCCAAGATGCCCCTCCTGAGCCCTTGAGCGAGGCCCTTAACCCTATCTGCTCCAGGGGTGTAGCACCTTTCTCTGGTGCTACGTTACCTACTAATCCATAGGGTTTTATTCTTTGCTTTCTGTATCACTGCAGTGTTTCACACTGATGGCTCAAGGACTACTACTCATCACAACTACTACTTACACAAGAAAGTACACTGGATGAGATGCTTCGTCAGTAACACTAATCTAATCCAGATTGCCCGTATTCATGTGTTGTGTATGTCTGTGCTTTCCTCTTAGGTTAGTCCTACAACATTTTAAGAATTAACATAGTTTACAACATTTTTTATAAAATTTATCTTGACATTGTTTGCTGTTTGTTTATTTTGTGTTTGCTTGGCCGGGAAGTTGAGGGAGAATGAGACCTACAGATGACTGTAATGTAACCTACTGGATTCCAACCGCCGTTAAACGTTACACTTAGATTGTCCACAAGAGGGCAGCATTGGAGCATGAATAAAGCAGAACAACATTCATAAAAGAAACTTAAACAGCTTTTACTCCGAGAGCTCACACTAAACACTCATACTGTAAATGTTAAAAGGGAAAAAAATTAAGTAAAGAAATGGAATTGATAAGTATATATTTAATATATAAAAAATACATTACATATAGATAGGTAGACGAAATAATAAAAAAAAAATCTGCAGTTTAAACATCAGTACACTGAGGAGGTTATATCTACCTTTATAATAAATATATACAGTGGGGACCAAAAGTATTGAAACAAAAGTGAAAATCAATATTTTCATGACATTCTTAAATGTTTAATGACTTTTTGCTTAGGTGCTGTACAACTATCAGTATTTAATATGAAGTCTTTTCTTCTTCAAAACCTGCTGGATCTAAAGTAAATGTGGACAATCAGGCTTCAGAAAGTAAAAGTTCTGCCACATATCTGTTTCATCAATTAACTAAAGCAGCTGATTGTAATTAGCACAATTGACTCTTCAACCAGATCGACTTGAAGTAATTAGTGACATCACCTGTTTTGTGCTTTCTATGCTGTCCTAATACTTTCAGCCACCACTGTGTCTCTCTGTCTCTGTTATGTGTGAGAGAGAGTGAGAGAGACAGAGAGATCTACTGTTACTGCTGTTTTGTTCCTGCAGCACTTAATTCCTCCCCGTCCTCACTTAGGCGGTGTGTGTCAGTAATATTACACTCTGTAACTCTATGACTCTGTGTAATAGATGTTCTGAGTGACATTTACGTTTAAAACCACGCCCCTTGTATGTACGTGTGTGTGACCTGATTTAGTGTGAGTTCTAGTAAAATAAGTAAGATTGCAGAGTACATGTCTGTTGTCTCTCTTTCAAAGCATAAAGCATATATAAAAATATATTACAGTGGCGATGAGGATTAAGGTATTTTTAGAGACTTTTTATCTTGTAATTTTAAAAATTTTAATTTTTTATAAATTTTTATTGAAAAATGCCAACCGATCAATTTTTAGAGACTGTTAGTGCGGGAAAAACACTGTGTTGCACTTGTCATAAAAGTAAAAAGGAACGAGGCACGAGTGGATGGTAGAGATGCAGTTTGGCCGTGTGGATGAGTACAAGGAAGCAAAGGAGGATTTTGAGTCGTACATAGAGTGTTTTGAGCAGTGGCTGCTGGCAAATGACATCGTAAGTGAGAAAAAGGTTAGTGTGTTTCTCTCCGTGATCGGGACAGAGACATATGGACTGTTAAAGAATCTATTCACACCTACGAAGCCGAGTGAAATGACCTACAACAAACTAAAAGCAGCATTGTTAGCGCATTACAGACCGCAACCATTAGTAATCGCGGAGCGTTTTAAGTTTCAGAAACGAAACCAAAATGAAGGTGAATCCGTGGGGGATTACATCGTGGCTTTTAGGCGGCTATCAGTGAGCTGTGAATTGGGGCAGTATTTGAATGATGCGCTCAGAGACAGATTTGTGAGTGGACTCAATGCAGAGTCGGTGAAACGCAAACTGCTCAGTCAAAAGGATCTGATGTTTAACCAGGCTTGTGAAATTACTTCATCCATGGAGCTCGCATCGAGAAACACGCTGGAAATTGCGGGTAAAACAAAGGATTTACAGTCAGTGAATGCTGTGAATGAAGCAAAACCTTTTCATAAGAGAGGAAAAGGGAAGTTTAAGAGGAAAGATGATGCTGAAAAAGGAAAATATCAGAAACAGAGACAAGAAGAAAGTAATAAATGTTACAGATGTGCTGGGAAACATTATGCTAGAGACTGCAGATTCAAAAATGAGAAATGTCACGTGTGTAACAAAATCTTCCGTTAAGTAAAACCAGCATGCAGCTCATTATCTATTCAGGTGAGAGAATTCCATTGCTGAGATCCGTTGACGGAACTGGTTAGAGAAAATTCACTTAGATTGGCCAAACATTTTCTATGTAGAGAAAGCAGACGTGGCCTCCGACCCAGCAGTAAAAGCCGTGCTGAGAAAAGAACTGGATAGGCTGGAAAAGGCAGTCATAGTATCCAAAATTGACAGAAGTGACTGGGCAGCGCCAATTGTAGTCGTGCCCAAAAGTGACAAGTCCATCCGCATCTATGGTGACTATAAAGTTACTATTAATCAGAACTTGGAGGAGGAAACGTATCCATTACCCAACACAGAGGATTTGTTCGCTAATCCAGGTGGAACATTGTTTAGCAAACTAGACTTGGCGCATGCTTATCAGCAAATAAAACTGGACCAGAACTCAGAGAAGAACCTCACCATTAATACTCATCGGGGCTTGTACAAGTACCATCGTCTGGTGCTCCTGAGGGCCAGATTCACTTCTCCACCCTCCACATTGTGAGACGCCATGAGTTGATTATGCAGTAAATAGCTAAGTGAAGTGTGCAACGCATTACTAAGCTTTTCACATGTAATTATTATGGACATGCAGTAATCCATTTTATTTCTCTGAGTTTATTTTTCAAGTTATAAATAAAATTAATCAAAGCCCCGATTTTAGACAAACTTTTTTAACATTCCTTTTAATTTCTGTGTGTGTGTGTGTGTGCGCGCGTGTGTGCTTGTCTATATCATTGCTAATTCAATCAAAAATTAATGCCACACGCAGGTCATCTAGACTGACTTTATTTTGATATTTGTGGGCAGTAATTGGGGCAGAAAAGGCTTTTTAAAATATTTTTAAAATTACTGAAAAAATGATCTTATTTATTAGACATAGATGTTTAAACTGCAGTGTGGAGCAGCAATAAGAGAGAGAGGATGAGCTGTACAGGAATAAGAGTGTTTCAGTGACCACGCCTACTGCATGGATCTGTTCTGCTGTTACTCATCCACTGATGTACAGAAATAAAGATCCAATCTGACTTCTATAATGAGAAAGAAACATAAACAGAAATGTATTGCAAGTATGCTGTAGTTTGCCAGACAATTACAAAAAATACATTAAACTGTATTATAATATGTGTAATTAATATAATCAATGTTACTGTTTCCACTTAAAACACAACCAACAACGACATGCTTTATTCCCGTTATACCTTAAATTCATAAATATTCATTAAATAATTATAAATATTTTCTGTTTATTTGTACATATGAAATTGCTGTGGACCCCCAGTGAAACAACTTATTTTTGTCACATAACCAATAAACCGTCTGTACTGAGGTGGAAAAATGTAAATAACATCTTGGCATGAAAGTTTAAGAAAAAATATTATACTGTGTTCTTTCACAAAAGTTCAAGTTCTATATAATTATATATTATTTTATAATATACAGTTTTGTTGTGCTGTAAGGTTTGTCTTTATCACAGTTTTTCACCACTGCTGCTACCGTATCTGTAACTGTTCTGTGGGTTTGGTAGAATCCTGTGCCGTCCTCCTGATGAACATCCTAGCAGCACTTACACTCTGACATTTTAATAGAAAATCCTCATAATGCCAAAACTTTATCATCAACATGACTGTTATTGTTATGAAATATGAGACCACTGATCTTAAGTCACAATAAAAAGAATTGTGTTATTAGTGTTATTGTGTTTGCAAACAGCAGAATCAACTCCAAAGTCATACATGCAGTGATAATTCAGTTTAAACTGGCTGCTGGTTTTGATACGTTAAACTCATCACTATTTCCTGATAAACTTCTTCCCTCAGTCTGAGAACTTCTGTGAGATCTGAATGTTTCTGTTTAAGAGTCTCCAGCTCTCTGTTCTTCTCCTCCATCTGTCTGCTGAGATCTTCCTGCATCTTTGTTTTTGAGGCCAAAATGTTTCTCTGGAGTTCAGGCAGGATGATCTTCATGAGGTTTCTCTCTGTCTCCATCCTAACCTCTCCTTCATACACCTCCCTGATCTCCTCCATCTCTTGTTGGTGCCTCTCCTCCATCTCTCTCCTCTCCCTTTCTCTCTTTTCTTTTAGTTTCTTCACCTTTTCTTCCATTTTTGTCCTTCGCTCTACCTCTAGTTTCAGCTGCCTCTCAAGTTCTCTCTTTTTCTCTTCATCTCTCTCTTCTTTCATCTTTCTCTCCAGTTCAGTTGTTCGGTTATTCAGTTGTCTGATGTCTCCCTCATGCTCCTGGATCACTCCCTCTATCTTTCTCAGAGAGTCCTGCACCTCTTTATCTAGTTTTTCTTTCACTTCCATTTCCTCTCTCATCCTTTTCTCTTCTTTTTCCTTAAGAATCTTAGTCTCCATCACTCTTATCTGAGATTCTGTCTCCAGGTAGATCTCACTGCTGTAGAATTTCTCTCTGCTTCCTTCCACAATCTTCTCTAGTGTCCCCAGCAGGTCTGAGACCTGAGAACCATCTCTACTGTCCTTAATGTTGAGACAGTGAAACCTGTTCTCACATTTCTCCACTAGTCTTTGGACCTCCTGGTCTCCTGATTGGATAAACTCCTCAATGTTCTTCTTCTGAAGTTCATCAGTAACACTGAATATGATCATGGTGTTTCTCCAACATCTCTCTCCAAAAATCTCTTCCATTTTCTCCAGCATCCCTCTCTCCTCTGCTGTAGGCTGCTTTACAGGTATGACCAGGAGGAAGGCGTGGGGTCCTGGAGAACACAGATGGACACAGAGTCCCACGTCCTGTCTCAGCTTCTCCAGAGAGAGTCCAGGAGAGAACCAGTCAGGAGTGTCCACCACAGTCACCTTCCTCCCAGCCACCTCCCCCTGTGTGCTCTCACTCTGCTGGGTGGATATAGATGTAGCTGTAAATGTAACAGCCTGGTTTCTCTCCTCTCTGCTCAGGATGGTTTTTCCTGCTGCACTCTTCCCAGACCCCGTCCTCCCCAGCAGCACCAGCCTCAGTTCTGCTACAGGAACCGACACTGGAGAATGTGGACTAGACGATTCTCCACCCACTGAAAATTAAGAATAAATAATTTAATACAGAATCACTTACTTACTGCATTGTGGTGTTTATGTTGTTCTCTGGAGTATGTGGTGGACTGATGATCCATCCTTTAAGTAACTTATATCAAATCGTAGTCCGATCTTCCTACAGTGTATTTTCACTAACTGTGTTACATAAGACCTCACAAAATAAACAAGTCCCTCCCCAGGGGGATTTACATTTGTCCAATTGTCCGGGACAACCACAAAATATATCTGGGCAAGTTTATTTCAAAAGAAGTTGTCAGATCTGGCAAATATGATGCTGTAAAATGTTAATTACTATTAACAAATTAATTCTATAGTGACAGTGTCATGATTTTTGCAAAGCCTGGGATCCTACTTTTAAAATATTCAATTATAAAATTTTATAGTTTGAAGGTTGTCAGATAATGCAGAAACCCTCCCGGCTCAGATAAAAAAGCTGAATAATATAAGTACTAAAACTGATACTTTAGCTTTATTATGCAGAAACTTTGTTTAGAAATGAAATTGACCTAAATATTTTCCAGTTTAATGTCAGCAGTAACAGTTAAATTTCAGTGCACGTCTCTCTCACATGCTATCCTAGCTGGGTAGTTCATAAACCTCACAAAACAGTTAGGAGTCTCCAGGAAGGTTAGATCTGGCTTTGCTTTAACAGTAATATATGTGTTTGGGTGGAAATAAAGCAATTGTTCATGTATATTCCTAGCTAAAGAATAATTTATTTTACCCACTTTGTCCTAATTTGGTCCTTTCTAAGTCCCTCCCATTAGTGATCTTTCTCCTTTAACACCGACAATTCCATTTCACACAAACAAAAAGGGCAAATCCTATTCTGTTACTCTGTTCAGGATCCCTGGATATTTACAGATATTTCTCTCTTATCTATTAGATGTTTTATTTGTGAATGTTAATATTTTTTGTCAGTTTTATACAATATTGATCTTTTTTATTGTAATCTAATTATAAACTCAACTCACTAGTGTTGAGTTACACACTGAACAACTAACATTGTCACAACCCGTCAAGCTACAGCTCTGCCATGATCATATAAGCACTCCTGCTCCACGTTCCCAACCACCCCTTGCTTCTCGCCACCTTACCTTCCGCTCTCAACACACCTGTGCGTTATCACCAATCATCCTCCTTACCTATTTAAACCATGCTCTGCCACCGTCACGTTGCCAGATTATTGTGTGCCTTTCGTAGCCCAATTTTCCAGTGTTAGTTTCATGTCTTGACTACCTGTTACCGAACACGCTTCGTTTCTTCTCGACCACACCACTGTCTCACGTTTGGATTCCACGCTCATGGAGTTTTGTTATCGACCCTTGGATTTGCCTCAACGACCATGAATTCGGATCACGAACCTTCTCTCGTCTCTCTGGCCCTGAACCTTGCTCACCTCGACCACAAATAAGCTTAGCAAAACCAGCCACCAACCTGTGCGGCGTCTCCATTCGCTCGCCGGCTCTCCACGTCTCTGCAACACTGCGCGAATCGCGCTGCACACCAAGCTTCCTCACCGGCTCTTTGCACTTCCGCATTCCTGCACAGGACACACAAGGCGCTCTCGCCGACTCGCGGCGCTTTAGCATTCCTCCCAGGTCCACGTTGCACACAGAGCGCTCACGCGCGCTTCCGCATTCCAGCAAGACTCTGCTCACACCACAGCACAGAGCTTAACCGGCACTAACTCTTTGATCCACTCGGCTGGCTCAGTCTGCTACACAAGCACTATCACGAATCACAGGTCTAACTCTGCGCTTAGATCCATCACGCCCTCTAGCGCCCCGTGACAGAATAATCTGGCCGAAAGGAATGGATCCAGCAGAGGCTGCTCGCCTGAGGGGGGCATTAGAGAGCCAAGGAACCCTCTTAGGTACACATCAGCAGGAAATCACACAAATCACTTATACACTTTAAACCATCACTGAAACCTTGCAGTCTCTTTCCACTCAGATTCAGAATCAGCCACCTCCTGCACCCGCTCTGCTACATCCCCCCCTGGGTGCTCTCTCCCGTCCATGAGCCACGCCTCCTTGCTCCACCTACCTATGACGGGAATCCAGCCACATGTCGCTCTTTTCTCTCCCAATGCTCTCTCGTTCTGGAACTGCAGGCCACGTCATTTCCCTCAGAGCGCTCTAAGGCCGCCTACATCATCACCCTCCTCTCTGGAAAGGCGAGGGAGTGGGGAACGGCACTGTGGGATGCACAAGTTTCATGTTGCTTAGAACTTTTACTGAGGAAATGAGGAGGGTTTTTGATCGTTCCTTCACAGGACATCAGGCAGCTAACCAAATACTTCAGTTACGCCAGGGAGCACCTTCTGTCTCTGACTATGCCATTGATTTCCGGACTCTAGCTTCCTCTTGTGACTGGGGCGAGAAAGCTCTTTTCGACTGTTTCCTCTATGGGCTTTCAGACTCAGTGAAAGACGAGCTTGCGGCTCATGAATTCCCCTCGGACCTGCAGGGACTCATTGACCTGGCAACACGTATTGACGCTCGCAAGCGGATTTGACGGTCTGAATGGCAGCCTTGTCTCACACCATGCACCTCTACACCAACCTTAGTCACTTCCAAGGCACCCCCTAAACCTATGCAGATAGGCCGCACACGCATCTCTCCCAAGGAACGCCATGCGCCGCAGAGATAACGGCGCCTGCTTCTATTGCGGCCAGACCGGTCACGCTGTGCGCTCTTGCCCACTAAAAGGGCAGGCCCCCCCGTAGTTCTGGGGATGCAGGGGGGCCCCGCATCTGTTTCTTCCCCGGACCAACGATCATGTTTCTCTGTGACTTTGACCCATGACGACCAATCCTACGTCACTCACGCGTTAGTCGACTCCGGGGCCGATCAGAACTTAATCTCCTCTTGCACTGCCTCCAAATTTTATATTCCTGTCACGCCCTTGCATCAGCCCTTCGTGGTTCAGGCTCTCGATGGCAGCAAATTAAACCCGATTACCCACCGTACTGCCCCCATCACCCTACAGTTTTCAGGAAACCACACAGAGCTCATTTCGCTCCTAATTGTTCATAATGCCCATGCACCAATTGTTCTAGGCCTCCCTTGGTTAAGGCTGCAAAACCCACACATTGACTGGGTCAAAAGAAGGGTCCTGGATTGGAGTTCCACCTGCCTCTCTTCATGTCTACGCTTTGCCCCTATGGGCCAAACCTTGTCTACGCCACGAGAGGTGATCCCGACCTAACCAGAGTTCCCACAGATTATCATGACCTAAGTCAGGTGTTCAGTAAGTCACCGGCTGTCTCATTACCTCCACACCGCCCTTATGACTGTGCGATTGACCTTCTTCCTAGCACCTCTCCACCCAAGGGGCGACTTGAGACCCTGAGAGAGAGGCCATGGAACAGTACATAAAGGAGTCACTTGCTGCAGGGATCATCCGCCCATCCTCTTCGCCAGCAGGGGCAGGGTTCTTCTTCGTGGAAAAGAAGGACAAATCCCTTAGACCCTGCATTGATTACAGAGGGCTAAATGAGATCACGGTCAAGAACCGTTACCCCTTCCTCTGATGTCATCAGCCTTCGAACTTCTCCAGGGTCCAGATTATTGTGTGCCTTTCGTAGCCCAATTTTCCAGCGTTAGTTTCATGTCTTGACTACCTGTTACCGACCACGCTTCGTTTCTTCTCGACCATGCCACTGTCTCACGTTTGGATTCCACGCTCACGGAGTTTTGCTATCGACCCTTGGATTTGCCTCAACTAACACGAATTCGGATCACGGACCTTCTGTCGTCTTTTTGGCTCTGAACCTTGCTCACCTTCGACCACGAATAAGCTTAGCAAAACCAGCCACCAACCTGTGCGGCGTCTCCATTCGCTCGCCGGCTCTCCACGTCTCTGCAACACTGCGCGAATCGCGCTGCACACCAAGCTTCCTCACTGGCTCTTTGCACTTCCGCATTCCTGCACAGGACACACAAGGTGCTCTCGCCGCCTCGCGGCGCTTTAGCATTCCTCCCAGGCCCACGTTGCACACAGAGTGCTCACGCGCGCTTCCGCATTCCAGCGAGACTCTGCTCACGCCACAGCACAGAGCTTAACTGGCACTTACTCTTTGATCCACTCGGCCGGCTCAGTCTGCTACACAAGCACTATCACGAATCACAGGTCTAACTCTGCGCTTGGATCCATCACGCCCTCTAGCGCCCCGTGACAAACATTAATCACTTACATTCAGGACGTTGTCCATCCATACTGTTTCTTCTCCTGATTGGTGCTGCTGAGTCCTGAGTCTCTCCACTCACTAGGAAACATCAGAACCAGTCAGAATAAGAGAGACATTCTTCTATAATTAATCACTTTCACTGTTTAAATTACACTTCCTTACAGAAGCTGAAGAGTTGCATCATTAAGTATCATTACAGTATATTTCATGTTCTTACATATGATTTATTAGGTGTAGATTAATATTTCAAGTACGTCTTGAAAAGCTTTTAAGTGCCACCTGTAACAAATTACTCACTAGTTGGAGGTAACGCTTCCTTGCTGTTTCTTCTCCTGATGGGGGCTGATGATTCTGGATCTGTCTGTTCCTGCAGCTGCTTTGTTTTCTCCTCTAGAAGTCTGTCTTTCTCCTGAAGCTGTTTGTCTCTCTCCATTAGCTGTGTCTCTCTCTCAGTTAGACGTCTCTCTGTCTCTTCAAGCTGTTTGTTTTTTTCTGCCAACTCAGTTTTCTGTTGCTCCAGTACGATCATCATCTCCTCTAGTTGTGTCTTCTTGTCCTGCAGCTTCTGCCCCAGTGTAACCAGTTTGTTTTTACTGGTTTCCATTTCTTTATCTGTGTTCTTCAGCTGTGTTTCTTTTTCACTCAGCAGTTTGTTCATATTCTCCAGTTGTGAGATTTTCTCTTTAACTTGTTCAGTAGCATGTTGAAGTTTATTATTAGTTTCCATTAACACTGTGTCTCTCTCAGAAAGAGTCTTCTCATTAGTCTCTAAACATTCTTTTAGAACCTTCAGCTCTTCATCTTTCTCATTTAATTCTTTCTCCTTCTCCACAAGTCTGTTGTCCTTTTCCTCCACTTGTATTTGTGTCTCCTGTATCTGTGTGTCTTTTAGTTTTAGTTCTTGATCTCTCTCATATAGAGCTCTGTCTCTCTTCTCTAGCTCTTTATTCGTCTTCTCTAGTGTTGTATTTGTATCTTTGAGTTGTGCGTCTTTCTCCTTGATGATTTTGTCTCTGTTTCTCAGTTCTGTATCTTTATTCTTTATTTGTCTTTTGAAATCCAGCTGTTGGTCTTTCTGCTGCAGTGATTTAGACGTGCTGTCCAGTTCCAGCTTAGTGATTTTTAGCTCAGTTTCAGCTACTTCCAGTTTTCTGATCTTCGTTTTACTTACAGTGAAAAAATGTTTGTCATCCATTTTACTTTCTGAAAAAAGAAAAAAAAAACATATTAACTGGGATAATGTCTAAAAAAAAGTGCAATTTTTGATATGAAAGTCAACATAATATTTTATGAAGTCTGATGTTTTTCATATTTGATAATCCTTTAACTAGTAGGCATTGAAATAAAAACAACATCATAAAATCTAGTAAATACTACCTTTAAAACAAAATAATAATGTTAGAATTGTATTCTCTTCAGTATCTACTGTATAGGGCTTTATGTATGTTACATGACTGATGTATTTTCTTACAGTAGCACTTACAGTCATTCTCCTTTTGCATTTAAGTCTCCTAAACTTTTAACACCTTGTGTAAATAATACCTTATTGATTTATGGTGTGAATTTCAGACTGGATGTTTAGTGGATCATTAATCAACTACAGGCTGTACACATAAACACAGGTGTGTTTACTTTTGTAACTCCTTCCACACTCACCAACACATGAAGCAGATTTCTCCATTTCTATTCTCTCATCTTCTGTCCATTTTCTGTCACTCTGTGGAAGAGAATAAATCAGTGTGAAGGTTTTATACCTGACTCCATACTGTATGTAAATAAAGTGTTAAATAAACATTAAGTGATTCTCTGTCCACATCACTGTGTGTGTGTGTGTGTGTGTGTGGGGTGTGTGTTTGTGTGTGTGTGTGTGTGTGTGTTACTGAGAGGTGATATTACTTACACTACACACTAAGCTGATTAAGGCTGATTTAAACTGATATTGTATTTAGTAACACGCTGAGTTTTAATGCAGCTGAAGAACACAATCACCAAACACTAAACTGATCCTTACAGATAAATATCCTCCCCTCTACAGGAGTGTCTGTAAATGTCTTATAGCCTAAAGCGCAATAATATTTTTCTACACAGTTTATATATATATATATATATATATATATATATACTGAACAAAAATATAAATGCAACACTTTTTTTTGCTCCCATTTTTTATGAGATGAACTCAAAGATCTGAAACATTTTCTACATAAACAAAATAACCATATCTCACAAATATTGTTCACTAATCTGTCAAAATCTGTGATAGTGAGCACTTACCTTTGCCGAGATAATCCATCCCACCTCACAGGTGTGCCATATCAAGATGCTGATTAGACAGCATGATTATTGCACAGGTGTGCCTTAGACTGGCCACCTGTAAAAGGCCACTTTGAAAGGTTCAGTTGAATCACACAGCACAATGCCACAGATGTCGCAAGTTTTGAGGAAGCGTGCAATTGGCATGCTTACAGCAGGAATGTCCACCAGAGCTGTTGCTCGTGAATTGAATGTTCATTTCTCTACCATAAGCCGTCTCCAAAGGTGTTTCAGAGGATTTGGCAGTACATCCAACCAGCCTCACAACCGCAGACGACGTGTAACCACACCAGCCCAGGACCTCCACATCCAGCAGGTTCCCTCCATGATCATCTGAGACCAGCCACTCGGACAGCTGCTGAAACAATCGGAGTGCATAACCAAAGAATTTCTGCACAAACTGTCAGAAACAGTCTCAGGGAAGCTCATCTGCATGCTCGTCGTCCTCATCGGGGTCTCGACTTGACTCCAGTTCTTCATCGTAACGGATTTGGACAGATTTGTGAACAATATTTGAGCGATATGGTTATTTTGTTTATGTAGAAAATGTTTTAGATCTTTGAGTTCATCTCATTAAAAATGGGAGCAAAAACAAAAGTTTTGCGTTTATATTTTTGTTCAGTATATATATATATATATATATATATATATATATAGTTTTCACGGTGTTCATGTTGCATGGTGCTCGTTGAGAAGAAGAAATAAAATGACACCCGTTTGAAACTCTCTGCATCTTGATATCCGAGGGGCCGCTAAAGTGAAAACATCGCTGGGCCAGCCCTGCCATCCCTGGTGAGAAGCTGACGCCATTACATTTAAGGTCCATCCACCAGCAGCATAATACCAGCCAGTTTACTTTGCTTGCATCCAGCTCATGCACCCAGACAAGACTTAAAATGGACAGCATGCTTAAGGTACAACTAAAGCCGCAAAAAACGACAATGGGTGCACAGGAGCAAAAAGCTGAAAAAGGGACAATTTCTACACACTTCCTTGCAGCATAACTGAAGTGACTTAAATAATAATATGGTATTATAAGGTCAAAATATCTTGCAAACTAATTCTCAGTTCCTTACGCTTCTAAAACTGGTAAGTATTTCAAGAAACTAGCTCATGCGCTTGGGTAATGTCTATTTATGAAAAGGTAGAAAGGGAGGTTTTTTTTTTTTTTTTTGTTACTGTTTTAAGCTGAAATTCCTTTAAATGTCCATAATCTGTTAATACTCAGCATAAACATTACTCTGTGGTAAAAGATAACTACAGCTTACTTAAGTAAAAAATTCAGGCATTGGACAATCAAAGACAACACTCGACTTAGAGTAGCAGCACAAACAAACAAGATGTCACTTAAAGACACCCCACGCAGGTCTAGCTCACAGGAAAGAAAGCTAACAGAAAAAGGCCAGTAGATGCATGACCAAGACACCAGAAAACGTGAGAAAGCATTTAACTCCTATGACGTCCTATGACGTCCTATGATGCTTGGAAGCTGGTAGCAAGGGTGACTAGGACAAAGTTAAAAACCCTCTGTTCATCAGAAGGCCTTATTGAATTACGGCAAAACATTCAAGCAAAGCATGATGATGTAAACAAGCAGTATGAACCTATACTTTGTAGCAGTAACACCACACCAGAGATTGTAAAGAAAAAGACATTTGTGACCTCATAAGTATCCATCTAGAGACCATTAACCAAGATTATAATGATCAACTTGAGAAGGAAAGGGTAAGAGAAACACTAAACAAAGATGAATATGGGTCTGTCTTTGGCTACACTCAAACTGAAATGGTGAGCTCAATGGAGTCACCGGAGAGATTGAGCAACCACTCCAGCTCAGCCAGTACCCACAGCAGTAGAGTAGATGCACAAGCCGAGCTTGCAGCTAAGCTGGAACAGTCAAAAGCCATGAAAGAAATCCAAGCACAGCAAGCACATCTTTAGCAGTTAAAAGATGAATGGAAACTTAAAGAGGCAAAAATGTTAGTAGAAATGAAACAAAAAGAGGTGGAAATGCAACAACAGTTGGAACAAGAGAGAACCAAATTGCAGCAGTTACAAGCAGCAAAAGATGTTGCCATAGCAGCAGCTCGTGTGAGAGCATATGATGATTTTGAAGGGTTTGAGAACCATGATGAGGTGATTAATAACGCAACTAACTCTGCTTACTACAGAAAGGAAACTGAACCTCGATTAAATCCTGATGCTGCACCATTCCAACTTCACCAAACTGCTCCAGAGGTGACAATGTCCCAGTAGTCTGTCAGTCTAGCACAAGCAATCGCCAGCTCATTAAGCATGAACCGCTTGCCTGTCCCTGAACCAACCATGTTCCGTGGTGACCCTTTACAGTTTACAGATTGGAAGATGTCATTCATAGCTCTTATTGACACAAAGCCCCTCCCACCAAGTGAGAAGATGTTTTATCTAAAAAATTGTCTTGCTGGAGAGGCGCGCAAAGCTATAGAAGGTTTCTTTTATCGAGATTCGGAAAGCGCATACAATGGAGCATGGAAAGTTCATCATACAAAAGGCTTTCCGAGATAAGCTCATGAGATGGCCAAAGATCACCACAAACGATCCACTTGCACTACAAGAGTTTGCTGATTTCCTCCAAGGCTGCACTGAGGCGATTCCCCACGTCAAAGGACTAGCTATCCTTAACGATTGTGAGGAAAACCACAAGTTGCTCAAAAAACTACCGGAATTGGTCGTGCGCAAGTGGAGTCGAATTGTTGTAGAGAAACTTGACTCATCCGGAAGCTATCCAGATCTTGCATGCTTCACAAAGTTCCTGAGCAAAGAAGCATGGATAGCCTGTAACCCTATTGCTTCTCCATTGTTGATGAACTTCAAGACCACAGATAAAAGATCACCAAGGAGACCCAAAGCTCTCAAAACAAATACACAAACTAAGAGTTTCACTCGGGAGAAACAAGAAACAAACAGCAGTAAACCAAAAGCACCTTGCTCTGTCTGTAAAAGTAAAGCTCATAACATCATCAAGTGTCCCACCTTCGCAGCAAAAAGTGGTGAAGATAAAAAGGCATTCATCTGTGAAAATCGGCTCTGCTTTGAGTGCTTGAGGACGGGTCACATGACCAAATATTGTAAAAAACGACACACATGCAACATGCAGCCGTCGTCACCCAACCTGCTTGCACGATGACAGGAAACAAAGACCTGTGGAAGCAACAACGGATAGCTTCACTTTCACAGAAAACCATGCAAGCTTGGAAAGGCACAAGGTCGTATCCCATGCATCAACACAACGTGCTTCAGCTACCTCAAGTATCGTCCCAGTCCTTGTGTCTTCAATACAAGAGCCACACAGAGAGGTACTTACGTACTCAATATTGGACACACAGAGTGATTCAACGTTTGTCTTAGAAGAGTAATTGACAAACTGAATGTTGATGCCCAATCAGTAAAATTAAAATTGAGTACTATGACGGCTATTGATACAATCATATCTAGCAAGAACATCCATGGTCTACAAGTACAGGGACTGCACTCTAAGAACCACATCCAATTACAGCAAGCCTACAGCCGTGACTTTATCCCAGTGGACAAGTCTTACGTCCCAACGAAGGAAACCGCTTTACTCTGGTCTCATCTCAGACATTTGGCAGATAAGCTACCACCCCTTCAAGACTGTGATGAGGGACTCTTGATTGGATATGACTGTCCAGCAGCACTAGCTCCTCTTAAGGTTATCATTGGAAACAAAAATCAACCGTTTGCACAGAGATCAAAACTAGGATGGAGTGTCATAGGCTCATCAAATCCTCACCTAGACAGACAAGGAAGTCAGAGCTTTGTGCATCGGCTCACAGTAAAGGAACTGCCAATTCCATCGGCGACAGATGTTCTAAAAGCCCTAGAAGCAGACTTCACAGAGAGAACTTATGAAGATAAATATGTGTCCCAGAACGATGTTCATTTCATACATTTCCTCAGTGACAACATCACACAGAAGAAAGACGGACATTATGAGATGCCCCTCCCTTTCAAGGGCAATAGTCCACCCAACCTACTAAACAACAAGAGGCTAGCCACAGTTCGCCTGCAATACCTTAAGAAGAAATTAAAGACCAATAAACAATATTATGATCAATACAAAACATTCATGGAAGAAACAATTAACAAGGATAATGCAGAGCCTGCCCCTACAACGTTTGCAGGAGAGACTTAGTGGTACCTTCCACATCACAGCATCTATCACCCCAGAAAACCAGACAAGCTGAGAGTCGTATTCGACTGTTCAGCCAAATTCCATGGGGTTTCTCTAAACGATACTCTGCTAACTGGGCCTGATCTTATCAATCCTCTAGTAGGAGTTCTCTGCCGTTTCAGGAAAGAGGCCATAGCGATCATCTGTGATATCGAAAGAATGTTTTATCAGTTCTCCGTCACTCCTGAATCCCGGAATTATCTGAAATTCCTCTGGTGGAAAGGTGGAGATTTGGAGAAGGAACCACAGGAATACAGGATGGCGGTTCATCTCTTCGGAGCCGCCTCGTCTCCAGGATGTGCTAACTTTGGCTTAAAACATCTCGCATGGCAACACAAAGCTGCCTATCCACTAGCATCAACATTTGTGGAGAAAAACTTTTATGTTGATGATGGGCTAGTCAGCGTCCCATCAGTTGAGGAAGCCCAGAAACTGATCATTGAGTCACAGGAGTTGTGCAAAAGAAGAGGTCTACGCCTCCATAAATTCAACTCAAATGAAGAAGCAGCTCTCACCTGCTTAGATCCCTCTGAAAGAGCAGCAACCATCGAACCTTTAGGACTGGATCCAACCCTATCAGAGTGTGCACTCGGCATTCAATGGTCGATTGAAACTGACACTTTCAGTTTTAGCAGCAGCTTGAAAGATCAGCCTTCAACCAGGCGTGGTTGCCTTTCTGTCATTGCCTCTTTTTATGACCCTCTTGGATTCATCGCTCCATTCAGCCTAACTGGAAAGCGTATACTTCAAGAGCTGTGTCACAGAGGCATCGGATCGGATGATCCACTCCCAGAAGATATGAGGCCACGGTGGGAGGAGTGGATAATTGGGCTTCAGAGGTTGAAAGAGGTTACAATTCCGAGATGTTACCACCCACATGGCTTCCATAACAAAGTCAGAGTAGAGTTGCACCATTTTTCGGATACCAGCTGCGTAGGATACGGTGCATGTTCTTACCTCAGGTTCCAAAATGACAAGGATGAAGTCCATTGCAGTCTTGTTCTAGCGAAAGCAAGGGTTGCACCCTCAAAGGTCTTAAGTATCTCGAGACTAAAACTCGCAGCAGCTGTGGTTTCTACAAAAGTCAGTGTCATGTTAAAAAGTGAACTTGACATAAAGATTGATTAAGAGGTTTTCTGGACAGATTCACAAGTTGTGCTTGCGTATATTAACAATGATGCCTGTAGGTTCCACATATTTGTCGCAAACCGTGTTCAGCTGATAAGGGATAATAGTGATCCTAGTCAGTGGCACTATGTGGACACCGCAGAAAACCCGGCTGATCATGCTTCCCGAGGTCTTTGTGCTTTACACATTCATTCAACAAACTGGTCATCCTACCGAATAACAGCCACATCACCAAGCTGATTGTGTCTCATTTCCACGCTAAAACGTGCCATCAGGGTCAAAGCCAGACTTTAATGGAGCTTCAAGCCAATGGATTCTGGGTAATTGGTGGGAGCAAGTTGGTTGTCAAGCCTATACACACTTATGTGCTTTGCAGAAAACTGCGACGGCCGTCAGAAAGACAACAAATGGCCGAGCTTCCCACAGAACGTGTCGAAGCCTCAGCACCTTTCACGCACAGCGGCATGGATTGTTTTGGTCCTTTCATTGTAAAAAGAGCCCGCAAAGAATACAGAAGATACGGCTTAATTTTCACGTCTGTACTCTAGAGCTGTTCATATTGAAATGCTCAAAGATTTGTCAACAGACTCATTCATCAACTCATTGAGATGCTTCATCAGCCTGAGAGGAGCTGTTCAACAACTTCGCTGTGACCAAGGTTCTAATTTTGTTGGCGCCGGGAATGAGCTCAAGGAAGCACTTAAACAGTGTGATACTAAGCTACTGGAAATCTTCCTGACTGAGAAGCAGTGCGAATTTGTCTTCAATGCTCCCTCTGGCAGTCCTGCAGGTGGTGTCTGGGAACGCCAGATCAGAACTGTTCGAAATGTGCTGAATGCCACCTTCGCACAGTGCCCAGGTCGACTTGATGATGCCTCCCTCAGAACACTGCTATATGAGGCCATGGCTATTGTTAACAGCCGTCCATTAACAGTGGATGGAATCAATGATCCTCAGGCACTGGAGCCTATAACACCAAATCACCTCATTATGATGAAATCTAAAGTTGCTCTTCCTCCTCCTGGAGTGTTTGTCAAGGAGGACCTGTATGCGACAAAGAGGTGGAGAAGAGTTCAGTATCTCATTGAACAGTTTTGGAGCCACTGGAAAAGGAAGTATCTGCTGAACATATCCTTGAGACAGAAATGGCACTCACCTCAACACAACCTCCAAGTGAATGACATTGTCATTATTAAAGATGACAACCTCCCAAGAAATCAGTGGCAACTTGGACAAGTAGTCCAAGTAGTGATGGCTTAGTTCGTCAAATAAAAGTGCAAGTTGGGAAAAAGAAACCTCATAAAAAACAAGATCCTTTCTCCAAGCCCTCCGTTATTGAGTGACCAATCAAAAAATTGGTGCTCCTCCTAGAGAACTGACTATAGGAAAGCGATTGATAACACTGCACAAACTGCTCTGTGGTACACCTCTGATAGCTTAAATTCAGGCAAAAAATTTTTTTTTTCTTTTTTCAAAAGATTTTTTTTTTCTTTATCTATGTGTGTCAAGAAATCCTGCACAATTCACTTACTCTTTGTATATTTGTTCATTTATTGTACTAGGATTTGGTGGGAGTGTAAATGTCTTATAGCCTAAAGCGCAATAAAATTTTTCTACACAGTTTATATATATATATTTAAGACATTATAGTTCGACAGTGTCACTTTATCTGATGTTTTTTTTTGACGCTAAAACTTCCTGTTATACTCTCTGCACAATGTGCTCACGCTTCGTCGGAAGAACGAACTCCAAACTGCGGTAGCTGATGGTGTAAACTCTTTGAATTAGCACCCTTGGAGAAGCGGAATGAGGTATGAAGGAAAATGTCTGGAGTTTGTATTATAAAAAAGAGATTTTGAGAGAATGTCAATACTTAATTTGTTTATGGGTTTATTGCACATTTCATCAATATAAAAGCATATTCTTTCTGTGAACCTTTATAATATATTGTATTTCAACTAAAAAAAGCATTTGATATTTCATTTGTCATAAAGGCCTAAAAACATATTTCATATTTCATATTGGTCATCTGTTGAAATTATTTGTATTGTTTGGAAACATGATTCATGTGAACATAATGTATGTGCAATTTATTTGTGAAGCTACATAAAAGTATTTGTATTTCTTCTGTAGTTTTCACAGTGTTCATGTTACATGGTGCTCGTTGAGAAGAAGAAATAAAATGACACCCGTTTGAAACTCTCTGCGTCTTGATATCCGAGGGGCCACTAAAGTGTCTACATGGCTTTTTTCTTTTGTTTTGTTTTTTAGCATTACACAGTAACACAATATATTAATGTACTTATGCATCAAAATTAACTGTCCAAGATTGTAAAGATACTTATTGTGTTTAATGTTGTTTTCATGACCATCAGTCAGCCATGATTAAAACACACAACACAATTCAGACACTGAGAGTTTGTTATGATTTGTTTTCTGAAGTGACATTAAATTTGCCCTACAGATTTTAATAAAATGGTTTTAAGTTAATTAATGTTGTTCCTGGTGTTGAGTCTCTACACAGATCCTCATGTTAAATTAAATATTTTTTTTGTCTCTATAGATTAAATTTAAGACAAAGTTTGCAGATGAACTTCAATATGTGTGAAGGTTATAATTTATTAAGCTTTTTTCTTGCTTTATGATTTATTTTGTTAATATTTAAACAAATTGTTTACAATCATATCAATAATTATGACATCAGTAATCACAGTAAATTGTTAACTGTCATGTTTTCCCTGTGTGTTCCTGTTGTGTGTGTTCTGTAGGACTGTAGCACCTCACATGTCAGTCACATGATGTTAATTGTGATCACCTGCACTGTGTTAAGTTTAATTAGTTTGTCTATTTAAAGGCGTTCAAAGTCTTTTGTTAAGAATCCAAATTTATTTTACTTTTTGTTTTGTTTGCTGGTATTAGCTTTAGCATTAGCAAGATCCTTAGCATTAGCCTTTAGTTTGTAGCCGAACCCTAGCCATAGTTCACGTGTTTGTTGGATTTTACATGAACCTTCATAATGGTAAAACTTTACCATATTAAATAAAGATCTGTACTTGTATTCTGCCTCAACTCCATTTGTGACATTAACAAACTCCTCAATGTGTCAGTTCTGTTTCTGATGCGAACTATATGGTTAACCCATCACTGGGTAATAGACTTATTATAATAATTTCGGGATTTTGTTTTCTGCTGAAAGCATCAGTAAGGGATTTATGAAATTTAATAGTTTACTACAGTTTACTCACCTGATAAACCCGGATGTCTTTTACTTGAGGATCTGACAAAAAAGAGATTCCCAAAAATGCTTTATTAGTCTTTGTAAGTTTCTCTGCAAAAATCTTTTCATGCAATAGTGTATGTAAGGGAATTATTTCATATAAAAGGAATTATTTCTACTCTCTTGCTATCTTCCTCAAAGATCTGATATTAATGTGTTAAATCTTCCCTGCTGCTCCTCTTCCTGTCTTCTCTTGCGTCTGTTCTTAAAGGTGCGAACGCTCCCACGCTTCCCTTCTCATTTTCTGTTCATGTCTCTCTTTCCCTCTCTCCCTCTCTCTATCTGTCTCTCTGTCTACTTCCCCCCCCTCCACCCCTAATTTAAGCCAACACCTTCGTCTCTGGATTTGACACCTCTCTGTCTTCCTCTCCTTTGTTCTTCAGGATCTTACCAAGACATTTACAATGGTTTATGATCTTTGTATTAGCATACATTATGTCTATGACACGGGCGTTTGGTCAGAGACCTTTCTGACAGACAACGTGTGTGTGTTTGACTGAGTCTCTCCTGGCACCAGAAAAGTTTACTGAAGCACAGCTGACAGACCGAGCAACTCGCTTCTTTTACTGAACAACTTTAAAACTTTACAGTATTAGATATAAAAATTATGTAGCAGTTCTCAGTAAATATGTTTTGTCCTGTACTGGTTTGTTTTCTCCTTTTTCTCTGATCATTTTGGAAAAAAAAAAGTTTTTAGGCTCTATCATATTAACTCTGGAACAAACACATATGTACTGAATCACTGTAATGACGCGTGTCTCACGAGAGGCAGGACCGTGTGAAAATACTCTGCAACGATCAGAACGGACTGACACTCTGCGGAGTTCTGAACAGTCAGGCAGAGCTCTAGACATCTAGACATGCGGTTGCAAGTAGTGATGGGAAGTTTGAATAATTTTGCATGCTTTGCGCACGCGCACCCAATAGAAAATGAACGAATCACTCTCCGAGACTACTTGATCTTCTGAATCACGTTAAAGACTCGTTCAAAAAAAACAAATCGTTTATAAACGACCCATCACTAGTTTCCAGGCGTGTCTATTTATAGGTCCTCATACCTGCACACTGAACGCTTTGAAGATAAAAGCCAAAGTCAAAAGACAGAGCCTTGGTCCTAAAATAAAACATGTTACATTTTTTTCACTTAAAAACTGTCACAACCGCCGATGTGCGACATCAGCCGGTACGCGATTTATTGAGCTTTCTCAATAAATAAAGCCCTGCTTTTATTTAGGTTGACAGCTGACTGCACGCTCCAGGTTAAAAACCAATATTATGTTTTCCGTCATATATATATATATATATATTGGTCATCATGCTGATGATGACCAAAATATATCATTTACAGGCTGTTAGAAAATATTCTGTGAATTGTCTCTAATTGTATTGAGTCACAAGGGTGCTAAAAAGCATTCATCATTCAAAGTTATTCATATCAGTGTTAAGTTAGTGTGATTTTGAAAGTGCTATAACTCCACCTGCTACAGTTTCATCTTAGTGGAACAATCTGACTACATGTGCAATGCCATGAAAAAGTATTTGCCCCTTCCTATTTTTTTTTTTCCTTTGCATATTTGTCACACTTGTATATATAGGATTTTCACCTAAACACTTAATGAGGAAAAGACACATTGGCCTTTTTGTTTGTGAGATATCATGAACATTTCACAGGTGCTCATCTTGATGCAGTGTAAGATATATCACTCATTAGTGTAAGATATACCACTTATCAGTGTAAGCTGTAAGTGCAGCAGGTCAGTGATGATGAACCAGTGCCTGCTGATGATGACCAACACCTCTCCCCTGATCTACCAAAGCTGAGTGAAATGAATCACAATCAAACTGAACATGTAGGCTGAAATAAAATCAGTAGCAGCATTAACTTGTGCTAGTAATTATTATGATAGTCAATATTAATTCAAAATAAAATAATATATATTACTACCATAATAATTAAAATAAGTAGCTAGTTTACTAGCGTGAGCTAATGCTGCTACTGATTTTATTTCAGCTTATCTGTTCAGCTTTATTGCCAATTTGTTTTTAAATATTGTCTTTATAGTTTTATACAGTGTGTTGTTTGTCTTGATATTCTTTTCTTTTCTTTGTTTTACTGATATGACCCAATATACAGTATGTTCAGTGATACTTCAAATAATATGTTTAATTAGCATTGATTTCTGTATTGTGTTATATTTTTATACTAGTAACTGGTGTTAAAAAATTATCTCTACATTAATGAGCCAATGTATTATGGTGTGGGCTGCTGTGGGACAGGAAGTCCAGGGCCACTTTTTGGTCCCAGTCCGCCCCTGATCCTCAGTAAGGACGAACGACCAGAGTAGATATACTGTAAGTTTTAGTTTTCCAGAGCCCTGTTCGGTCTTCGAGCTCTGTTTATTTTGTATTTTCAGTTATCTTTTGTTCTCTTTTTATTTTCTAATTAATAATCCCACACTATCTTCAAACAGGTGTGTCTTCCCCTGTGTGTCCCATTTCACTGACCCCCTCAGAAGCCCAGCATAAGATCTCTAATAAATATTATTATTAAATATTTTTATGTAACCTGTGGTGACAGTGAAACGAACCGAGTATACAATCATAGTTGATTGACAAACAGCTGACAAAACACTCTTCACCAGCTTCAGAAACAATGTGAAGCATGTCAGTGGTTGGGGTTGTATAGCGCACTTATGGAATGAATACGATGAGATGACAGAGTGGAGGTTTAATACATCTACAGTATCTCATCTACACGGGTTCGCGCGGTGGCCGTAAGTCCAGATTCAGCGCGAGTTTTGGTGCCGTGGTTAAGTTTCCATTTTACCACGCAAAAAAAATTAAACATGTTTAACATGCGGAAGCTCGCGGACCTTGCAGATCTTTGCGGAACGTCGGGCGGGCGCTAGAGGCAGCTCACGGTGCCTAATACCCCTATCTCACCTACTGTATTCGCTTTGACTCACGGTGAGATACGATGTTAGGCAAAGTGAGCTGCCGGGATTGCCCGTCGACGTAATCACAGCGCAAAAACTCGCGGTGAATCATGATGAACCCTACTTACGGACACTGCGCGAAACCGCATAGCTGATATAAGGGTATAACACCGCATCTCACATCGAGTCAAACCGCATAGGTGAGATAGGTGTATTACACATTACACTCACTCATAAAAATGAATGGAGGCCGGGTTTGAAACTCCCAAGTTTATTTTCTCATTTAACTAAATAAAATTTCATAAAATAAAATGTGTCTAAAGAAAAGCCCATCCAGTTATGGATAATGGCTAATGATCAATGAAACAGATTGCTTTAAACAAAAAGCAGCGAGCAGCTGGACATCGGGACGTAGAACGTAAGTACGACGCGTTGGCCTGGCAAGTGCAGGTCTGAGCAGCTCAAGAAGCTCCATAATCTGTTGCCTTGGAAGGCGAAAAGTTTTTTTTTAATAGCGACCTTAGGGAAAATATGAAAAGGGCTGAAGTTTTGTCTAAAGGCAAAATGTACATGGACCACACGGCTCCGCGAATGGCACCGTCTTCAGTTTAGCACAACAACACGCTGTATCGCTGCCAAATTGTTTGCCACCTGTTTAATATTAAAAGCGATTGCCAATTTTAATGCATTAGTCACTTTATGAAATAGGCTAATTAAAAGTCACTCTATTAGTTCTGATATCAAATAAAATAAAATTCCTAAACAGGCCTACAGTAGGCCTATATTCCATCATTAATACAACGTTGATAATGTGCCATAATGTGCTTCCATACGCCGCTGATTTATAAAGACTGCTGCTCAGTGGCGGTGACTAGCGTCTTGAGCTGAAACTACGCTAAAAATGGGTTAAGGTTGGTCCAGACCAACCTTACGAACGTGTGATTTACCTAAGAAATACTTAGCGTAAGAACGTTTCAGGAAATGCGCCATAACGTTAAGAGAGAGGTTAAGGTACAACTTAAGAACTACTTAGCGATAAGAAGCTTTCGAGAAACTGGTTATTACATCAGTGCATTTTATTTATTTATTTATTTATTTATTTTTTATTCCCAGATGTCCTGGACATACGCTGGGCTCTGTGAGCATGAGGAAGCATTTATACACAAGCATTATCCACCACATTACACACCATAAGCAAAACTTGTAAATCAAATGAAATATTACTGTGTGTATTTTTTTAACACTACAGTGATATAAGTCTGTATCAGTAATTTTATTGTAAGTAGTAGTTATTACTATGAAATTACAATCAAACAAAAACCTTCAGCTTTTTATCTTTCAGTATCAGTGTGTAGGTCAGATTTGTGTGTGTGTGTGTGTGTGTGTGTGTGTGTGTGTGTGTGCGTAGAACACTAATGACAAACTAGACAACAGCATGATGAATGTTCTGCCAGCGATCACAGTCTGTTGTGTTCACTACACTGTGCTCATGATGCTCATATATCTATGTGCTATTGCACTCTGAACACACAGCACAGTCCAATCTATTTCATCTGTACAATAAATATATTATTCATGCAGCATCAACACATCACTATCAGAGAAAAGGATTTATACTCACATAATGGGTCCTGTGAAATTAAATAATAGAGAGTGAAGATTTAATGCATGATTACAAATGTGAATTATTCATTGTAAAAATGTGAAAGTAACTGTTACTCTGGTTAAAACACAGCTGATGTGTGTCTTAATAAAAAAGAGAAAAACTAGACAACAATCAGTCATCACGCACAGTAAATCTGTATAATGTAGCATTGTGCTAATATACCGCTAGTTCCCCTTAAGGAACAGAAATATCTTGTGATTTATTGGAAAATACTATTTTCTGATATCTGCATGTATTTACCAATATACAGTATGTCAGTATATGTGCATTTTCCCCGGTGTATTTTAAATCTATAGTTAAATATTCTGTAATATATCTATGTGCTATTGTAGTACATAAAGGAATATACAGAATATCAGATTCCCACTTCCTTTAATTAAAAACACAGACATTTATCAATGTAAAAAACTGTACAGATAACAGAATGATGTGCTTTGCTACTGCCTCGTCTATATACTGGTTACGACAGCATATGATATGTCGCAGTAGACTTGGGAAGATGTGTGATCTCGTTCTGTTTTTCTCTCTTTCACTCCTAAATCCCTCTCTCCTATTATAGAAGTTTTATAAATGAAGTGAAGGACTTCTGTTCTCAGTTCAGTCAGGTTGTCTTTATGCTGTGTGCATTAACATGACTTACTACTGTTAGCTTAAAGAGACTAAACGCTAGGCCGAGTCAACTCTTCAATGCTTTTTCACAATATGGTGTGATTGTTATGCAGAGCGAGTGATGGCAATTATTCTGTCTACAAGCACTGAACACTGTTAAAGCTCTGATTTATGTTTATTGTGAAGTGTCAGGAAATGTCATGTCACTCTGTGTTTCAGTAAGAACACAATTATGAGTCACAGCTTATAAAATCATTACAAAAATACTGAATTTTTCCAAATGTTACTTGGACACTTGCAGAATAGACAACTGTTCCATCCAGAGGAATCCTGGGAAATGTTATATTTTTATTCTTATATGATTCTGTATGAGATTCTGATGGAGTCTGGCAGTGGTGTGCGTTATATGTTACATGTTTGTTGTGTCTTTTACTCGACATGGTAAACGTCTCTGTCTACATTATTGCAGTGCAGTGGGGTTACACACAGGTGCATTGTGGGAAAGAAGCTGATTGATGGAAGTGGAATCTCACTTACTGATCAGAGTCCTTCACATAAACATCATCTGAAAATAGTTTATGTTTTTATTTGATTCCTGAATTAAAATTTAATACATGTGATAAGTTTATAAAATATCAGTGTTTATCATTAGTGTGAAGTCGAGTTATTTACTTACCAGTGCTGAAGGTGTCGTGTAAAACAACAGAGAGAAATGTAATGTTAGATAAAATATAAAGAGAAAAACTTAACTTTAGTGTAAGGATGTTCAGCTAAAAGTTTAATATTTATATTAAAATAACAACATAGTGAATAATAAATAATTTATAAATAAACAATTAAATACTTAGTGCAGTAACACACATCCATGATCCACTGGTGAATAAGACACTTCATATCGAATGAAAATGCTGAGCATCACCACGTTCATTCACATTTCTATCTGTATCAAGATAAAATCTATGGAGGTTACAGCATTAATAATTATTATTCGAGGTATTATTACAGCATTAATTAGTTTCATTTCTGGTTGTGTTTCCGCCTTAACTCTGAATAAGCAGCTTATTTAGTTGTCATTAGCAGAGAACATTATTGTTAAAAACTTCAAAAAGTCCAATGAGACTGCTATGTGCAGTGCCTTACTTACATGAGTGATCTCTGCCTAAAGCTCAGACCAGACTATTAAAGACTAAAGAACTTCCACTCTGACAAATTTCATGTAACAACGCTTCTGTCTCTGACGCAATTTTACATCTTTACTTTTCCAAGTATTTCCAAAGTCAAGAATTTCCCACAATGGAGTGCGAGGCTTTAACTGTAATGCCACGGGCAAATCCAAGGCCAACTACACACACACAATCACACACACACTGCTCTCTCACGATTCTTTTTAAAGGTAAAGTGCATGTTAATTTGTTTTTTTTTTACTTTATATTTTGTATTAACTATTTTTATGTGTTTGGAACATTTCACACCCTTTGGAGGTCACCTTGGGAGGTGCAAAACACTATAGAGAAAATAATGGACACATTTCACTGGCCGGGGCTCAACGTGGAGCTACATGACTTCTGTCAAGACTGTCCCACCGGTCAGTGTACAGCACCTGCTAAACCCGCCCCCATCATAAGCGTACCCTTTTACCCTCCCCAAAGAAGTACTCACTGACCCAGATACGCCATTCATGTCAAAACTAAAGTGTGATGTGTGCCAAGAAACCATTTGAGAAGCAGCCCTCACCATTCAGGTCTGTAATTGAGTTTGTACAGGAACTTTAAACAAATATCAACAAAGTTCTCCCTATCATGTGACGGCACATGAAAGGGGCACAAGAGAAGAAGAAGCAGGTCTACGACCAGCCGGCTCAGTCACGCGTATTTAAGGTGGGCGATCGCTTACTGCTCCTTCTCCCCAGTGCTACATTCACATTCCTGGCCCATTTAACAAGACCCTTAACCGTTGTGGAACAAGTTGGGCCAGTGAAATCGCCTGCAACAGCCGGGTAAGTGCAAAAGCACTGAGCTGTATCATATTAATCTTTTGAAATGGTGGATTGAACCAATTCCTCGCTCCTTAGCCCTTGCCTCTCTCTTACTGCCACAGAGCAAAGCCGCCACCTTATTCATCAGGGAGAGGATCTGATGCCAATGCAGAATCAGGAGCTGAGTGAACTTGTGGATCAGTTTGTGGACTGATTTGTGTAAACACAAGTCCAACACTAAAAGCTGTAACTCCTGTTATTAGTCTCTGTTATTAATTTACAGCCGTATAGAAGTGGAGAAGTGTGTACACAGTGCATTAGTGTGTGCCAAGTCAGATACGTTACTAACTAATGTGTGTTCTCTGGACTGTTATACACCTGTTATTAACCACTAGTCAGATATTCTTACTCTAAAAATCTCAAACATCAGACATTTACATTTATAGCATTTGGCAGACACCCTTATCCAGACCAATTAACATTTTTACATTTTTTAATAGTTACTCATTATAGTTAGTTGAGGTCAGTTGAGGTTAGTCAGTAGTCCAATGTATGTCTCACTTTTACCCTTAATGTGTGTGTTTGATTTCTCAGCACTATATTTATTATCTGTTCTAATAAATATCAAATAACTCTAACAATCTAAAGGCCACATTTAGTGTGTAATTAAATATCCTGAAATAAGAAGGACAGATGATGATGTAGAGTTTATGCAGTGTGGAGTTACTTACTCATCCATATTGTAGTCTCCTCTGTTCTGTCTCCATCAGTGACCTGACACAGGTAATGTCCTCTATCTGACTCTGTACAGTGTCTCAGCTGTAAGGAGACGTTTCCTCTCTCCAGCTCCTGAGTGAACAGACTCACTCTGCCCTCGTAACGTCTCCCCTCTGTCACCTGTCTGTTCTTATAGACACAAACACAGTCTGTCTCTTTAAACCACCGGATCTCCATGTTAACAGCACTGATTTCAGGAGACAGACGACACGAGAGAGTCACAGCAGAGGGGTTATACTGCTCTCTATGCCTGGGACCAATGAGTTGAAACTCATCTGTGTAGAAAACACACACACACACACACACACACACACACACAAACGCACACACAAACGCACACACACACACACACACACACACACACACTCAGTTAGTTTAATCTTCAATAAATAACACATAATTACATCTCTGTAAATGTAACTTACTGTTTGCAGTCGCCATCTTTATCTCTTTCTGTCGGTTCAAACTAATAAAATCCTAAACACACACAGAAAGAGAGAGTCATCCTTTTAAACAACTTAACTCACACAAACACACTGTTAGAAAGCACAATTCCACGGTGTATTTGGAGGATTAGTTTAACAGGTTATTGAGTCGTTGGTGACTAACATGTACTTTAGCATGATGCTAACTCCTCTTACCTTTTCTGTTCCTCATATAAACATATCTGCTGCTTTAGCTGAAGTCCGTCCACATTTCACAGCAGCTCATCTTCACTATTTACCTCATTACAGTGTTTAAACTTTTTCTCACGTATCTACAGACAAACGTCTCCAGATTTAGTTTGTTAAACCCGGAAATGTTATAAACCTGTTAAACCTGTATTTCTGTTTGTGAGTCTAAAATCTCTTTCACTTTCACATTACCGTTGCATGAGACACCTGAGAGAAAACCCCGCCCCTTCTGAACAGCTAATCCCGCCCATCTACTCAGCTAACTCCGCCCCTTCTGATATCCTGAATCATTCCTGTAGCCGCGCTCATGGAATAGTCCATTATAGTGAGGACTGGAGGGGGGTGTTAGGGGCTGAGACACTAGTTACTCATGTATTATATGCATTCTGCCGTATACTTTAACAAACTAATGTTTTAGAATCACATTATTAATTAATGAAGAATAAAAAATAATCTTAACCGTATGTTTATTAAGTGTTAACAGTTTGTTAGTAATCGAGTTTTTTTTCTGATGGTAAAGTCCGCATCTGCAGCTACTTCATGTCTCTACCAGCGGGCGGCTTAATATGTGTGTGTGTGTGTGTGCTGGGAGTTGGTGTGAGGTCGAATGAGCTCTTTCAAACGTTTTAAACCATACTAGTTATAACGGCTCCCGAATATTTTTTCCTGACCAGAAAAAACACTTTCAACTGATGCCTTCGATTTTAATGTCATCTTAAATTTTAATGTCATCTTCTCCAAAGTGAGGACAGTCAACTTCACAAACATCAAATGGCCACCGTGTAAAAACTATAATATGAAAATAAACAACATTACAATCAAAATGACAGATTGTGAAGTGAATGCGCCATGATGCACTTCAATTAATCACAAACTTCAAAACTTTTGTCAATACAAAACTTTACCGTACTGTACATTACAAAGGCATGATAATCAAAATATAAACAAACATACCGTGTGCCTTCTAATCAGGATTTAGGAGACATTAACAGATACATTTTAAACACCACTTTTCTTTATCTTGCACGCTTGACACTCGCAACCTCATGTCTTTTGTGTACACACAGCTAATAAAAACACATGACTGGTTAGTGTAGCGCTACTGGTTTTCTCCTGTAGGTGGCACATTTTTCATATTATCATATAAATCAAATGAACGATTCAAAATACAAAGTTAAATATTACACACCATTTATAACAAACAAAAAATTGGTATTCCAAAATGTGACCAAAAATATTCTGAACAAAAAATACTTTATCTGTGACAGCTACACTAGTGCTTTTTATCTCTTTTTTTGTTTGAAACACAATTTAAATAAATAAACTCCTCTTCCCGACAGCGAGCACACGGCATTAATAGTGTTATTCTCTGTTGTGTGTCGTGATGAGGATATCGAGCGGGAATTGTCTCTATCCGGTAAAATAGTGATCAGTGTGAGAATGGTGTCTCTAAAGTGTAAAAACCCTACGCTGAAGCATGTCGTCTCCTTTAGGCGTACAGTGCTGATGTTTCTGAGAGAGTCCACTCTAGACATCTCATTCAGAGGAACACATGAGGGAAAATCATACACGCTGTACACCAGCACCGGGAGCACGAGCTGCACACTGCAGAGAATAGGTTAATGAATAATGATGAACAGACAGGTGATGCACAAGCAGACAGTGAACAGGTGGGAGGAAATAAAGAATGTGAGAAATCAAATGACACAATATTTAGGGGAATGTGTGGAGGTAGAGAGGACTGGAGAGATCACAGTTCAGATAAGCACACAGAACAGTCAGGAGGGGTTAGATACAGTGGGGTTCAGATACTGTGGGGGATTAGACAGCATGGTGGGGCAGGTAGTGTGGGAGAATCAGTAAGTTTCCACTCTGAGCAAGATGATGAGATTTCAGATGAAGAATTACAAAAAGACATTTTTTTTTCTGATGCATCAGATTTCAGATACCGTTTGGGGAAGATCAGCAGCTCTACACACTGGATAACAAATGTTTTTTTTTTTTTTACCATATTTTTAGAAATACAATTAATGTTAAAGACTATTTTACAGATGCTAAGAAATGTATAGCATCAGTAGCAAAACGATAATAAACCACAGGTTATGGCCAACTGAGCAAGAGAAACAGATGGATTTTGTAAATTCTAGCAAAAGTGTTGAGGTCTTATGCAAAAACAAAACACAAACAAATATATCACACTGTGTGTTTTCCTCTTTCTGCACTTTATATTCTACCTGTTCTTCTTGTCTCCCTTTTGTTTTAATTAAGAATTTAGGAATAAAGTCTGTAAACATCAGTGGTGGCAGAGACAAATAAATAAGCGACAGTGAGAGATCTAATAAGTATACTCATTAATGAGACTAAATGGAAGATGTAGTGAAAATAGTTTTTTTTTTTTTAATGCCATGGTTCCAAAACTTTTTAACAGAACAGGTTGTATCAATAATTGTGTTGGAATATTGCATTCCAATAATAACTGTAAATGCCTTGTTTATATTTTTGGTTTTAGTGTGTGTGTTTTTTTGTCAGACAACATATAGTTTTGTTGAAGACACAAATAAACTATATTGCACAATTTTCATGCATGTGCTGTTATAATTAGAAAACGACTGTTCTCTGTGTAACCCAGTGGTTCTCAAAGTGTGGGGCGCGCCCCACTAGTGGGGAACACAGATATGACAGGTGGGGTGCAATGAACGGGAGGGAATTAGTGAAAAATAATAGGAAAGTGCCTGTTCTAATTCATGCTTTTCTTTATTGATTTATTTAATCTTTATTTTCTTTATTTTCACTCGAAACTAAATAATGACACACAAAGAAATGGATCATTAATCCAAGTAAATTAAAATAACATCAGAGAAAAAGTGGAACCATAGTGCAACAATAACGGTTTAACGTCGGCATGTTAATTGCAGAGGAACAATATATAAGGAAACATTCGATATTATATATGTAATTTCATTTATTCCCATGTGTATGCTGATGTTTCTGTATTTTTGTTAAAAATTAATATTTTATCAGGCAGTACTAGTCTGGCATTTCTAGTTTCCAGTGTGGCAACAAAGTTGCTTTTTGATCCTTCAGGCGCTGAACAGAAGGGAAGATCAGTATCGTTCTACGCTTTTTGTTGCTGTGCGGCATTTTGCGATGATCCCTAAATCATCCGTTGCGCCGTAGAGAATAATGGTGTTTATGCTTTTAAACATGTATAATTTAAGGCGGATGTAGCTTAAAGACAATGTAGAGAGGAGATATATCTGGGTATCTTATTCGCGGGTTTATTTACGCAGCTATTGAATTCAGAGATGCGAATATCAAACTTTACCGCGGACTAGTGTTGCCAACTATTTTCAACGGAAAGTAGTTAAAGTCTGCTCAAAAAGTCGCCAAATGTCGCTATATGACGTCGTGCGTATATTTGCATATTGATGACCTAATTACGTCGTATTTGCATTTTGTGTTTTCCCTAATCCTTCCCCATGTGTCCAATATAATTATGAACTTAAGCTTTGTAACAGTGAGTAATAAGTGCATTGGAAGAAAAAATAAATAAATAGGAAAAAAAAAGAAGAAAATGGTCAAATTAAATAGTTTTATTTCAAGCAAAGGAGAAGCCGGTAAGTGATAGGTCCGTTGCAACACCGTTTGCACATGTGCAGCTCATTCACATCCATGTTAGCTGCTGTGCAGTCACGGGAATATGCTGCTCCTTTCAGCCGGAGCTAGCGCTCACTGATCAAAGCATTATTTATTCCTGTGCAGCAATTTATTTTAGACAAAGAACATTTTTTAATATGCATCAGAACAGGATATTTTTAATTTACATCCCGCGTACAAGCCAGGGCGGGATCACTTAACGGCGGATTCGCGCATGGGCAAGTTGAGAAGAGTCAGTACAGACACATCAGAGTCTCCAAAAGTCTCCAGTAACACAAGAAAAAGTCGGCAGATTTGTCGCTAGTCGCTTTTTAAAAAATTGTCGCTAGAGGGATTTGAAAAGTCGCTAAATATAGCGACAAAGTCGCTAAGTTGGCAACACTGCCGAGGACACAAACAGGTGTTATTCGCTAAAATTCCCCCACACCCCTCCCCCCGCCACGGATTGCCCCCCTACATAATCTCTATCAAATGTTATATTAGGACATACATTCAAAGGTTTATTATTATCAAATATATTATTACTATTATAATTAACCCTAGGCACGTGACAGCCGTCGAGACGACTAATACAAATCCCCCAAAATGATTATTTTATGGCACATTTTGCAGGGGTTTGTCAATGTACAAATTACAAATTATTTATCACAAATTACACTAAATAAATATTGTTTGTGGTAAAAAATTACAGGAAATGATTTTTATTATAAAATAAGCAATATAAAAATATACATGTTGTATATGAACAAATATATAATTTATATATTTTTCCCCCTATACAATCTTTTTTTATATTGCTTACTTTATAATTAAATTCATTTGTTATAATTTGTAATTTGTAAACCATAAACCTATGAATTTAGGTGGGCAATTCGTGGCCTAGGTCGGGGGCATTTTAGACCATAACACAGTAGCGTACTGTATGTAGTAAGCATAATAACATCAATGGATACATTTGTTACATGGACCACAAAAAAGCAGGTGATTCAGCATCATCAGCCTAATTAACCCAAAAGCCAGCCGAAAGGAAAATATGATGAAGCCTATGTTGCGCTTGGATTCATGGTGGGGATGGTGGGGTCAGAGGAGAGACCCGTGTGTGTTTTGTGTCTTAAACCGCTGGCAGCAGACAGCATGAGACAAAGTAGGAAGACACTGAGACAACACACCCCAGTCACGTTAATAAGCCACTCGACTTCTTTGAAAGTAAGCTCTAGATAAGTGATGAAGTAAGCCTTTTATAACAATTGCACGTGTATTTTATCAGTTTTGAACTTGGTGTTATTTGATCTTACTGGTTTAGAAATTGATTTTTTAATAAATAGTACACTTGGCCATTTTCGTTATCATTTTGTTGACAAGTGGGGCTTGAAAATTGGCCCACCCCCTTACGTGGGGAATGACAGAAAATGTTTGAGAACCACTGGTGTAACCGGATTCAATTTTATTACAATTAAACCTGATGCTATATGTAAAAGAGGTGATTACACACGAATATACATTTTGGGGACTTTTAGCCTCTCCAAATATGATAACCCAGTGCTGCCTATGAAAAAAACCTTTGACAACAATACCTTCTATACAAATTAATTCAATTCAATTTTATTTGTATAGCGCTTTTAACAATTAGCATTTTCCCAAAGCAACTTTACACAATCAAAATAATTATTTAAGTTTGTATGGAATTTGAATTTGTATGAAATAAAATAGTCAGATAGTCCCTGGTGAGCAAGCCGAGGGCGACAGTGGCAAGGAAAAACACCCTGAGATGGTAGTAGGAAGAAACCTTGAGAGGAACCAGACTCAACAGGGAACCCATCCTCATTTGGGTGAAACAGAGAGCAGGAATTGAACTGCATTTATACTGCGTGTTAGTTGGCAGGCAGTACAGCATAACAGTTGATGTTAATTGATGTTAATATGGAGTCCAGCTGGTTATTGAAAACTCAGGTAGACTTGTATAAAGTTCCAGTCCTGAACTATCGAACTGTCAAGTCCTCAGAGAAACAGCTGTCAACACCAGTCGAGGCCAGAACCGTCTTCTAGGTAAAGAGAACCATCCCCAGACACCAGACGCATCCCAAAAAGACACACGGGGCATCCATGTGAGGAGATCTCCAACCAGAAGCGGGGCACCAGGATGGGTCAGACAGATCCGGAGGGCAGAGGGAGTCTGGATCACTGGCAGCTCAGGAACGCCATGTGTAGCTCGACAGAGAGAGGGAAGGAGAGAGAGGGGAGAGAAAGAGCAGGAGAGAGAGCAGAAGAGAAGAGATAACAGTTAGGTATGGTCACAGTCATATAATATATAATGTGAATGTATATTAACTGTAGAGTGCAAGCAGAGACTCCGGCAGGACTAACAATGACAGCATAACTAAAAGGAGAGCCAGAAGGAAACACAGACATGAGGGCTCCCTGAGATGTAAAGCAACCAATCACCTCACCGTCAACAGCTGACAGGGGTCAAGGTCAGGTTTCTTTATAATCGGTTTAATAACTGTTAATTTAAAAGGTTTTGGAACATACACAATGCTGAGTGAAAAATCAATTATTCTTAACAGGGAAATAATTGCTGGTTTTATCTGTTTAAGAAAATGTGTTGGTACAGGATCTAATATACAGGTTGATGAATTTGCAGAAGAGATGAGTGAAATTAGTTCATTCTCTTCAAGGGGAGTAAAGTATTCTAGGTTCTGATGTGACATGGCTAGATTAACATCTGCATCAATTATATTGTTTGGTTTCAAAGCCTCAATTTTATGCCTAATATTTTTTAAATTTTATTATTAAAAAAGTTCATGAAGTCCTCACTATTGCATAATGTTGTTGTGGAGATTTCTGCAGTGGTCTTATTTCTGGTTAATTTGGCTACAGCATTAAATAAGAATCTAGGATTATTTTTGTTATTTTCTATAAGAGTGGAGAGATATGTTGATCTAGCTACACTAAGAGCTTTTCTATAGTTTAGGGTGCTCTCCTTCCATGCTATTTGAAATACTAACAATTTAGTTTGACGCACAAAGTGTGCCATAATTCAAATGCAGTTGCAAACTTTGCATTACCGTTTGCTGTTTCGCCTTCGTGAACGCACACTGACTGCAAAATTTCAAATAAAAAAGAAAAGTCCATTTGTATTTGTATTTCCCATGTCTTACAAGTCATGAGCCTGCCATATTTAAATAGCAAAATCAATGACCACGTTTGCTTTTTCACTTTCTCTGCGTAAAGCAGTAAGTCACCGCAGTAAAGTTGTGTTATGCGCTAAAATGCCCCCTGTCACAGATTACACCCCCCACAAAATCGCTATCAAATATATTATAATATTTGACATGATAATCAAAAATTTATCTTTATATTATTATCAAATATATTATGTCATTATTATCAAATATATTATTACTATTATAATTAACCCTAGGCACGTGACAAATTAATACACGAAAATTAAGACACGTACTGTAATACAAATTCTCATATAGGCCTAATGTTTATTTTGTGGAACATTTATTTTGCAGGGGTTTGTCATGTAATACAAAAAAGTTTACACTAAATAAATATTGTTTATGATGAAAATTACACGAAGCGATTTTTATTATAAATAAGCAATATATATATATATATATATATATATATCATTTATGCATTTTTTCCCTATACAACATGTCTTTTTTATATTGCTTATTTTATAATTAAATTTGTTTGGTGCAATTTGTAAATTATAAACCTATTAATTTATGTTCTAATATAATATTTGATAGAGGTTATGTAGGGGGTGCAATCCGTGACAGGGGGCATTTTAGCGCATAACACGACTTTACTGCGGTTCACCTCCATTGCTCAAATTCCCCTCTCTTGGTCAGCGACTGCGAGTGACGTCACTCCCCACACAATCCCGCCCAACAGTACAGACCCGCCCCTGACGCTGATTGACAGGTTTCCATGTAACGTGTTGGAAATGCAATTGCAAATGGATTAGTAATTGCATTTGAGTTTTGGCCGGCCTGACGCGCGACGCAGAGAAAGTGAAAAAGCAAACGTGGTCATTGATTTTGCTATTTAAATATGGCAGGTTCATGACTTGTAAGACATGGAAATCACAAATACAAATGGACTTTTCTTTTTTATTTGAAATTTGGCAGTCAGTGTGCGTTCACGAAGGCAAAACAGCAAGCGGTAATGCAAAGTTTGCAATTGCATTTGAATTATGGCACACTTTGTGCATCCACATATGGGAAACGCAATTGCAAATGTAATTTGCAATTCTTTTTGAGTATTGTCCGGGATATCCATTACTCCATAATGACTTTAACTAATTATGAAAGCCACAACTGGTTTATTGTAACAAGATCACAACAAATTACTAAGTAGAATGTTAATGTTGGCTACAGGGTGGAATATCATCTGCTGTTCACACAGCAGCTTAATTGCTGAAAGTCTGCATTTGATTGATATACTGATCATTTACACTTAGTGTTGTATTAATTATTGTTGTTGAGATTAAGGAATGAATGAACATATAAACATTAGAGGTTAGTTTGACACTGTACTAGTCCCACATATTTTAGATGAAAACTAACTAGTGTGACCTCAGTGTGATACAAACAGTATTTATATTAATAGAATCAAATGATAATTTCCTTTCTGTTCAAGAAATATGTAACTATTTAATATAATTTAATAACATTATATTTAATATCCTTCCGTCAGTGTATGCATGTTTATAGGTGTCATCTTATACATGAAGAAACTGAGTAGATCTGTAATGATCTTATGTCTTATACTGTAATTACATCATTGATTTATAAACTTTACTAAGAAGATTAAGATTTAAAGTTATATATCGTGTTGCTGCAATTGTTATGAAGTGGGAACTTAAAAATAAATACAACCTCAAAGTAATTAAGGAGATTATCATTGGTAGGTAAAAGTCACATGATAATTTAAAGGTGGATGTTTTCCATGTCATTGTCCTTTGTTCATGTTGTATTGATCATGTATGTACAGTAGCATCATTATTTCTTTAGTGAAGCAATTTAGCATCACCTGGAGACAGAGAGAGGTGGGTGAAGACAACAGGTAACACTCAGTGTGGCTCTTTAGGGAGTTTTTATTTGTTTTTTGTGTGCGAGTGTGTGCGTGTGCGTGTGTGTGTGTGTGTGCGCGTGTGTGTTTCTTTGCCATTGCTAATTCAGGTAAGAATAAATGCAACACCCCACATTGATTGGCATGGATGATTTATTTTAATGTTTTCCTGCAGCAATTGGGGAAGAAAAGGCTTTTCACCTCTGTATTTTTTAAGGTCACTGAAGAATTCATTAGCAACATTTGTTTAAACTGCAGCTGTTTCCTGGTTCTGAACTGAACATGACGTGTGTAATTAACTCTCAGTGTGGTGTGTTGGAGCAGGTGATGGATCCTGATAGAGAGCTGCAGTGTGGAGCAGCAATAAGAGAGAGAGGATGAGCTGTACAGGAATAAGAGTGTTTCAGTGACCACGCCTACTGCATGGATCTGTTCTGCTGTTACTCATCCACTGATGTACAGAAATAAAGATCCAATCTGACTTCTATAATGAGAAAGAAACATAAACAGCAGTCTGCCCTCTATTGGTGAAGAGATTTATTATGATTATTCTCTACATTTCCATATAAAAACTATACAAATATGTTAAACAATAAATACATATATAATGTATTCAGCTGATCTTTTTCTATTACAACATGTATTACAATATTACAAGATTACAAGATAGAACATGTCACACAATTTCAGTGCCTGTGTTTATATCATTAACACTTCCCTAAACTGACAACAAATTGAAATACAACAGTTGCAGTTATATGAAATGCAGTTATAGAAACATAATTCATGATCAGGTTAATGTTCTCACCTGGAAGTTGATTATTTTCTTTTAACAATACATCTTAAAGTATTTTATTCTCCTCATGCCTCAGCAATTTCTCAACGTTCTGAGGCATTTATTCATTAAATCATTTATTTGACTATATACTGCTATTTATTTTTAAAAGCTATAGATAGGGTTCCTTCACCAATCTCTGTGTATCTCTCTCTCTCTCTCTCTCTCTCTCTGTGCGCATGCGTGAGTGAGTGAGTGGTCGGAGATGGCGTGTGAGAATTCTACGGTGAGAGTGTGTTCTTTTCTTCTTTTCTTTCCCCGTTTCTCTCTATCGTTTTTCTGGTGTTCTATACAAATATTTTGTGTGTGTGTGATCAGGTTTAAGGATAAACTGCGCAGTCATCCAGCGCGTGCTGGTTGACGATGGCGTCCTTAGAGCGCACGAGCTATGAGCGGCTTTCACGCGGGCATGGTATCAAAATCTGACCTGTAATGAATTGTTCAGTGGAAGAGGCAGTTTGGCGGTCGGAAATATTGTTGGGTACGAAAGTATAATGTCGGCTTTCCGCATGAACAGCGCTGTAGTGCTTTTTTTGGATAACATTGAGAAAGTGAATAGTGTGGTGCAATAAGGAGTTTGTCATACAAGACACTTTCACTCCTGTTCTGCCCCTTGTTCAACCGGCAAAAAATAATTAAAAAGATAATTGCCTCGCAACTGAGAAACAGCTGATGTTAGGATGGAAGAAGACAATGCTGAGTATGTGAGTGATGATGCACTTTTTAAAACACCCTCTGTTAGGAGGAAAAGGAACAAAGGAAAAATAGGGAATGGAAAATTAAAACAACTGTCAGTAACACAAACTGATGTTAAAAGCAGTGCTATTGAAGATTAGACAGAAGGACTAAACATAATGCTTATTCATTTGGAAAAGTTAAGTCAAAAAACACGAGGAATGTGCAGGTTACAGACTTTTTTTTCAGATGGTAGAATGTTTGTTGACACTGTGGGAACGCTAATGAGGAGTGAGGGTGAAGAACAGTTTACTGATCAAGAAATATATAGTCTAAAAAAATTGCTGAAAAATTGAGATCAGAACTTCAAGCACAGGATGGGTTCAAAACAACATAGTGCATTTAATTTCTGTATGTTTACATTTCATAACTATTAATGAGTGTGGTAAGGGGGGGCACTCTCAACTTGAATGGGGCACGAGACACTTATAAAAGAGCACTTTTATTTGAATTAATAAAGCAAAAGAAAATTGATGAGACACACAGTGATGGCCTAAATGAAATTGATTGGAGAAGAGAGTGGGAAGGAGTGGTGGTGTGCTCTCATATGAGCTCTATCAGAGGAGGGGTAGCGGTGTTGTTTGCTAAGCATTTTATTCTTGTCTCTTTTGAGGTAAAACATGAAATTCCTGGTAGACTTATTGTTATACAAGCACAGTTTAAAAAATCAGTATTGTGTTTATTAATGTATATGCTCCTACTAATGGTGCTGAGAGTTTGTTTTTTAAATAAGCTCATTGATTTTCTGCAGAGTTATAATTCAGATGAGTTTGTGTTTCTAGGTTTTGATTTAAATTGTACTGAGAATTATGTGCTACTGTAGATCGGAACCACGCTGAGCCTCATGCTGCTTCAAGCCGTGCTATCTACACATTGATTGAGACCCACAAATTGTGTGATATACAGTATGGAGACACTTGTATAAAAAAAAAAAACAATATACATGGACACACTCAAGGAAATTGTATTTCTTTGGGTAGACTAGATCGATTATACTGTTTTAAGCACCACCTTAATATTGTGAAAGACTGTGTAATAAGTCCTTCAGGTTTCTCTGATCATGCTTTTGTTATATGTGCAGTTTTCATAGCAAACAAAGTCAAAGAGCGCCTATTGGCATTTTAATACTTTATTGTTGGGTGATTTAAAGTTTAAAGAGGTTTTTAGTTTTTTCTGGAAATTATTCAAATTAAAGGAAGATTGTTTTGCTAATCTGCGTCAGTGGTGGGACTATGGAAAAGTTGAAATTAAACTCTTATGTCAGCAGTATACTTTTAATGTCTCTAAAAACACTAAACAAGAAATGAAAAAAACTTGAAGCTGAAATTGTAGAGCAACAGGCACTTATAGAGGCTACTGAAGGACAGAATGGATTTAATGCATTAAAGTCTAAAAAGTTAATTTTTAACTGCTAGGCATGCGAAGATCTCTTGGATGTTCTCAATGAGAGCATAGCTGAGGGTTTTCTACCTCTGAGCTGCAGGAGAGCTGTTATTACTCTTCTGCCAAAGAAAGGTGATCTACAAGAAATTCAAAATTGGAGACTGGTGAGCTTGTTCTGCTCTGATTTAAACATTTTCTGGCCAACAGATTGAGGGAGGTGATGGGGCAGGTCATACATTTTGTGTATCAGTTTAGGGCTCATTTCCATTGATCAAGAGAAAGCTTTTGACAGAGTTGAGCACCAGTATCTTTGGGCATCTGAATGCTTTCGGTTTTGAAATAGATTTTATTGGAGCAATTAAGGTGTTGTATGGAGACATTGAAAGTATGTTAAAAATCAGTGGTGGTTTGAGCGCCCCTTTTAAAGTTAAAAGAGGTATTAGACAAGGATGTGCTCTTTCAGGAATGTTGTACTCTTTAGCAATTGAACGTAAATAAGTTACGTTTTAAAGTGGAAGGTTTACCTCGTAATAATTTGCAGCATCAGATATCAGCTTATGCTGATGTTATGATTATGATTAATGGACAGAATGATAATAATATGGTAAAAACTATTGAAGAGTTTCAAAGCATATCTGCTGCGAAAGTAAATTAGAGTAAAAGTGATGCACTGGTTGTTAGGAAATGGGAGAAGCATCCACTATTATTACCTGGTGTGTTAATTTGGAAAAAAGGTGGAATCAAATATCTGGGAGTTTTTATTGGGGATACAGTTACACAAGAAAAGAATTGGGTTGGGGTGGTTGAGAAAATTGAGGACAGGTTAAAGAAGTGGAAGTGGATTCATCCACAATTATCTTTTAGGGGGAGGGTTTTAGTAATTAACAATTTGATTGCCTCTACATTGTGGCACAGATTGGCATGTGTGGATCCTCCTCCTGTGAAGGTGATCAAGGACTTGTACACCAGTTGAGCAGACTTGCTACTTTTCGTCTGCAGTTTATCCAGAGATTTTTAACTGGACCTGAAGATCTGGTATGGAGGAAAGTAGCTCAAATTATCTTGCAGAAAATTGAGAGACTGGGACTTGACCATACCTTGTTTTTTTACGGATCACGAACAGTTGAACTTAAAAGAACTACCTTTTTTTCTTTTGTGAACTTTTGGGAGACACTAGAGAGGAACGGGAGACACTAGAGAGGAACGGGAGACACGTAAAGACTAGAGACGAGAGACAAAGAGGGACGGGACGAGGGCTAAAGACATGGCAATCAGCTAGGCATGGCTTTTAGCTAAACATGGTTAAGCAGTGCTTAACCATGGCAGTTAGCTACACATACACCTAGCTAAGCATGTCTTTAGCCCCAACATGCACTAAGCTACACTTACCTAATAGCTTAACACACACTAGGGGATGGGGGCACAGAAACATAGACAAAGGGTACCCAGTGGCTAGGCGAGGCAGCCCTCCAAGACTAAGCGAGGCGGCACTCACAAGCTAGTCGTTACTCCAAAGCTAGGAGGGGCAGCACTCTAAAGCTAGGCGCACTGGGACACTAGGGGGAGAGGAAACAGGACAGCTAGAGACACAGAGGGGCTATGGCTAGAAGCATGCTAGTTACTGTAACACAACATAGATCTTAGCTAAACACGCTCCTAGCCAAACACACACCTAACTACTTACCTGCTCTAGCTAATCACAAGAACACAGGAGGACAGGACTGAATCAGCTCCACTAACACAGACACACAAGATACACAGAAACATTACCAATAAGAGAGCCCAAGTCAACACAACTAAACTCAAAGTACAAACTAAACAAATAAAACAGAACAAAATGCCCACACAAGTGACAGTGGTATTACCAAAAATGCTCGACCCAGTTTCCCAGTCGAAACAGCTATTTATAGATTGATTGATGGCTACCTCGGTTCAGGTGTGCACTGCCTCACCTGACCGAGGTGCCTGCTGGGAAACTGAGTCGGCCAACAAAAACTACAAAGTAAAAACAGTGACCTCTAGTGGAGGACCCATACAGGAACCTTTGGTTAAAGGAGCTCGCTTTGATTTATCAGATGTGTATTTGCCTGGTCTCACACTTAAATTAGGAGGTTCTGGTATCATAAAACTAAGGAATCTAATCGATAAGGCTGGACCTGACCTAAGTGATGTATCTTCACTGACTACTGCTTTAGGACAAAAGGTCTTCACGGCAAGCTGGGATTATTATAAAAATGTGGGAAAAAAGACTAACTGAGGAAGAACTGTTCTTATTGCAAAATTTTGGTAATGGAATTTCAGTTTCTAGATATATAGGAGATCCATTTCCTAAAATAGTTATTTCACCTGACTTGAGGGGCATGTCTGGTATTTTGCTGGATTAAGAAGGATTGCAAAATTTAGATTTTTCTTTGGTGATAGGAAAATTGTTGTACAGGTGTTTTGTTAAAATTTGTAATAAAGTGGTATTAAATGGAAAAAAGACACTGTGTGGCGAGAAAAACTTGGATTGCAAAATGAGGATAAACCAGCTTGGAGGGTGATTTACAAACCACCATTGAATAAGCAAACCGGTGATCTGCAGTGGCGAATATTACACAGAGCTATTGCTGTAAATCATTTTGTTTCTGTTATAAACTTGGATGTTGTTGATAAATGTGTTTTTTTGTAGAGTAAGAGAAACTGTTTTTCATTGTCTTACAGAATGCATCAGATTGAAGTCATTTTTTGTTTTATTGAGTAATTTGTTTTTGAGATTTCAAGAAAAGTTCACTACTAATATGTTTGTTTTAGGACTGAAGTTTTGTCAAAAACAAAGAATTAAATGGCAGTTAATGAATTTTATTCTTGGACAAGCTAAACTTGCAATTTATGTCACAAGGAGAAATAGAATGGAGGACAGGCATAGTCAGGACGCTGCACTTCTTTTTAAAGCTTCTTTAAAAGCCAGGGTTGGTGTTAAGTACAAGTATTACAAACTAATGAATGGTATGGAGTCTTTCATGTTAAAGTGGTGTTACAATGATATTATCTGTACTGTATTTGAAGGTGAACTAATTTTTGATTTGTTATTATGTTGAACTTGTTTGTACACTATGTGATACAGTGACTTTGGTTGGTTGAATATTGTTAAATAAAGTTTATTTCTAAAAATCTAAAAAAATCTCTCTCTCTGTCTATTATAAGAAATAATTCTTAAGTCTGTCACTTACCTGAGAAACCATCTGTACTAAAGTCTTTTGTTGTTGTTGTTGTTGTTGTTGTTGTGGTAACACAGTACCAGTTTCCTTACCACAGTTTCTCACCACTGCCACTACTGTGTGTGTAACTGTTCTGTGAGTTTGATGTGAGTAACATTTCTCACACTGCCAGAAGTTGTCTTTGTTTATCGTGGCACAAAATCATACCCTGGTGAACATGTCATGTTAGGAAATATCAGACCTCTGACCTCAAGTCACAATAAAAGAGTTCTGTTACGATGTGGGATTTTTGCCAGCAACAGCAAAATCAAGCCCAAAGTCCTACATGCAGTGTGAACTAAACCTGCTGCTGGTTCTGATATATTAAACTCATCACTGTTTCCTGGTAAACTTCTTCCCTCAGTCTGTGAGTCTCTGTGAGCTCTGAATGTGTCTCTGAAGAGTCTCCAGCTCTCTGTGCTTCTCCTCTACAACATCTTCACTACAACATTATTAGAACAGACAAAAAAGCTCCGTTCATGATAACTGTGATGTTTCACAACAGGGTTTCAGTTCATGTGTTTGAATCTTCATACATGTAAATGTTTCTAGCTTTAGCTGTTGTCTAAACGTCATTAAAGGTAATTGTGTAAGTCATAGTGATGCAGTCTATTTGATACACAGTTTATAAAATGAATGGTAGTGAGTTCTGATATTCCATAATTCATGATCACCTTCAAAAGTAGGTGCCTTAAATTACTGGAACTTAAGTACAGTTGGGGTCAATATGATTAATTTTGCCAAAGCTTGATTGTATAATTGCATAATTGCATAATTATTATAATTATTTCTCCTTATTTAAAAGACTGATCATTAATATTTTATTTATAAAATAATTTTATTCCTCTTAAATCATAATTTGATTATGAACCTATATGATTTTAAGCATTGACGTTTGATAATATTCATATACATTATGGATTAGTAATTATAGTTATATTGATTAATTAATTAATTAATATTTAAACCTTCATTGATGAATTTTGGTTATGTAGTATAATATAGAGTGTAGTAAGGGAAATTTATTTGATTATTAACTATTGATTCCTTTGTTTCTTAGCTTTAAAACGGGAATTCTGGCCATCTGTGCTCTGTGTCCAGAGAATCTTTAGCTAACAAGGGGTTCTCTGCTCAGGGGTAGGACAAAAAACCACAGTGACTAATTTTTGAGAAAACCCTACCATTGTTTAAACACTCGACAATAAATTAGCATCTGATCAGAGGACTGTATTATAGTTGAACAACAGTATAACATGTATTGTCATATATAATTTCATAACAAAAATAAAAAGACAAAAAACGTCCAACAATGTCGAAGTCTATGGTCTTGATAGACTGAGTTGTGTAATTTTGGGAAGGTCGATGTCAGACTCTTCAGCTCTGCTTGTTGTGTTAGGTTCGAGTTCCAGGATTTAAAGTCATTGACTGAGATAGTGACAAAGTTAAAATGTCCTGACAGCATTCATAGACAGATAGTGTTCGCATGCAGTAGTACCGAGTTGTAGTCAAAGTTCTGGAGTCGTATCCATGAGGTATTTTGTTATGGTCTTGTGCTGTAGCTATGTGTCTTGATTCAGTATTACATTTGCATGGGCTAACAGATGTTCAGTTGATGGAAGTAGTTCTTCCACAGTGTTCCATTGTTTCACATCTATGTGGTTAAGGTTTGTGAAGCATTGTCCTTTACTTGGGGCTGGGCTTGATTTTGAACAGCACAGCTTTTCATGCTCACATGTTTAGATACAGTAGTACCTCTTCCTCCATCTCTTAGGCCTTCTTTGTGAAATAGTCCAGGCACCAGTATGTCGACAGAGAGATGATGTTCCTCTCCCCCGCTGCCATGTTAATGACTCGGGTCCTGCACACACTAAGCTGCACACATACTAACATACTATTACTGTGTCTCGGATTAGATTTTATCTAACAATGTGGTTAATTCTGTTATTTTCATTAAACTTGTTAGTTATAGGTTGTTAGTAATTATATGTGTACTTGCTATTACATTTACATTACTTTTTCCTTTCATGTAACTTGTAACATATATTTATAAATTTACATAGAGTATTTATTTATATCTATTTATTTATTAAGTATTTTTCTCTTCTAGGTCTGTAAATGTAGTTGTTTGTAGGTTGGGTACATTATATTCAGGTTCTATGGGAGGTATATTACATTCTAATTCTGCTTCTTGTACCATCCTGCCGACATTTCATATCGCCCAAATAGTATCTCTATGGCTTTACTAATAAGTCCTCACATGACGCAGCAGATTATTACTGACATGGCAAGCAGTATAATTCCTATTATAGAACCAATTCTAGAGAAAGAATCTATCCAGTTGGTTGAACCCAAAACATGGCATTCCAAAACGTTGGATTATTTCCTTACACAAAAAGGAGTGGAGGATGTTTTTTTCATATTGTATTGAGCGCAAACTTCACACATTGAAATAAAGTAGTCTACTACGTTAGCAAGATATGTTAGCATTATTCTAAGCGAATAACATGCAGAATCTCCCTCCGGTGCAGTAATCAATACTATGTGTACTATGTGTCACGGATGAGTCCTTCACAACTACACCAAATATTATTACCTGGTTCGGGCTTTGTCTATCTATATTGCTTTTCATATGCAGGAGCTATTTCTTGTAGTTACAGGCTAGTTTAGCAGAGTACAGCTGGGGGATAGAAGTGGAGAAGACGACATAATATGTTTCTTTTCATAGTTGGGGACATTATGGCATAGCCAGCTTTGTTCTCATTATGGTTACCAAAACATGTATTTTATCTACAAAAAAAATCCTTGATCTGTGTTTTCCAGTGGTTGTTTTTTTAAACAGAGTTGGGCTTTAAGGAATTTATCTGACTCTTCTAAACATTCATGAGGAGAGAACCATTATGTTGGCTGGATTGACAGTTTTTGGGTTAGCTGAGCAGAGGCAAATCCTCGTCTTTCTGGTACGTATAACTGGAAAGGTTTAGTATAATCAGGACAAGCTAATGCAGGTGCCATTGCTAATGACATTTTGATAAGTTCGAATGCTGCTAGTGTTTACGGTGTGAGTGGCGAACTAGGTCCGGTCTGATCAGCAGTTTATATTAGATCTCTTAATCTATTAATGGTTGCACTTATAGGGCAAAGTCACATATCCAGGGTTAGCTAAACCCGGCTATTCCTCAAAATGATAGCATTTTCTGTACAGTTTGGGGTTGAGGTGCTTTTTAAATGGCTTCGACAATTACTCGCGACTCTAACAGATGTCCTAAATATTCATCTCTTTGTTTACAAAGTATTTATTTATTTATTTATTATTATTTTTTATTTATTTTGCTTTCTTCATGACCACTTTCAGCTAGCATGTTTAGTACCTTCACCGAGTCCTTATTATTCTTTTATTGGCCTGCAGATTAAAGTCAATAACCTACATAAGAGGAGCCGATTTGGCATAAACAGTGATGTCAGATCTTGAGCTAACACCTGATTAAAGATGGAGGGGCTCTATCCATGCCCTGGGACTCAGTTCTTTCTTTTCACTGTGTACAGATACTGTATGTACTAGTGATATCTGCATGCCTTGCTACTTGGGTGTGTATTTCTACCTTTACAAAATTATGCAAAAATTGTTATCAGGTACAGTAATACATTTGAGTAATGTGTGTTCATTTCCACACTTTTAATCTACTTACCTTCCCTAATCATCTTTTCTAGTAATTTGGTTCAAAGATTTTTTTGTCATTGACTTTTATGTCCATTTCTTGCCCCTCATAGTCTCTGTTTATTTATTTATTTATTGTGACACCTATTACACTTGGTGTCATGAAGTGTGTGCGGTTTTAGTGCTCCTATGGCCATGATTTAGGCCATGTTCCAGGTTCTGCTCCTCTGGATGTTTCGCCACCTTCTGCCACCCCCTCAATGTTCTGTGGACGCACAGTTCCATGTTAGTCCACTCTTCTGAAATCACTGTCACTCCCATCATGGGCTGTATCTCACTGGGGTCTTGAGCTTGGTCAGTGTTTTAGGTTGGTGGGCTGTCACGCCTCCTCATGCAGCTCTGGTGGTGGCGTAATTCTTCTCTTCTTCTCCCTCTCATCTTTTATTTACTTATTTCATTTTCCCTCTCTATTCCTACCATATTCTCCTTTCAACTTCTCTGTGCTTCTTATTTTCAACTTATTTTTTGTTAGTTCTCTAATTTCTTCCTTCCTTTACTTTAGTAACTGTTCTATTAGTTGCTCCTGACTCCTGATTCACTGTTCCTTTTCTCTACAATACTCCTGACCTTCCTGTTTAAAATAATTTATTATCCTTTTTTTTCCCCTTTTGTTAATGCATAGAGGTTCTTTAAAAATATATAGAGAGTTTTTCTTTTTCTCCATTAATGTGACATTGTGTCTACTGGTTTTTCTATTGTTCCTGCTACTTTCTAAATATCTATGTAGCCTGTTCCTTTCCCCAACCAGGTACCAGTCCGTCTCTTTGTTGTTGTATATTGTAAGAGTCTTATTGCTACTTATTGGCTTTGAAAATTGTCTAATGCGGATCAGACCCTGCCCCATACCACACCACCTGCCCCGGGAGTCCCACAGCTACATAACAAACAAGATCTTAGTGAGAAAACCATACACACTTATACACCATACACAATACCAAGATATGAACAAGGCGTTTTTTTTTTTTTTACATGGTCTGATTTTCCTCCCAATAATAACGACCACATCAGAATTCATACAGAGTCCTAAAACTAATTTTTTTTTCATTTGTAGTGACTGTTCTCTAGCAACAGCCTCAATGAAGAAAAAAAGTTTAAAAGTCTGTAGCAGTGCGGAAGATGAATCTGATTAACAACAATGCAACTTCGCATTTCCACGAAACTCATTAGAGAGGTTCATTGTTAAAGATTCTAGTTTTCAGACAGAGACTCTGTCAGAGAGCAGTGAGTATATTAGTGTGTGTGTGTGTGTGTGTGTGTAACATCAAGCTCCATCCAGTATTTATTATTAATCTGACAATCGATGTTTTGTATATTTTTAATTCTTAAAGTAATAAAAGAGCAATAAAAAATTTATTAAATCATTCACTCTGAACTGTATTTGTTTCAGTGTTATATTTTTGTAGTAGTAGTAGTACAGTAGGTGCAGCAGCAGCAATAATGGGTTCCTTGAGGAACCTCAGATGGTAGGGAAAATTGTGTTTTAGCACCCAAAATACTGTAGATTCAGACTAAGATGCTAAATGTTCTTCAAGGACCCTGATAAAGCAACTCAAGTTTCTCAGAGAACTGATATGTTTAAAGGCTTCCACCAGTGAGGCAAACTGTATATTTGGCAACTGTTGCAACATTTTAGGCCTACATGACCATGTAGTAAAAAAAATAGATTTTTTATTTGAAATAATGTATTTTCTTTAAAAATTTGTATTATTTATTTATATGAATTCATGAATTGCATTAAAGTTTTGTTTAAATTTTGACACTTATAAACCCGATAAAAAAAAAATGTCACTTGCACTTGAGCATACTGTATGAAAAATATAATTTTTTTACTTTCTTCATTATGTTTTATAAAAATAATTATTATTCTTATTATAGAATTACACAACACTATGCTGTGTGCTGGGGTGTAACACAGTGGTGTCTTTGACACACAGGCCACATATGTTGCTGCCTAAGACCTCACCAGCAGGGGGCCTCATGGAGCAACATGAATGTATATTTTTCTTTTCATTTTTAAATGCTTAAAAAAATCCCATATCTTTTATATACTTTTCTTTTTGTAATCATCACGTGATGGTACAAATCTATTTATAAAACAGAAATCAAGTTCGCTAAGGATTTTTTTTCTTTCTATTTTTGAAACCATAGAGATGATCCAGCACCTTGTAATGTGTCTTTTGTGCTTTGTGTCTGGTTTTAGGCTCATTCTTGCCATGTGGCCTGTGAGTTCCCTTATCAGATACATTATTGTGCTTAATTGATACAAATACATGATTAATCTGTACCTGGAAATAACACTGATGCTGAGGAAAGGCATTTTTCTGCATATGTTACATGAATAAATGATTCCTGAGGAGTGCTGTGCTGATCCTTTTCTTTGAAGATTCAGTACCCAATATAACACACACTGATTTGTTACCAAAAGAAACACCAAAACATCATATTACTACAGAGATAAAGACACAATTATTTTACTCTGTTGTTAATCAGTAACAGTACAGTCTCAATAAAGGCCTCAGAATCTAATAGACAAGAGACACAAACCCAGCCATGATGTAGTGTAATGTAGAACTCAGTGTCCAATTCCGCTCTCTGTTTCTTCTTTAGCAGATCACTTCAAATTTATATATTTAATCTTCCTCAGTGTTCTTTCATGATAACTAAAACTAATTTGTGAATCAAGAATATTAAATGAAGCTACATTTGGAAAATAAAAGCACCATACTTACAGTAATTATAAGAGATAAAAAACAGTTTTGAAAATAATGAATGTTGAACAAAATGTGTAATTTTATTGAGATCATAGCACATGAAAGCCATAAATGGCTACAATATGGCAGTGTTGATCAGTGATGCGAAATACATTCAAATTATGTCGAATATGGATTTGCAGAATTGCTCAGACCGTCCCACCAAAATGTATTTTCATGGTTTTAATGAAAACATCGCAACACAACACAGGCAAACAAACAAACAAATAATGGACAAAAAACATCTGTAAAACCATCAAGGGATCTGAACTTAAAGTAAAAATCGGTTCTCTGACACTTTTTGCTTTGTTTGAAATCAAATTTAATACAAATTTTATTTGTCACGTACATTCATACACAGTCATACACAGTATGATATGCAGTGAAATGCTTGTATGACCGGCCATGACCTAAAATAAAATAAAATAAAAATTGTTCAAGTCTGGTGATTGTGCTTCTAGTGTTTTGAGAATGTCGCACAACATGAACTGTAAATATAAATAGATAAAATGTTCATCTTTACATAGTATTTTGTCAAAATTCTATAGTATAAGAGGCATTGATCACATTGAGGCATAATAAGATTTCTACAGTTTGTAAAATGTTTAAAATGCCCCACTCACAACACTCGCTGGGAAATGTTAAGAAGAATCTTACTGTACAGTCATGTATATGTGACAAATAAAGACTTACTTAAACTTTTATATATACACATTATTATATCATACACATTTATAGCCAATTAAACATAAAAAAATAAACTCTATCCATACACTATACATGCTGGTTAAGGCATTTCCTTGCAGAGTTTTTGTAATGTAAAAGAACAGTTTGTTAGCTTATTAGCTCCTTTCATTAACGTTATGCTAATATCTCTTCTCATTACGTCAACCATCAGGGCCAGATTGGGACTCTGATATACCGGGTATTTTCCCAGTGGGCCAATGCAATTCGGGGCTGATACAAATTATTATTTTTATTCGTCTTCTTTTTCTTCTTCTTCTTATTATTATTATTGTTATTATTATTACATTTATTGATTAATTAAAAAAATAAACGGAGAGACAGGGACCCATTTATTTGTCTGCTGACAGAGTAAGAGACTGCTGCAGTCACCTCCTCTTCATTGTGTAACATCATCAGACGGGTGTAGAAGAGCAGATTTAGAGTCATAGAGGAGAGCAGGAGTGAACTGTAATCGATGATGAGGGCCGGAGTGAAGGGCAGAATGAGGAGGAGCAGGAGGAGAGGGAGCTGAATCAGTAGGGAGGAGATTCATCATAACAGGATCTCATTGAGAGTTATCCTAGTGTGTGTGTGTGTGTGTGTGTGTGTGTTTGTAAAAAGTATATAGCTGCACTGTATATAAGTTATCTTGCTTTTCAGTTTTCTCATAAACTTCTTTAAGCAGACTGTGAGTCAAACAAACAAACAAAAAAGACTATTTCAGACTGTTTGAGTGTCTGTGGCTTTATAAACTCTGTTATCCAGTGACAAAATAGTCGGTCAATGTCTGAAAGATTCCCTTCGACACTTCTCCTGTTACAGCTGCTCTCTCTGACTTTGAGCTGCTCACAGCTTTCCCATAAACCTCTTTACACTGACTGTGAGTCTCTGTGAGCTCTGAAAGTTTCTGTTTAAGAGTCTCCAGCTCTTCTGTTCTTTGCTTTAGAATCTTCTTCTCTATCAATTTATTCTGGGATTCTGTCTCCAGGTAGATCTCACTGCTGTAGAATTTCTCTCTGCTTCCTTCCACCATCTTCTCTATCTTCTCCAGCAGCTCTGAGACCTGAGAACCATCTCTGCTCTCCTTAATGTTGAGACAGTGAAACCTGTCCCCACATTTCTCCACTAGCCTCTGGACCTCCTGGTCTCCTGATTGGATAAACTCCTCAATGTTCTTCTTCTGAAGTTCATCAGTGACACCGAATATGATCATGGTGTTTCTCCAACATCTCTCTCCAAAAATCTCTTCCATTTTCTCCAGCATCCCTCTCTCCTCTCCTATAAGCTGCTTTACAGGTATGACCAAGAGGAAGGCGTGGGGTCCTGGAGCAGACAGATGGACACAGAGTCCCACGTCATGTCTTAGCTTCTCCAGAGTGAGTCCAGGAGAGAACCAGTCAGGAGTGTCCACCACAGTCATCTTCCTCCCAGCCACCTCCCCCTGTGTGCTCTCACTCTGCTGGGTGGATGTAGATGTAGCTGTAGATGTAGCAGCCTGGTTCCTCTCCTCTCTGCTCAGGATAATATTTCCTGCTGCACTCTTCCCAGACTCCGTCCTCCCCAGCAGCACCAGCCTCAGTTCTGCTACAGGAACCGACACTGGAGAATGTGAACTAGACGATTCTCCACCCACTGAAAATTAAGAATGAATAATTTAATACAGAATCACTTACTTACTGCATTGTGGTGATGTTGTTCTCTGGAGTATGTTGGTGGACTGATGGTCCAACTTATATCAAATTTATTTTAATCACAGTTCGATCTTCCTATATGTTCACTAACTGCGTTACATAAGACCCCACAAAATGAACAAATTCCTCTCCAGGGGGATTTACAGTTGTCCAATTGTCCGGGACAACCACAAAATATCTCTGGGCAAGTTTATTTCAAAAGAACTTGTCTGATCTGGCAAATAGGATTCTGTAAATTTTTCATTACGATTAACAAATTAATTTTATAGTGACAGTGTCATGATCTTTGCAAAGCCTGGGATCCCACTTTAAAAATATGACATTATTTCATTCTTTCTCATGCTCTCATAATTTGTATTTACACTCAATGAGCTGCACTTGCTCTTGCCATTGCATTGTGGCTTTTCCAATAAAATTTAATAGTGCGTAGGTTGTCAGATATTGCAGAAAGTACTAAAACTGATACTGTAGCTTCATTATATATGCAGAAACTTTGTTTTGAAAATGAAATTGACCCTATTTTTTGTTGTTGCCTATTATTTTAAGTAATAAGGTCAGTATCGCAACACTTTAATAATTGCATCTTGAAAGTTTTATTTGACAATTTGATAAAATTATTGAACTCTTAATTGTTATCTCGCATGGTGATGTAGTGGTTAACACTGTTGTTTTGCAACTCCAGGGTCCGGGTTCGATTCCCAGCCAGGCTCGATTCCCGGTTCTGTGGGCATGGAGTTTGCAGTTTCTCCCTGTGCTTGGTGGGTTTCCTCCAAATACTCCAGTTTCCTTTCACAGTCCAAAGACCTGCAGATTAAGCTAATTGGTGTTTCCAAATTGTGTATGAGTGTGCCTTGCGATGGATTGGCACCCTGTCCAGGGTGTACCCCGCCTAGTGCCCTAAGTCCTCAGCGATAGGCTCCAAGCCCCCCATGACCCTGGATACAGGATAAAGCGGTATAGACGATGTGTGAGTGAGTGACTAATTGTTATTTTATGATACAGTAAGTTTAATTTAAAACAAAATGTATCCCTGCACAAATGTTCTTAAAGCAATAAATTAAAAGAAAATTATTTGGCTTCCTCTTTTTATCTGTACACACACACACACACACACGAAAAAATTAAATCCGGAATATAATGTCAGACCCACTCTCAACAAGGCTCTGATATTTCTCTTTCTCTCTCTCTCTCTCGCTCTCTCTCTGTATGTATATATATATATATATATATATATATATATATATATACACATACATACACATACACGCACTCACCTATTGATTGGTAAATTGATTTAACAAGGTGCTAAAAGCATTTTTTAGAAATGTTGGCCCATATTGATAGGATAGCATCTTGCAGTTGCTGGAGATTTGTGGGATGCACATCCAGGGCATGAAGCTCCCGTTCCACCACATCCCAAAGATGTTCTATTGGGTTGAGATCTGGTGACTGTGGGGGCCATTTTAGTACAGTGAGCTGATTGTCATGTTCAAGAAACCAATTTGAAATGATTCGAGCTTTGTGACATGGTGCATTATCCTGCTGGAAGTAGCCATCAGAGGAGGGGTACATGGTGGTCATACGAGTCAGGTAGCCCGTCGCATTTAAACGATGCCCAATTGGCACTAAGGGGCCTAAAGTGTGCCAAGAAAACATCCTCCACACCATTACACCACCACCACCAGCCTGCATAGTGGTAACAAGGCATGATGGATCCATGTTCTCATTCTGTTTTTGCCAAATTCTGACTCTACCATTTGAATGTCTCAACAGAAATCAAGACTCATCACACCAGGAAACATTTTTCCAGTCTTTAACTGTCCAATTTTGGTGAGCTCGTGCAAATTGTAGCCTCTTTTTCCTATTTGTAGTGGAGATGAGTGGTACCCGGTGGGGTCTTCTGCTGTTGTAGCCCATCCGCCTCAAGGTTGTGCGTCTTGTGGCTTTACAAATGCTTTGCTGCATACCTCGGTTGTAACACGTGGCTATTTCAGTCAAAGTTGCTCTTCTATCAGCTTGAATCAGTCGGCCCATTCTCCTCTGACTTCTAGCATCAACAAGGCATTTTCGCCCACAGGACTGCCGCATACTGGATGTTTTTCCCTTTTTACACCATTCTTTGTAAACCCTAGAAATGGTTGTGCGAGAAAATCCCAGTAACTAAGCAGATTGTGAAATACTTAGACCGGCCCGTCTGGCACCAACAACCATGCTACACTCAAAATTGCTTAAATCACCTTTCTTTCCGATTCTGATATTCAGTTTGGAGTTCAGGAGATTGTCGTGACCAGGACCACACCCCTAAATGCATTGAAGCAACTGCCATGTGATTGGTTGATTAGATAATTGCATTAATGAGAAATTGAACAGGTGTTCCTAATAAACCTTTAGGTGAGTGTGTACATCTGGCTGGGATATTTATCCCTCCTTGTCTTTCATAGCCTGCTTATCCACTGGTAAGCTCCAGCTATACCGTGACTGTGTATTTTAATGTTTCAAATTTTTAGCATACAGTACATATCCTTGATTTCCAATTAAAACTACTTTTATTATTGTTATACCAAACTGTTGAACTGTGACATTGTGTATGATTGTAAAAAAATAAACGTTTATGTATGAAATCCAGCATTCCACTGTCCAATCTGCCTGATTCGTCTATTTTACGGCTAAACTAGTGTTGAGTTACACACTGAACAACTAACATTAATTACTTACATGTAGGACGATCTCCCTCCATACTGTTTCTTCTCCTGATTGGTGCTGCTGAGTCCTGAGTCTCTCCACTTACTAGGAAACATCAGAACCAGTCAGAATGAGAGAGACATTCTTCTATAATTAATCACTTTCACTGTTTAAATTACACTTCGAGTGTAGATTAATATTTCAAGTACGTTTAGAAAAGCTTTTAATTGCTTACTGTAACAAATTACTCACTAGTTGGTGGTAACTCTTTGCTCTTTCTTCTCCTGATGGTGGCTGATGATTCTGGATCTGTCTGTTCCTGCAGCTGCTTTGTTTTCTCCTCTAGAAGTCTGTCTTTCACCTGAAGCTGTTTGTCTCTCTCCATTAGCTGTGTCTCTTTCTCAGTTAGACATCTCTTTTTCTCTTCAAGCTGTTTGTTTTTTTCTGCTAAATCAGTTTTCTGTTGCTCCAGTACGATCATCATCTCCTCTTGTTGTCTCCTCTTGTCCCGCAGCTCCTGTCCTAGTGTCTCCAGTATGTTTTTACTGGTTTCCAGCTCTTTATCTGTGTTCTTCAGCTGTGTTTCTTTCTCACTCAGCAGTTTGTTCATATTCTCCAGTTGTGCGTCTTTCTCCTTGATGATTTTCTCTCTGTTTCTTAGTTCTGTATCTTTATTCTCTATTTGTCTTTTATAATCCTCCAACTGTTGGTCTTTATGCTGCACTGATTTAGACGTGCTGTCCAGTTCCAGCTTAGTGTTGTTTAGCTCAGTTTCAGTTTCTTTCAGTTTTCTGATCTTCTTTTTATATTCAACCAAAAATTGGTTGTCATTTGTGTTATATTCTAAAAATAGTAAAATACGTAAGTGCTATAATGCGTAAAGAAAAGAAACGCAATTTTCAATATAAATAGGAATTTCCCATTTGATGATATTTTAACTCCTAGTCATACACACACTCATTTACACACTGCAGCCAATTTGGGAAGGCCAATTAGCCTAACCTGCATATCTTTGGATTGTGGGAGGAAAGCAGAATACCTGGAGGAAAACCACTAAGCAAAAGGAAAATATACAAACTCCATGCACACAGAGACGAGAATCAAGCCTGGCCGGGAATTGAACCCGGACCCTGGAGGTGTAAGGCCACAGTGCTAACCACTACACCACCATGCCGCAAAAATAATAATAAATGATTAAATTGTATACCCTTCAGTCCCTATAGGGCTTTACGTCTTTGATTTACAAACTGATGTATTTTTTTTCCAGTAGCACTCACAGACATTCTCCTCAACTCCTGAACTTTTAACACATGGTGTAAATAATACCGTGTAATTTATGTTGTGAATTTCAGACTGGATGTTTAGTTTAGAATTCATTAATCAACTTCAGGCTGTACACATGAACACAGGTGTGTTTAATTTGGTAACTCCTTCCACACTCACCAACACATAAAGCAGATTTCTCCATTTTCATTCTCTCATCTTCTGTCCATCCTCTGTCACTCTGTAGAAGAGAATAAATCAGTGTGAAGGTTTTATACCTGACTCCATACTGTATGTAAATAAAGTGTTAAATAAACATGAAGTGTATGTGTGCAATAAATATATTTTTAGATCTTCTCCTGTTTCCGCTGATTACTGGTGCTTTATAGAGATGGAGTCACTAAGGGGCTGTCTAAAAAGTGCATGACCAAGACCCAACCGTTTGTTTACAGAAGAATACACAAGATTACAAAGAAATACCTCACAGGACATCAAACATATTACACTGTTAGGTTACAGTATTGATTATTTGTTTAATTGATTAAAATAATTATTAATGTATGTTTAAAAATAAATGATTATACAGACAATTATTGTGCCAAAAAACAGATAATTTGTTAAATGAGTGTTGGGGTGTTTTAATTTTTTTTTTTGTAATATTCAGTTTGATATTAATTCTTTTTTTTTAATCAAACTGAATGAGAAAAAGGAATGGTTATGGTTATTAGCAATGATAGAGTGGATTATAGTACAACTGGTTTTACATGTGTAATCCACATAACAAAAAAGCTATTGAATGTTTTTTTGTAAAAATGTATAATAAATTAACATTATTAAACTGAATATTGCAAAGGGAATGGTTGTAGATTGCATCTTCCATGTCCCAGAGCCATAATCATCCAGTTCGGTAAGAAATTGGAGGATGCGAGAGTTTGTAAAGAGATGAGCATCCGCTTTAAGGAAGACTTCTCCGAAGAAGATCAGGAGGCTCAAGCCAAACTGTGGCCACTGGTCCAGGACGCCAGGAGTAAGGGGAAGAGAGCATTTCTGAAGGAAGGCTATGCTCTGATTGACAACCAAAGAGTTGACCAGAACTGAACATTATGTGTGATTGTTTTTCACCTCTCAGGTATGCTGATGTTGAATCAGCTTTAATGTTTAATATGTTCCCTGATTGTTAAGGGTCATTGCACTAACTGTTTTATATAGGACACAGCTGTTCGTTCTTGCATGTCTTCTTCATTTTCTTTCTCTTAAATAGTTCTATAGATGTGCTTTATGTTATCTTATCGTTGAACGTTAGGGGGCTAAAAAACATTGTGAAGCATAAGGCAATTTTTCTTTTCTGCAAAGAGCAAAAGGCTAACTGTGTCTTTCTGCAAGAGACCCACTCTGCGGAGGCTGACACAAAGTTCTGGAAACTACAGTGGGGAGACCCTGTTTTCTCCCTGTACATCTCATTCAGCTGGAGTGATGATTTTATTTCATTGGTTTCCAGGTAATGTCATAGACTGTAAATGTGATTCTGATGGTCATTGGCTGATGGTGGTGTCAGAGATTAATGGTTCAAACTACATTATGGTATGTGTGTATGGTTATACCAATAGAGCTCAGAACAAAAAACTATCTTACCCCTGTCACAAATTGGAGCAGTGGAAGTTAAGTTATTTAGTTGATAAGGTTATTGTGGGAGAAGACTTATGTTATTGAACTAATGTTGTTTCTGATCCTTTTTTTAGACCGTTTTCCATCTAGGGTGTCGTGTCACATCTTTGATGATACTATTCTTAATTTGGTTACCAAAGTCAGTCTGTGTGACTATTGGAGACTGGAAAATCCTTCTGTGACTCGGTATACTTGGTTTAATTCATCTAACAACAGTCAATGTTCCAGGATTGATTACTGGTTAATTTCAAACAACTTGATCAATGATATCTCCAAGTGTGGAATTTCAGCTTATCCTCTAACTGAATTACTGTTTGATTTCATTGTCCATCCCATTAACTAAAGAGGGACATTAGACTCTTATTTGGAAATTTCAAAAGAGCCTTCTGCATAATAATTTCTGTACTGAAGTGAAAAATCTAATTGTGGAAATGAACCAACTAGAAATGTCACGTTTGAGCAAATAGGAATGGTTTAAGTTCAATGTTAAACAGATGGCAATTCAAATAAGCAAATCTTCCAATAAAAGGAAAACATTATTAAAGGCATAAACAAACTGTGCTGGAAACAGGATTCATCACTAGACGAACAAATACAATTACAGTACACAATTTTAAATCTCAATTGGACAAACTGTTTTTGGAGAAAGCAAACTGTGCCTATGTTCGTTCAAGAGCCCAATGGATTGAGGAGAGGGAGAAAAACTCTTCCTACTTCTTTAATTTAGAGAAGAAGAGACAAGCTAAAAAGAAGATTCAATCACTGAATATCAAGGGGGGTAACAACCGATGACCAAGACCAAGTAAATGAGGAAATATTACAGTTTTACAGTAATCTTTATAGGTCAAATTATTCGGCGGATAACGGTATTGCGTTTTTTGAGAGACTTAGAGGTTCTATTGGAACATTGGATGAAGATTTGAAGGATCTTATGGAGAGTGAACGATTAAAGAGCTGGACAAGGCATTCAAACAGATGCCCAGGGGTAAATCACCAGGAATTGATGGGTTAACGGTGGAATTTTACTTCTTTTTCTGGCAAGACATTAGATTAATGCTCTTTAAGGTGTATATAGAATGTATCTCATCGACTAATCTTTCACCCACGATGAAACATGATCTCATCACTTTAATCCCAAAACCTAACAAAGACAAACTTCTATTGGATAATTGGAGACCCATAACGTTTGTGCAATGATTATAAATTATTGGCTCATGTTTATGCGAACCGTTTAAATGAGTGTTTAACACATTTATTGGATGAGTGTCAGTTGGCTTTTATAAAAGGCAGAAATATACATAATCATATTAGACTGATTCTGATTGATATGCTTGATTATCGTCACTTAATCAAGCCAGAAAGTTTGATGTTTTTGGACTTTTATAAGGCCCTTGATACTGTTGAACATCCCTTTTTTCTTAAAGCCTTACATCACCTGGGTTTTGGGATAAACTTTTATAATGTGATCAAAATGTTTTACAGCAACATCTATAGCTCTGTTTCTCTTAACCCTGGAATAACGCCTAGGTTTGAGGTTCAGCGAGGTACTTGCCAGGGATGCCCTATTTCTCCTAAACTGTTCATCCTGACCACTCAGTTGCTGGCGTTGATCATCCATAATGACCCTGATCTGCAAGGTATAAACATTTTTGATAAAGAATTCAAAATAAGTCAATTTGCGGATGATACAGCTCTGTTTTTAAGAGATAAATCCATGGTAGTTAAGGCTCTCAACACTATCCTTCTCCCAGGCTTCAGGACTGTGTCTCAATATTATAAAATGTGAATTTTACCTATTCACACATGTTCTGATTCTAATAAAGCTTTAATAAGAGTAGAACCAGAAGTGAAGTATTTAGGTATAGTGATATCTAAAAACATGATTACAAGAGAAGACACAAACATCTGTAGTTGTATTGTTGACATAAGGAGATCTCTTAGTCGTTGGCTGGCTAGGGATATCACTATATTTGGTAGAGTCATTCTTTCCAAAGCCGAAGGTCTTTCTAAATTAATTTACCCATGTCATTCTCTGTAAAACATCCTAAAACATGAGGAAAGCCAACTCAGTTATTTTTTAATTCCTGTGGAAAAAAAACACTATAGACTTTGAATCAATGGTAGAAATTTTTAAGATTAACTGGCTCAGAGCTGGCTTATCTTAATCTGATTCCATGTGGTTTCTTATACCCAGATCTACATTTAAGGAATTAGGAGGAATAGATTTTTTATTAAAATGTGACTTTGAGATCAGTAAAATTCCTGTTAAATTATCTAGTTTTTACAAACAGATCCTTTCTTTCTGGAAAATGATGTTTACACACAACTTCTCTCCCCACATGTCAACACTATGGAACAATAGAGTGATAACTGTTAACAGAAAGTCATTGTTTAATAGAAACTGGTTTGAGAGTGGTATTTTGTTTGTCACTGACTTGTTGGACTTGTTTGTGACTGACTTAGATGGTATTCTGTTGGATCATGTATCCTTCTTGAAGAAATATAATTTAGGTTGTTTGCAGAAAGAATACAGAATAGTTTGTCGTGCTATCCCATTGGCTTTAAGGCAGCTAATATGCAACATAATGTTATATACAGATGTCGAATCAGTGGTGCCAGATTTAAAGATTGGAAATTGTAATCTAAACGATAGCAAATGTAACAATAAGGTTATTAGTGTGAACTTTAAATTAATTATTTTTCACAAGTTTGACTCTTTCTTTCTTGATCCCAGTGATTTCTAAAAGGAAAAGTGTGTCTTAATCCAACATCAGAGTTTATTTGATATACAGTAGTTTATTATTTGAGCATTGGTCGAGTTTGACTCAGGTAGGCATTTGCAGGCTTTTCATGGGGATCAGTCACTCATGGAAAAGGTGTTTTCTAAATTTGTTAAGTGGCCTGTTTCCCCAAAAGGTAAAGAAACTAATTTCAAGATAATTAATAATATATACCCAGTGTCTGAATTTCTAAAGAGAAGGTTTAAATTTGAGGTGGACCGGTGTTCTTTTTGTGATTCAGCCTGTGAAACATTACAACACATGTCCTGTGCCAGATGACTTTTAGTTAGAAATATACACCTGATTATCACTCAAGATCAATGATATTTCATAGTTTGACATATCTGATGTTATCTTGTACATATAACAGATAACCTACACCCCTCTGTTTCTATTGTGATTAACATTATCATCATTTTAGGTAAATACCATATACATTTAGGCATTTGGCAGATGCTCTTATCCAGAGCGACTTACTTTATTTATTTTTTTATCTCATCTCTTGTTTAAGGGCCCAACTGTGCAACTTGGTGGTTGTGGGGTTTGAACTTGGGATCTTCTGAACCGTAGCCTAATGCCTTAACCACTGAGCTACCCCTGGCCCCTATATACATCATAGTAGGTAGAGAAATAGTAAACCATCTTTCATATGACTTTAAACAATACTTTATGTCACTTAAGAAACTGAAATCAAACAAATTAGTAAGGATCTGTGATGACATTTCTCATTTCTTACTGTTTTGATTCATGCCTCCAGTGCCGCACTCTATTTTGCACTAAATTTTTATTACTGTGAATCTTTTTAGCCCCCCTTTCTTTTGTTCCTTTCATTCTTTTGCTATTGTATTGTAGTCTTTGAATTTGTTTTATTGCCTGCGAGATTTTGTACTTTATTGAATTTTATTTGTTTGTTAAAAAAAAGAAAGAATCGCTCAATTCTGTTTCCTGTATATAGCATACGGAGGTTTTGCGATGATTTTCGCATGCGCGCCCAGTTAAAAAATAAACAAATTACTCTCCGAGACTACTCGTTCTTTTGAGTCACGTTAAAGATTCGTTCAAAAAGAACGAATCGTTCTTATACTTGTTATAGCCGAGTATAAGAACCCGGAAGTGACGTAGACAGGAGCGTGGCTTCTTTCTTGCATTCGTGTTGTTAAGGCGACACTATATACTTCCGGTTGTTCAAATATCGTGGCGGTGATTTTTTGTTGGCGTATCTACGCTAAGCTCTCTCTGTGTGCATTGTTTTCATTTGACTGCGCCCAGGGTTCCTTGCATAATCGCAGGGTGATCAAATATTATTGACCTCACTGTATGTGTGTGTGTGTGTGTGTGTGTTACTGAGAGGTGATATTACTAACACTACACACTGAGCTGATTGAGGCTGATTTAAACTGATATTGTATTTATTAACACACTGAGTTTTAATGCAGCTGAAGAACACAATCACTGAACACTAAACTGATCATTACAGATAAATATCCTCCCCTCTACAGCAGAATCACAGTGAAGTATTTATGCATCGAAATCAGCTGAAGTTATTTACTGTAGTTAGTGCATTTGTTTGTTTGTAGCTGATTGTGCTAAATTCAATTTTTGTGTTTATTAGCTGACTTCTCACCTCGATCAGTCACAGTCAAAGAGAACATTACAATTCCCAGACAGAATTAACTAAATGTGACATCATTTCTATGCCCTTTGTTTTGAGAGTATTTATGTTTATTAAACATTAAAACAAAGTTTGCAAATGAACTTTAATGTGCGTGAAGGTCATTATTTATTTCACATTTATTTGCTTGATATTTTATTTTCACAAGTCAAGTTTTCAAGTTTTTACACATACAGCAGTAATATTAACCATAATAATAACGGCACTGTTATTAATAGCAAATTACTAACAAACAGATGTGTTTCCAAAAAAATCTAACTTTGTTTTTTTTCCCAAAACAAACAAGTTACTGATACTAGACATTGTAACCTACAGTATTTGGTAACCTATTTACCCACCCCTGGGTACTGGTGGAATTGTAACATCATTTAATAATATATAGATTCATGAACTTATAATATTTTATAATTATTTACTCACCTGAAAAACCCAGACGTCTTTATGAAGAGATAAAAGAAAAGTAAGAGTGAGATTATTAAAAATACAATGTTATAGTGTGTAACTGTCTCTGTATCCTTTAGTATTAGCTATAAACATTTTGTAGCTGTTCTTAAGAAGTCTGTTTTTATCCTCTACTGACTTGTTTCTCTCATTATTCTGCTGATTAATGGTGAAGAATATTACGCAGATCACCAGCTGGGGGCCTGCAGAGAGCTGATTGGCCAATCTCTCTTATTGGGTGGCTCAACAATCACGGCTCTACAGGAAATCATGGGCATCTGTGAGCTCAGGCAAGCGGATGGAACGGATAGCGCTGTCCTCCAAGTGTGTTACACCGCTCTCAACAGCGTGAGCAAGCACTGAAAAGATGCAGTCGGCTGGCATCATGTGGCTCAAAGGAAACACATGATAGTGTTCAGCCCTCCCTGACTAGCAATAGTAGCCTTAATGTGGGAGCCCCGATTTGATGGGCGGAAATTAAATACGCTTAAATGAAGGAGAAAATAGGGAGGAAATCCCACACCCGAAAAAAAAAAAGTTCAGGGTCAATTGAATAATAATAATTTTCAGGATTTTTCAGTATTAATCATGTAAGGAACACACTCTCACAATCTCTTTTCTGCACACTTTTCTGAACTCCAGTTTTATATACACTACAGTAATGTTGGTCAGTCTTAAAAAGTATAAGAAAAGATTATTGCGATGAAATGACACACAAACAAAAACCTTTAGCTTTTTATCTCTCAGTATCAGTGTGTAGGTCAGATTTGTGTGTGTGTAGAACACTAATGACAAACTAGACAACAGCATGATGAATGTTCTGCTAGCGATCACAGTCTGTTGTGTTCACTACACTATGCTCATGATGCTCATATATCTATGTGCTATTGCACTCTGAACACACAGCACAGTCCAATCTATTTCATCTGCACAATAAATATATTATTCATGCAGCATCAACACATCACTATCAGAGAAAAGTATTTATACTCACCCACTTCCTCCTGTGAAAGTAAATAATAGAGATTAAAGATTTAATGCATGATTACAAATGTGAATTGTTCCATGTGAAAATGTGAAAGTAACTGTTACTCTGGTTAAAACACAGCTGATGTGTGTCTTAATAAAAAAGAGGAAAACTAGACAACAATCAGTCATCACACTCAGTAAATCTGTATAATGTAGCATTGTGCTAATATACCGCTAGTTCCCCTTAAGGAACAGAAATATCTTGTGATTTATTGGAAAATACTATTTTCTAATATCTGCATGTATTTACCAATATACAGTATGTCAGTATATGTGCATTTCCCCCTGTGTATTTTAAATCTATAATTAAATATTTTGTAATATATCTATGTGCTATTGTAAGACATAGGTGAAATCCCACATAAAATTGGCATAAACACGTTCCGAAAATATTTTACATGTTCCTATTTGATTTCTTAATAAAATATTATATATGTGAAAATTTATAAAATATCAGTGTTTATCATTAGTGTGAAGTCGAGTTATTTACTTACCCATGCTGAAGGTGCTGTGTCAAACAACAGAGAGAGAAATGTAATGTTAGATAAAATATAATGATAGAAACTTTTGACTAACAGTCAGAATAGCTGCTAAACAATCTTCACTTTGTGCTTTTAGTACAAACATTTTGAACTACAATTTAATATTTTCATTAAAATACATTAACACATAGTAAATGATAAATATTTTATATTTATACACTTAAAGACTTGTACAAGTTATTTCTCAGTGAAGTAACACATCTGTGATTAACTGATAAATAAAACACAATATAAAGTGAAAATGCTGAGCATCACCATATTTTATTGACATTTCTATTTTTATCAGGGAAAATGTAGGTAAGTTACAGCAATAATAATCAATATGTTCAGTCCTAGACATATAATTTTTTACAGGAATAATGATTTTAGATGCCCTGGTTCATGACATCACTTACACGTTAGTGTGTTAGTTATAATACTAGTACAAGTTAGCTTAGACATCAGAATGATACCAGAAAAACCTGCAAAGACTCTTTGCTGAGGTTCTGTGACAGCAGTTTACAGCAGAACAGGACATGGCTTTACTACTGTAAATAGCTTCAGCTGTGTGTTGGGAAGTGTGTTTGTTCATGAGCCTCAACTGTCATCCAAAACCATCAATCATCTCATCAATTATGTCCTTTAATTGACAAATTTAACGCCGCCAACCTTCTCCTTCTTATGTTCTTAAGTTGAGAGTGGCATTTAAGCTAGGCAGTGTTGGGCACAAGTAGAGATATCCTAGATGAATATTACTTAATCTAAAGTAGAAGTCATCCATTCACAGTTCTACTTGATTAGTAGTACAAAAGTACTTTCCCTAGACTTTACTTAACCTTCCTCTTGTGTTAGGGTCAGCACCGACCTGTGTTACTTTTTAAATGCATAAAACTACTACCTAATGCATCAAGGCTTTTTGACAAGGAATCTGTATTTAATAAAAAAAAATAAATAAATAAAAAAAAACAATTGTACTAAATTATAAAATGCTCTGGTGGAAATTATTACCTTTGTGTTGGTAGGGTCAGTTTCTACCCAATTATAATTTAAGGTTATAAAACAATAGTTAGGGTCAAACCAAAAAACCCGAACAAACAAAACTAACAAACAAGGACAGCCATGTTCAGACATGTAAGGCTTGCATAAGACAAATTTAGTTTAGCGTTGGTGACTTGCAGAGTCACATCTCCTGTTTGCAGCAGTCAAAAATGAGAAGAAGATTACAGTAAGCCAAGCTCTGGATCATATCTTTTCTGAAAATGAGGCAGAGGACACAGAACAGCATAGTGATACAGATGAGCAGGTTTCCAAGGAGGAAGACATTGTAGAGGATCTACCAGAAGGCACTGACACATCTGATGAGTCTGATGAAGAGGTCACCGATGCACCGATTTCTGCACTCACTCCTGCTGAAACGTTCAAATCCAAAAGTGGTAACATCTGGTGGAGCTCAGTACCTCCTGACTTACATGGCAGGACAGCTGCTGCAAATGTCATCTAAATGACACCAGGAATCACACGGTTTGCTGTGACGAGAGTAAGTGACATCAAGACATGTTTTGATCTGTTTATGCCATTGTCACTAAAGAAAGTCACGATTGCTTTGATAAACCTTGAAGGAAAAAGGTTCATGGCGACATGTGGAATGACATTGATGGGGAATACCTGGATGCTTATATTGGTGTTCTTCTTTTTGCTGGTGTTTACAAATCTAGCAATGAAGCCACTGTTAGTCTCTGGGATGCGTCGACAGGCAGAAATATTTTCCAGGCAACAACGTCACTTCAGTCATTTCGAATGATATCAAGAGACCTCAGATTTAACAACAGAGAAACTAGAGAAAGATCTGACAAGCTTGCCCCCATTAGGGATGTCTGGGACAGGTGGGTGCAGCTCCTTTCACTGATGTTCAACCCAGGGCCAGAGGTAACAGTAGATGAACAATTTGTCCCTTTCCGTGGCAAATGCCCTTTCTGGAAGTACATGCCTAGTAAGCCAGGGAAATACGGCAAAAAATAAATTGGGCAGCCTGTGATGCAAAAACCAGCTATGCATGGAATCTGCAGATTTACAGAGGCAAACATGCAAGTGGCATTCCTGAGAAAAATCAAGGAAAATGTGTAGTCCTCGATATGACTACTGGACTGTGGGGTCACAATATCACTTGTGACAATTTCTCTACCAGCCATGACCTTGGAAAATAACTTCTCAGGTGGAAACTTACCATGGTGGGCACAGTAAAAAAAATTATAAACCTGAGCTGCCTGCCAAAATTTTGCAGGTGAAGAACAGGGCTCCACTTTCTTAAAAATTTTCTTTTACAGACACCACCACGGTGGTTTCGAATTTGTCCAAAAAAACACCTGACTGTGATACTTATGTCCACTTTTCACAAAGACGCAGATGTGTCATCAGCAAGTGACAAAAAGCTCATCATTATGTTGGACTATAATAAAAATGGTTGTGTTTTATAACATTCTAGATGTGACTGCATACAATGCATTTGTGTTGTGGACCCACATTTACCTAGGGTGGAACTCAACCAGAAAAAAACAAGCTTAGAATGTTTCTTGAGGAGTTAGAAAGTTCCCTTGCAAAGCGAACAGGTGCCCCGGGACCCAGCCGCTGCAGCCTTGGTCAGACAGCTGCAGAGCTCACGTAGCACTCCTTCCACACCATCAGCAACACAAAGAGCATCACTGTCAGCATCCTCTTCGGCCAGCACTGCCTCAACATTAACCTACACAGACACAGCCACAACCCCACTGAGGCCACCTGATTCTAAAAGAAAGAGGTGTCAGGTCTGCCCTAGCAATAAAGACAGAAAGACCAACATACTCTGCTTCTACTGCAAAAATATATTTGCAAAGAACACACTAAAAGTGTCACTTTTTGCCACACATTCATCTAAATGCATATGCATGTTTTTGCACTCACAGACGGTTTTTGGAACTAGTACCTCAATTCTAATGGTTTGATTTGCTTGATTGTTCGTTGTTTGTTTGACCTTGCAAATCCACATTTTGAGATTTTGTCATGATCTGGGACTAAGGGCTGATGGTATAGCCGTGGGCTTAAAAAGGCAGGCAAAAACGCAGAGGTGCTTTTCAAAAGGAAGAGTCTTTTAATAACAAAACATAACCAAACACAGTAGAACTAAATAAACAAAATACTGGCTCTGTAAACTTAACACACAAGGGTTTTGGAAATTAAACACACACACAGGAATACAGGGAATAGACATACTGGGGTTCTGGGAACCCGTCACGGTTAACTGGCGCTTAGTGATGGAACTGTGGCTCTCTAACACAGGCAGACCGTTAGGCTCTAATACCTGAGACACACACTTAGGCTCTAATACCTGGGACACATACATAGGCTCTAATACCTGGGACACATACATAGGCTCTAATACCTGGGACACATACATAGGCTCTAATACCTGGGACACATACATAGGCTCTAATACCTGGGACACATGACAGGTCTGCTCTGTGTTAGACGCACGGCTGTAGCTAGGTGCCGTGACCAGGGCCCCAAGGCCCCCGTTTAACAAATCACATATACACAAACTCAGACAAACTCTACAAGACTCACACATAAGACCAAAGCTTCTAGACGTAAACTTACCCCTGGTATGCACCTACGAGCGACTCCCACACACCCACGCGCTCCTACGAGCGGCAGTCATACACACGCGCTCCTACGAGCGGCAGTCATACACACGCGCTCCTACGAGCGGCAGTCATACACTCGCGCTCCTACGAGCGGCAGTCATACACTCGCGCTCCTACGAGCGGCAGTCACACACTCGCGCTCCTACGAGCGGACACACACTCGCGCTCCTACGAGCGGACACACACTCGCGCTCCTACGAGCGGACACACACTCGCGCTCCTACGAGCGGACACACACTCGCGCTCCTACGAGCGGCAGTCATACACTCGCGCTCCTACGAGCGGCAGTCATACACTCGCGCTCCTACGAGCGGCATTCATACACTCGCGCTCCTATGAGCCAACCTCACACATCCACGTTCCTATGAACGGCTTGCACACACGCTCCTATGAGCGAACCTCACACATCCACGTCCCTTTGAACGGCTTGCACACATGCTCCTATGAGCGAACCTCACACATCCACGTTCCTATGAACGGCTTGCACACACGCTCCTATGAGCGAACCTCACACATCCACGTTCCTATGAACGGCTTGCACACACGCTCCTATGAGCGAACCTCACACATCCACGTTCCTATGAACGGCTTGCACACACGCTCCTATGAGCGAACCTCACACATCCACGTTCCTATGAACGGTTTGCACACACGCTCCTCAGCGCCGCACTCGTAGAGCATACCAAGGCCTAGAGCTTCGGTCAAACCCAGGAGAAGACATACTAACGGTACCATAAACACACACAACATACTCACACATAAATGGGTTAACTCAGGATTAACTTAAGTCCTTAACCACATAAAACAGAGCCAGTACTAACAAACCCCCCAACACACAAACACAACAAAACAAAAGCCCACTAGACAATAACAATGCTCGGCCCAGTTTCCCAGAACTACCAGCTACTTATAGTCTCACTAATTGGCTGCCTCGGCGCAGGTGAGCTCCTTCCTCACCTGACCGAGGTGCCTTCTGGGAAACTGGGTCTTTCCAACAAAACTACAAACGAAACAAAACACAGCCACAGTGCCCTCTAGGGGCAGTCCCTTACAGATTTACTTGTTTCGCTTTCCATTTATATTCAAGTTATTTTTAAAAATACTTTTTTGCCTTTTTCTTTGACATAAATATATATGAGTCAAATTTGACCCGTAACACCACAGATGTTACTATAGTACTTAATATTATAATAAAATAAATAAATTATATATATATATATATATATATATATATATATATATATATATATATAATTAAATTTTGGCACATAATTAACTCCATATAATGTTCAACAATTTTAGCTAGCTAACTGGGAACACAAACGCGCCTTTCACGTAATTTCACCCGCTAACTTAGCTAGCTATATTATATAATGCTGTTTTATCACTTTTTCTGCTGTTTTGGAGCAGTACAACGTGATGTTTTTTAGTTTGATGGTCATAATCACCTGTGCAGGAATTTAGCCACCTGATCATTTCAAGGTCTGTTTGTAAGAGGTGAAACATGCTTTTACCAGTGTGAGAGGCAATTGTCCACCTCTTCCTTCATTTTTATTTCTTAAGGACCTCTTGGTATTAAACTTTTACTTTAACAGTTTACAGAATGGTTAATTTTATGCACATGAAAAATGTAAGTAGGTGGAGGTAAATAGAGGTACTTTTTGTTGGACATGACTGCATTATCTAACTGCTTAATTACAGTATATCTTCTCTTTGTTAATCATTTTTTTTCTATTAGGATGTAACTAATATGGACTTGTACAGTAAAACACCAGTGTAAGTCCTCAAGAAAAACCTCAGCTCAACCCATCCAGAGTGGACATCATCTTGGAAGGGAGTGTGGTGATGGATAAACTGGCCAAGATGCTTCAGGCCTTTTTGGACTGATGTATGCTCTGCACCTGGACTATGATTAAACCTCTGTTTAAATAATAAAGAAAAAAACGTTTATAAGACATGATTTGTTCTTAAATTTCATGTTTGAAGTTTAAATAAAACAGGATGTCACACATGTCGGTATGTCTTCCCCTTATCACAAATTATGTTCACCTGTGTCTCTCCCCTGTGTGTCTTTATTTATGCCAGCCGAACCCGTAGTGTCTTGTCCGTTCACTGTTGTTGCTATGTTTGTTTGCATGTTTGTTCCAACCCCTCTGTGTCTTCCTGTCTCCTCCTCAGGACTGAGCCGAGTCTGCAGGGTCGGGGTAAGGCCTGTGTAACCAGGCGGTATGGTCAAGGTCACAGTCAAGACGCCAGCCGAGCGCAGCGTAAAGCCCTCGTGACTTTTGTGTTATTTTGTGTATGACTTTCTTGTGTTCCTACCCGCCTGCAGACCCAGCCTGAGGAGGCTTCGTTAAAGCCCCGTTTTGCGTTTGTTTCCTTTTCGTTTTGGTTATTCTAATTTATTGTAAAGAGCTTAACATACGTGAGAAAAGAAAAGAAAAAAGAGAAATAAAGAAAGACTCGAGTGTTCTCAAACCCATACCTGCATTTGCGTCTGTTTACTCACCCAAGAACATAACACAGGAAAAGAAGATACTGTTTCAGTTTTTTCTTTATATTTAAAAAATAATAATTTAAACGCTCTAATTTAAGTTTAATAGAAATAAAAAATTCGCACTTTAACTTAAGATATTAAGTGGCGTGATTGGGTAAAGCAATTGATATTACAAACGATTTTAGGTTAAGTCAACTTAGCATTTAAGTTACACTTAAGTAAGTTTTCATTAAACATTACTTAATTTTTTTTAAGGCAACCAGTTTCCTCAAATTTTTTAAGTAAACTCAACTTGTCTGGGCTTACAGTGTTGAGGCATTTAATCTTTTTTTAATGAGAGCTGTGCTGTTAAAGTAAAAGCTCATGAGGTCACAGCTAAAATATTTAAAACATTCTTTTAATGGACAAGGAAGCGTAACAAAGTAACCAAGAGGTAAGAAAAAAAAATGGATGATAATTAATAGTTTTAAGGGTAATATGGCTGATTAAAGACATGGGACAAAACTGACCCGTTAACATAAGAGATAGTAACAGAAAGCTAATATAAGAGAAAGGTTAAGTGTCAAATATACTGAGGTTGTATTATTTGTAGTCTTTAGGTACGATAGTAGTCTTTAAACATTTTAAAGTAAAAGTATCTCTCTCTCTCTATGTGGTTCCAAACTGTTATAGGGCTGTTTATTCACTGCCTACAACCGTCTCCATTTCTAATTTTAAATACCTGATACATGGTTACAAAATGCAATTATATAGAATTGTTACCATCTGGCAATATTATTGCTTCAAATACTACACACCACTGTGGTTACATAACACTTCATAGAAATATAGTGGAGTACAAAGTGCATACTGTATATTTTTGTAGGATGTAGTAAAGTACAAGTAAAAGTATACATTAATAAAAATGCTCAAATAAAGTACAGATACATTACCTACAGTATGAACTTACGTACAGTAATAAAATAAATTTACTTGGTTAACTTCCACCGCTGGAGCGGGGCGATGCCTCGTGTCCCGAGGACTTTAAACAAGAGTGTGCTTTAAAGGCGGGTGGCCTGAATACTGCTGTCTCACCAACCTGAGAACGCTTCACAAAGCCGGGCGGCCATTTCACTTGTCTGAGCTCACTGCACAAAAGTGGATGGACTGAATGCCGCCGTTTGATTGCTGCATTGGAGAAAGCAGTAAAAAAAAAAGGCCTAAACGAGCCACCACTTTCACATACTTTCACAGAGTGCCCATGCAGCCGTAATCTGCCACTCCATCAACACCAACACTCACCAGTCAAATGCCTTGGGCACTGCTTCTGGACCCCCACGTGCACACCCTCACTACGTTTCCCTCTTTCTTCCCTCTCTTCTTAAATCTCTTCCTTTCCCTATTTATTCCCAATAAAACTAGCTTTTTTTTCCTGCATGGCCTCACCTCATCGTTGTGTGTATGTGGTGCTGCCCCAGTCAAAAATCTTACAGTAATTACTGCAAAAGTTTCAATAAATTCTTTCCAACTGGTTTCGTGTGAGCTATGACAAAATCTGGCTGGACAGACAGAAAAATTTCTGGTTTCGGTTCCTATAACGTATGAAACATAAAGATATCATTAAGAGAGAGAGAGCTGACCAATGTACAGGCAAAAACTCTTGAGTTATAGATGAACTTAAAACATTTTCTATTTAGCATGACAGATGAGACAGTAAATAAAGAATACTCTAACATGATGATTCATTTAAGTAGGAATTATAATCTGTCATGAACCGGTGGTACATGGCTGTTGTAGTTGCCGTGGGCTTACAGGCAGGCATAGAGGGGGATGATGGTATATAAAAAAGTCTTTATTCAACCAAGAAACAAAAACACCAATCTAAACATTAAGTAATGAAACTAACCAAACCAACATCTCTTCTTCACTTTGCCAAGGCCCTATAGCTTTGCACACATAACATGGGCTCTATAGCTTTGCACACATAACATGGGCTCTATAGCTTTGCACACATAAAATGGGCTCTATAGCTTTGCACACATAACATGGGCTCTATAGCTTTGCACACATAACATGGGCTCTATAGCTTTACACACATAACATGGGCTCTATACCGTAGCTTTGCACACAAAACATGGGCTTTATACCGTAGCTTTGCACACATAACATGGGCTCTATAGCTTTGCACACATAACATGGGCTATATACTGTAGCTTTGCACACATAACATGGGCTCTATAGCTTTACACACATAACATAGGCTCTATAGCTTTACTTAGGCTCTAGACAAGAGTTTAAGAGCGGGACCAGAGGCTATGAGTGAGACCAGAAGCCAAGAGTGCACAAACAAACTACGCATGGAGCTGAAACAAGACAAGACAGGACCACAGACGTGACAAGGCTGGTGACAGGACGAGACTAGAGACAGAAAGGGAGAGCATATGACGGAACGGGTTAGTAGATACACATACCAGTAGCTACACATACCAATAGCTAAACTTACCAGGATACAACAACATGGGGGACACAACCAACAATACTTACATAAACTTTAACACTAACCCAACATTTCACGATACGGAATCAGCAACACACACTGACACCCAACAAACACACACCAGTTACAGAGTAAAACAAACCAAAGTACAACACAAATAACTAACCAAAATATAAACCAAAATGCCCACAAAAGGGACAGTAAATACAAACAATGATCGACACAGTTTCCCAGAATAAATGGCTATAGGAGATCTAATCAGCCACCTCGGTTCAGGTGAGCATCCGCATCACCTGACCGAGGTGCCTTCTGGGAAACTAAGTCTGCCAACCAAAACTACACAAACAAAACAGTGACCTCTAGTGGTGGTCCCTTATAAAATCGGTGACAATAAAATGACAGTAAAAATCTACTTGACTTGACTTGGTGATTTCTGATCTCCAAACTAAGAAAACCCCTTTAATTCAAAATTCCCACTCATGAAATTGGGATTGTTCTCAGCTACATTCATGTATACTGAGTGATGTAAATCAACATGGCTGCTCACTGCTGCAGAAGTAAAAGACATTTTGTAATGTAAAATCTACTGTCTCTATGGTTCTCTGTTTGGAGGAGGAAAATATGCATCATTCCTCACAGTTACAGTAGCTGTATCATTAGTTAGTCAGGTAGCCAGCTAAGCTTCACCTAATGCAGTGTCTATGTTATAGGCGGAAAAAATTTTATGAGTGAAGACAAAAAATATCATGCATAGCAGCAACGCCCACCTCAGTCTACAGACCTGAACATTAATCCAATAATATTAACAGCCTCCAGTATTTTATCAAACCTCTAGCGCAAAATGTAATCGTTTGGTAGTGTGGTACTATAATATAATCCACAGTAATCATGACTGAATATGCATTCACTCATCTTCTATACCACTTATCCTGTATACAGAATCACAGGGGTCTGGCCAGGCACACACAGTACAGGCAATTTGGAAAAGCCAATTAGCCTAATCTTTATATCTTTGGAGCTTGTGATGGAAACCCACCAAGCACGGAGAGAACATGCTAATTTTATGCACACAGACTCCAAAGCGGGAATTGAACCAGAACCCTGGATGTGCAGGGTGACAATGCTAATGACTAAGCCCCCATACTGCCTTGACTGAATGTTGTAAAAATTTAATACTACAGTGCAGTTCATGTTCTCCAGGTTTATATCTTACTGTGCTGGTTGTGGAACAAGACTGGTGGTGAAAAGAGCAAGTTCATAACTACCAGCTGTAACTCCTGTTATAAGTCTCCAATATGAATTTAGACGTACAGAAGGGAACAAAGCCAACTCAGCTACCTGACTAACTAATGAGTGTCCTGTGGCCTGTTATACACCTCTCATTGGTCACTAGTCAGATATTCTTACAGCAAAAGTCTCAATCGTCTCAACGTATAGACCACATTAGTGAGTAATTTAATTTCCTCTCTGATGTAACAATGTTTCTGATTTAAAGTGGTATTGAACGAATTGTTATTTAACAAATAAATAAAATTAATTTATTAATTACTATTTAATTAGTATTTGTACAGTCTGCCGCTTTTAGGCCCTTGTGCAGGTGTGTATCAGAGTAAAAAACACACTCAGTTTATTGGACTAAAATAAACTCCACTCCACATTAGCACCCTGTATACTGAACCTCATACTGAATACTGAGTGTGTGTTTTATGTACTGAGATGAGAAGCACAGATGATGATGTAGAGTTTATACAGTGTGGAGTTCAGGAACACTTACTGTACATCTCTAATTTAATCTCCTCTGTTCTGTCTCCATCAGTGACCTGACACAGGTAATGTCCATCATCTGACTCTGTACAGTCTCTCAGCTGTAAGGAGACGTTTCCTCTCTCCAGCTCCTGAGTGAACAGACTCACTTTGCCCTCATAACGTCTCCCCACTGTCACCTGTCTGTTCTTATAGACACAAACACAGTCTGTCTCCTTAAACCACCGGATCTCCATGTTAACAGCACTGATTTCAGGAGACAGACGACACGAGAGAGTCACAGCAGAGCGATTATACTGCTCTTCATCACTGGGACCAATGAGTTTAAATTCATCTGTGTAGGAAACACACACACACACACACACACACACACACACACACACAAACAATCACATACACACAAATTTATTTATTTAGTTTAATCTTAAATAAATAATACAGATAAAAAAATCTCTGTAAATGTAACTTACTGCTTGCAATCACCATCTTTATCTCTTTCTGTCGGTTCAAACTAATAAAATCCTAAACACACACAGAAAGAGAGAGTCATCCTTTTAAACAACTTAACTCACACAAACACACTGTTAGAAAGCACAATTCCACGGTGTATTTGGAGGATTAGTTTAACAGGTTATTGAGTCGTTGGTGACTAACATGTACTTTAGCATGATGCTAACTCCTCTTACCTTTTCTGTTCCTCATATAAACATATCTGCTGCTTTAGCTGAAGTCTGTCCACATTTCACAGCGGCTCATCTTCACTATTTAATTCATCCCAGTGTTTAAACTTTTTTTCACATATCTACAGACAAACGTCTCCAGATTTAGCTTGTTAAACCCGGAAGTCTTATAAACCTGTTAAACCTGTATTTCTGTTTGTGAGTCTAAAATCTCTTTCACTTTCACATTACAGCCGCTGAGACAACTGAGATAAAACCCCCACCCCCCTCTACTCAGCTAACTCCGCCCCTTCTGATCACCTGAGTCATTCCTGTAGTCGCGCTCATGGAATAGTCCATTATAGTGAGGACTGGAGGGGGGTGTTAGGGGCTGAGACACTAGTTACTCATGATTTACATGCATTCTGCCGTATATTATAACAAACTAATGTTTTAGAATCACAATATTAATTAATGAAGAATAAAAAATAGTCTTAACAATATGTTTATTAAGTGTTAACAGTTTGTTAGTAATCGCTGAGTTTTTACTTGATGGTAAAGTCCGCATCTGCGGCTCTTTCATGTCTCTGCCAGCGGTAGTGCTGATTACTGTGTGTGTGTGTGTGTGTGTGTGTGTGCTGGGATTTGGTGTGAGGGCGAACGAGCTTTTTGAAACTTTTTAAACCTTTTTAGTGCTTTTTAACTGTTTTTTTTGTCTGAAACTCCTCTTCCCGACAGCGAGCACACGGCATTAATAGTGTTATTCTCTGTTGTGTGTCGTGATGAGGATATCGAGCGGGAATTGTCTCTATCTGGTAAAATAGTGATCAGTGTGAGAATGGTGTCTCTAAAGTGTATAAACACCGCGCTGAAGTATGTCGTCTCCTTTAGGCGTACAGTGCTGATGTTTCTGAGAGAGTCCACTCTAGACATCTCATTCAGAGGAACACATGAGGGAAAATCATACACGCTGTACACCAGCACCGGGAGCACGAGCTGCTGTGAATGCGGGGACATCGGGCACAAAAAGTTCAGCTGCCCGCATAGAGCGCAGGCCAGGGAGGAAGCCGGGTGTAGCAGGGTCAGGATGGAGCAGACAGATACTGCAGAGGGGCAGGATGATGGGCAGCACACTGCAGAGAATAGTGTAATGAATAATGATGAACAGACAGGTGATGCACAAGCAGACAGTGAACAGGTGGGAGGAAATAAAGACTGTGAGAAATCAAGAAGGGGTTAGATACAGTGGGGTTCATATACTATGGGGGATTAGACAGCATGGGTGGGGCAGGTAGTGTGGGAGAATCAGTAAGTTTACACTCTTAACAAGATGAAGAGATGTCAGATGAAGAATTACAAGAAGACCTTTTTTTTTTTTAATAATGTATCAGATTTCAGATACAGTTTGGGGAAGACCAGCAGCTTAACATACTGGACAAATGTTTTTTTTTTTTTTTTTTTTTTTTTTTTTAAAATATTTTTTAGAAATACAGTTAAAGTTGAAGACTATTTTACAGATGCTAAGAAAATTATAGCATCAGTAATAAAACTATAATAAACCACAGGTTATGGCCAACTAAGCAAGAGAAACAGTTGTTTTTTCTTTTTTTAAATCTAGCAAAATTGTTGAGGTCTTATGCAAAAACAAAACACAAACAAATATATTAAATTGGGTGTTTTCCTCTTTCTGCACTTTGTTTTCTACCTGTTCTTCTTGTCTCCCTTTTGTTCTGATTGAGAATTTAAGAATAGGGTCTGTAAACATCAGTGGTGGCAGAGACAAATAAATGAGCAATAGTGAGAAATCTAATAAGTATACTTTTAATGCTCTGTAATACTCTTACAGGAAACACATTAATGAGACTAAATGGACCATGTAGTGAAAAGAGAAATTTCTTTCAACGTCATGGTGCCCAAACTTTTAAACAGAACAGGTTGTATCAACTTACCAACTAATACAGTGTATTCCAATAATAACTGTAAATGCCTAGTTTATATTTTTGGTTTTAGTGTGTGTGTTTTTTGTCAGACAACATATAGTTTTGTTGAAGACACAAATAAACTATATTGCACAATTTTCATGCATGTTCTGTTATAATTAGAGAACTACAGTTCTCTGTGTAACCGGATTCAATTTTATTACAATTAAACCTGATGCTATATGTAACAGAGATGATTACACACGAACATACATTTTGGGGACTTTAGCCTCTCCAAATACGATAACCCAGTGCTGCCTATGAATAAAACCTTTGACAACAATACCTTCTATACTAATTAACTAATTATAAAAATCACAGCTGGTTTATTGTAACAAGATCACAACAAATTACTAAGTAGATGTTAATGTTGGCTACAGGGTGGAATATCAACTACTGTTCACTCAGCAGCTTAATTGCTGGAAGTCTGCATTTGATTGATGTGCACGAGACCATCTTTGTGTCAACACCAGAACTTTCAGGATTTTAATTGCTGAAATTTAGCTTCATCCTGATCATTTAAGCTTAGTGTTGTATTAATTATTGTTGTTGAGATTAAGGAATGAATGAACACATAAACATTAGAGGTTAGTTTGACACTGTATTAGTCCCACATATTTTAGATTAAAACTAACTAGTAAAATCTCAGTGTGATACAAACAGTATTTATAGTAATAGAATCAAATAATAATTTCCACTTTCTGTTCCAAATATATGTTACTATTAATATAATTTAATAACATTATATTTAATATCCTTTAGTCAGCGCATGTATACTTTGGACATGGCATGTGGCAGGTTTATAGGTGTCGTCTTACACATGAAGAAACTGAGTAGATCTTTAATGATCTTATGTCTTATACTGTAATTACATCATTGATTTGTAAAAACTTTACTAAGAAGATTAAGATTTAAAGTTATATAACATGTTGCTGCAATTGTTATGAAGTGGGAACTTAAAAATAAATACAACCTCAAAGTAATAAGTGAGATTATCATTGGTAGGTAAAAGTCACATGATAATTTAAAGGTGGATGTTTTCCATGTCATTGTTTATTGTTCATGTTGTATTGATCATGTATGTACAGTAGCATCATTATTTCTTTAGTGAAGCAATTTAGCATCACCTGGAGACAGAGAGAGGTGGGTGAAGTCAACAGGTAACACTCAGTGTGGCTCTTTAGGGAGTTTTTATTTGTTTTTTGTGTGCGAGTGTGTGCGAGTGTGTGCGTGTGTGTGTGTGTGTGTGTGTGTGTGCGTGTGTGTTTCTTTGCCATTGCTAATTCAGGTAAGAATAAATGCAACACCCCACATTGATTTGCATGGACGATTTATTTTAATGTTTTCCTGCAGTAATTGGGGAAGAAAAGGCTTTTCACCTCTGTATTTTTTAAGGTCACTGAAGAATTCATTAGACACATTTGATTAAACTGCAGATGTTTCCTGGTCCTGAACTGAACATGACGTGTGTAATTAACTCTCGGTGTGGTGTGTTAAAGCAGGTGATGGATCCTGATAGAGAGCTGCAGTGTGGAGCAGCAATAAGAGAGAGAGGATGAGCTGTACAGGAATAAGAGTGTTTCAGTGACCACGCCTACTGCATGGATCTGTTCTGCTGTTACTCATCCACTGATGTACAGAAATAAAGATCCAATCTGACTTCTATAATGAGAAAGAAACATAAACAGCAGTCTGCCCTCTATTGGTGAAAAGATTTATTATGATTATTCTCTACATTTCCTTAAAAAAACTATACAAATATGTTAAACAATAAAAAAATATATTAAATAAACATGCATTAAACTAATAGAGCCTGTAGAGTATTCATAAATGTGTCCTTCATTCAGCTGATCTTTTTCTATTACAACATGTATTACAATATTACAAGATTACAAGATAGAACATGTCACACAATTTCAGTGCCTGTGTTTATATCACTAATTCTATTTTCTACCCCTTCCCCTACCCCTCGCCCCTTCCCCTTGTCCCTTGAAACGAAGTGGAAAGGGGAAGGGTTAAAATATTTCCCCTAAGAAATGGGACACCACTACAACACTGTTATACGTCATCATACGTATCCGTTAATTTACATGTACACATACAGTATGGCCGTAAGCAAAACAAACAATGCGTTATCAAAAGCTCTGCAAACTGCCGTGCTACTGAACTTTCATATTTGTTTGTAGCATGCAGTTAAGTGTATATGACATAAAAATATATTTTTGTAATATTGCGCAATCGGCGCTATCCGCTAGCAAATTTTAGCGTTTTTTTTTGCAAACGTTTTTTTACAAAACATCACCATAAACACAAACAAAAGATTAAAATTAATATACATATAATGAAAACTTGTCACAAAAATCCTTTTTAATGGCAAAAATTCGTTAAATTTATGGGTCTGCTTGCTCGAGTGAGCAGCTATCTTGAAAATTTCGTTAGCCCTTCGTTTGAAGTGAGGTCCCGAAAAATCTTCGTTTGGAGGGCTATCTGGCCCTTCCCCTTACCCCTACCCCTTCAACCAAAAGAGAAATGAGACACCCCTACCCCTTCACGTGAACGCGCAAAACGGAGGGGTAGGGCTAAGTGTAGGGGTAAGGGGTAGAATTGGGATTGGGCTTAAGACTCCCCTAAAGTGACACTGTTATTGTAATTGAATTGTAACTGTAATTGAAATACAACAGTTGCAGTTATATGAAATGCAGTTATAGAAAAATTATTCATGATCAGGTTAATGTTCTCACCTGGAAGTTGATTATTTTCTTATAACAGTACATCTTAAAGTATTTTATTCTCCTCGTGCCTCAGCAATTTTTCAATGTTCTGAGGCATTTATTCATTAAATCATTTATTTAAGTATATATTGCTATCTACAACAGGTATAGATAGGGTTCCTTCACCAATCTCTCTCTCTCTCTCTCTGCCCATGCGTGGGCGGAGTTGGCGTGTGAGAGACTTCTTCTCTTCTTTTCTTTCCCCTTTTCTCTCTGCCGTTTTTCTGGTGTTCTATATAAGTATTTTGTGTGTGTGTGTGATCAGGTTTGAGGACAAACTGCGCAGTCATCCAGCGCGTGCTGTTTGACGATGGCGTCCTTAGAACGCACGAGCTATGAGCGGCTTTCACGCAGCCATGGTATTAAAATCTGACCTGTAATGAATTGTTCAGTGGAAGAGGCAGTTTGGCGGTCAGAAATATTGTTGGGTACGAAAGTATAATGTCGGCTTCCCGCATGAACAGCACTGTAGTGCTTTTTTTGGATAACATTGAGAAAGTGAATAGTGTGGTGCAATAAGGAGTTGTTATGACACTTTCACTCCTCTTCTGCCCCTTGTTCAACCGGCAAAAAATATAATTGTCTCGCAACTGAGAAACAACATAGTGCATTTTATTTCCGTATGTTTACATTTGCTGTAAATTTAATCCTTCTTTCATACTTATTAATGAGTGTGGTGAGGGTGGGCACTCTGAACATAAATGGGGCACGGGACAGTTATAAAAGAGCACTTTTATTTGAATTAATAAAGCAAAAGAAAATTGATGTCGCCCTTATTCAGGAGACCCACAGTGATGGCCTAAATGAAACTGATTGGAGAAGAGAGTGGGAAGGAGTGGTGGTGTGCTCTCATATGAGCTCTATCAGAGGAGAGGGAGCGGTGTTGTTTGCTAAGCATTTTATTCCTGTCTCTTTTGAGGTGAAACGTGAAATTCCTGGTAGACTTATTGTTATACAGTTTGAAAAATTCAGTATTGTGTTTTTGTATTAATGTATATGCTCCTACTAATGGTGCTGAGAGTTTTTTTTTTTTTAATAAGCTCAATGAATTTCTACAGAGTTATAATTCAGATGAGTTTGTGTTTCTAGGTGGTGATTTTAATTGAGAATTATGTGCTAGATCGAAACTACGCTGAGCCCCATGCTGCTTCAAGCCGTGCTATCTACACATTGATTGAGACCCACAAATTGTGTGATATATGGAGACACTTGTATAAAAATAATAAACAATATACATGGACACACACTCGAGGAAATTGTATTTCTTTGGCTAGACTAGATAGATTATACTGCTTTAAGCACCGCCTTAATATTGTGAAAGACTGTATAATAAGTCCTTCAGGTTTCTCTGATCATGCTTTTGTTATACAGTATGTGCAGTTTTCATAGCAAACATAAAGTCAAAGAGCACCTATTGGCATTTTAATACTTTATTGTTGGGTGATATAAAGTTTAAAGAGGTTTTTAGTTTTTTCTGGAAAGACTTTAAATTATAGAAAGATTGTTTTGCTAATCTGCGTCAGTGGTGGGACTATGGATAAGTTGAAATTAAACTCTTATGTCAGCAGTATACTTTCAATGTCTCTACACAAAAATAAAACACTACACAAAAATAAAAACTTAAAGCTGAAATTGTAGAGCTACAGGCACTTATAGAGGCTACTGGAGGACAGAATGGAATTGATGCCCTAAAGTCTAAAAAGTTATTTTTTGCGGACCTGCTTGGCACAAAGGCAAAGGGATCTTTGGTCAGGATGCACTAATAAAATATTGCACAAATGGATGCCCCATCCAAGTTCTTTTTCAATTTGAAAAGAAAAATGGCCAGAGCCGATACATTCACTCACTGCGCTCAGAAAGTGGGCAAGAATTGATAGCGCTGCCTGAAATAAGACGGCGTGCTGTAAGATTCTATAATGAACTTTATGAAAATAAATATAAGGAAGATGAGAAGTTGTCCTCTAGGTTTTATGCAGGCATACAAGGCTATCAGAAACATCAAAAGCAGTGGTGGAGAGGCCTTTGCGTGAGCGAGAGCTTTGGAATGCATTGCAGAACATAGAGGGCGGAAAAGCTTCTGGTATTGATGGGATACCAGTTGAATTTTACAGAGCCTTCTGGGAGGTGCTGTGCGAGGATCTCTTGGATGTTCTCAATAAGAGCATAGCTGAGGGTTCTCTACCTCTAACCTGCAGGAGAGCTGTTATTACTCTTCTGCCAAAGAAAGGTGATCTACAAGAAATTAAAAAATTGGAGTGAGCTTGTTATTCAAGTTCAAGTAGGCTTTATTGTCACTTCAACCATATACAGTTAGTACACAGTGCTCTAATTTAAAAAAATTCTGTCTCTGACCAACAGATTGAGGCAGGTGATGGGGCAGGTCATACTTCCTGACCAGACATATTGGGTGCCTGGTAGGTTAATTTCAGATAATATTGTTCTTATCCGGGACATATAGAGGTCTCTAATATTTTGGGTATAAATTTAGGGCACATTTCTATTGATCAAGAGAAAGTTTTTGACATAGTGGAGCACCAGTATCTTTGGGCAACTCTAAATGCTTTCGGTTTTGGACCAGGTTTTATTGGAGCAATTGAGGTGTTGTATGGAGACATTGAAAGTATGTTAAAAATCAATGGTGGTTTAAGCGCCCCTTTTAAAGTTAAAAGAGGTATTAGACAAGGATGTGCTCTTTCAGGAATGTTGTACTCTTTAGCAGTTGAACCCTTGTTAAATAAGTTACGTTTTAAAGTGGAAGGTTTATTTTTACCTCGTAATAATTTGCAGCAACAGATATCAGCTTATGCTGATGATGTTATGATTATAATTAATGGACAGAATGATATTAATAATATGGTAAAAACTATTGGAGAGTTTCAAAGCATATCTGCTGCTTAAGTAAATTGGAGTAAAAGTGATGCACTGGTTGTTGGGAAATGGGAGAAGGGTCCACAATTATTACCTGGTGGGTTAATTTGGAAAAAAGGTGGAATCAAATATCTGGGAGTTTTATTGGGGATACAGTTACACAAGAAAAGAATTGGGTTGGGGTGGTTGAGAAAATTGAGGACAGGTTAAAGAAGTGGAAGTGGATTCATCCACAATTATCTTTTAGGGGAAGGGTTTTAGTAATTAACAATTTGATTGCCTCTACATTGTGGCACAGATTGGCATGTGTGGATCCTCCTCCTGTGAAGAAGGTGATCAAGGACTTGTACACCAGTTGAGCAGACTTGCTACTTTTCGTCTGCAGTTTATCCAGAGACTTTTAACTGGACCTGAAGATCTGGTATGGAGAAAAATAGCTCAAATTATCCTGCAGAAAATTGAGAGACTGGGACATGACAATACCTTGTTTTTTACGAATCACGAACAGTTGAACTTAAAAGAACTACCTTTTTTCTTCTGTGGACTTTGCAAAACGTGGGGGCATTTCAATGTAACTAGGATTTGCAAGACAGAATCTTTATTTTGGTTACTTGAGGAACCTTTGGTTAAAGGAGCTCGCTTTGATTTATCAGATGTGTATTTGCCTGGTCTCACACTTAAATTAGGTGGTTCTGGTACCATAAAACTAAGGAATCTAATCGATGTGGCTGGACCTGACCCAAGTGATGTATCTTCACTGGCTACTGCTTTAGGACAAAAGGTCTTTACAGCAAGCTGGGATTATTATAAAAATGTGGGGAAAAAAGACTAACTGAGGAAGAACTGTTCTTATTGCAAAATTTTGGTAATGGAATTTCAGTTCCTAGATATATAGGAGATCTATTTCCAAAAATAGTTATTTCACCTGACTTGAGGGGCATGTCTGGTATTTTGCTGAATTAAGAAGGATTGCAAAATTTAGATTTTTCTTTGGTGATAGGAACATTGTTGTACAGGTGTTTTGTTAAAATTTGTAATAAAGTGGTATTAAATTGAAAAAAGACACTGTGTGGCGAGAAAAACTTGGATTGCAAAATGAGGAAAAACAAGCCTGGAGGGTGATGTACAAACCACCATTGAATAAGCAAACCGGTGATCTGCAGTGGCGAATATTACACGGGGCTATTGCTGTAAATGCTTTTGCTTCTGTTGTAAACTTGGATGTTGTTGATAAATGTGTTTTTAGAGTAAGAGAAACTGTTTTTCATTGTTTTACAGAATGCATCAGATTGAAGTCATTTTTTGTTTTATTGAGTAATTTGTTTTTGAGATTTCAAGAAAAGTTCACTACTAATATGTTTGTTTTAGGACTGAAGTTTTGTCAAAAACAAAGAATTAAATGGCAGTTAATGAATTTTATTCTTGGACAAGCTAAACTTGCGATTTATGTCACAAGGAAAAATAGAATGGAGGACAGACATAGTCAGGATGCTGCACTTCTTTTTAAAGCTTCTTTAAAAGCCAGGGTTGGTGTTGAGTACAAGTATTACAAACTAATGCATGGTATGGAGTCTTTCATGTTAAAGTGGTGTTACAATGATATTATCTGTACTGTATTTGAAGGTGAACTAATTTTTGATTTGTTATTATGTTGAACTTGTTTGTACACTATGTGATACAGTGACTTTGGTTGGTTGAATATTCTTAAATAAAGTTTATTTCTAAAAATCTAAAAAAAATCTCTCTCTCAGTCTATTATAAGAAATAATTCTTAAGTCTGTCACTTACCTGAGAAACCATCTGTACTAAAGACTTTTTGTTGTTGTTGTGGTAACACAGTACCAGTTTCCTTACCACAGTTTCTCACCACTGCCACTACTGTGTGTGTAACTGTTCTGTGAGTTTGATGTGAGTAACATTTCTCACACTGCCAGAAGTTGTCTTTGTTTATCGTGGCACAAAATCATACCCTGGTGAACATGTCATGTTAGGCCCAAAGTCCATCTTCACTTCAACATTGTTAGAACAGCCAAAGCTCCATTCATGATAACTGTGATGTTTCACAACAGGGTTTCAGTTCTTGTGTTTGCATCTTCATAGATGTTTCTAGCTTTAGCTGTTGTCTAAACCTCATCAAAGATAATTGGCCACTTACAAAAATACTAATAAAAATACACTTTTGATTGAGAACTCGTGGCCTATTACATATTTAACTATTGATTATAAATTTCTGAAAATATTAATATAATACAAACTATAAATAAATATTTAGCTTTGGTGACACTATTGAACACTATTGGACTTTTATTTACCAGGGAATAAATAGTTCTGTTGGAATTAATAAAAAAATGTAGGGAATATTTGATTTTAAGTGTTTTATGATATTCTGTGTACGTGAGAACAGAGTGTTTTTTACCATGACACAAGCTGCACTTTCAATAAACACATTTTATAGTAGTTTATGTTAAAGGTCGTAAAACTGTTGAATGCTGTAAATGCAGAGCTACTTCCAAGTTTATGTTCTTCTTCACCTTATCTTTTATAAACATTCCAGACCAGATGTAAACACTCCTGCATCCACCTTTTTGGTTCTGTGTGTGTGTGTGTGTGTATATATATACTCCGTTTTCCCACAATAAACTTTGAACGTCTCACTGAGCATTGACTGCTGTGTGTTTCATTGAGGGGTTCCCTGGCCAGGCGGGACAAGCAGAATATAGGCTGAGCACTGAGTAGACAAAAGGAGGTGTACCAATATTCAAGAAATTCTTACAACAAACATCCCACATATTTAAGATTAATCATGAAGTGAAACACAGCTGAAAATTCAGAAAAAAAAACGTAGTTACTTTTTTCGTCTTAAATGCTAATTTCTTCATTCATAAAAAAGATTTAAAGCCACAGTTATTTCTAGCCACAGTTATCTTTCCCCTCGTTTATAATAAAAAAATACTCACTTCTTAAAACTTTTTAACCAATTAAATTTAATTAAAAGAACAATAGACTTTTACAGTTCTGCACATTTTTTCCATCTGTCTCTTGGTAATAATTCTTTCACTGTTTCTATCATGCGACTGTCCTCTCGCATCTTTGTCTTTTTGTTTTATATTCTTCTAATACTAATTCAGTATTTGTCCTTTGCTGTAATTAATGTGTATTTTTACGTTGATTAATGCCATAGTATTCTATTTTGTAATGTTTTAAGTTATTGTAGTAAAAAACTGTTATAATGCTACCACAATCTCAGCCAATCAGAGACAAGAGTATGGTCACTCCCAGCCAATCAGAAGATGAAGGGAGGGATCGCCTATTTTTTGCCTTTACTTCTGCTTTTAATGCGCTTCATCACTGTGTGTTAGCTTATATTGTCATTATTTTAATCCGCATAAGGTAAATACATACTTACCTTACTTACTTATACTTACCATGTTCTTTATGTATCTTTAGGTAACTTTGTACTTCTTCTCTAATATAAGGTAGCTCTCGGCCTGTTCTCAAAGTCTCTATGTAGCTGTAATCCGTGGACTGATACGGTTCACTCCCCGCCTGTCTCTCCGTGCGCGTGTCCGACACACATTTACATTAAATCTGATGAACTCAGGAATGAAATCTGATGGAATGTGTTTAATGTGGCATTAAAATATGTTATATGATGGGAAGTGCATTCTGCATTTGCAAACGGTCCTAAACCCTATAGTGTACTGGTAGCACATTCGCAGTACAATAATATAGAAGTATATTTTTATCAACCTCAAATTGTATATTTTTTCTTAGTATTTGGACTTGGCCAGAAACATACCAGCATGCTACTGCTGTGATGAGAGTATTTACAATATGTCTGTGCATGTACTTGGTATGATTCTCTGTCACACTAAGAACTGAAGGACACCTGCGTGTCCCTGTGCGAGGTGCTGTTGAGGGCGAGCATGATGTAGCCACGTGCCTAACATTTTTTTTTACAAAAATGAAAATGTTAACATACATTGTCCAAAGCAAACCTACGGACAATTGATGTACTGTACACACAATAGCCTATTTGTCTATATCTGTTGATGGACCATAGAATGCATAAATATCTGTTAATGGGCTGTAGACCGGACACATTTACAGCATTTTAAGCATTTACACCTCATTTGTTACATTACACCAAAGACATTTGTAAACAAGGCAGTATTTTGTATAGCTAAAACTACCACAGACTTGGTGAAATACATGATAAACACACATATATTCATGACAGTGTTATATGTTAGCCAAAATCAAGTGAAATATATTACAAATTAAGTTATAGAGAAGGCCTATTGCAATGAGTAGAATAATTTAAATTTTATCTTTACTTCAGCATCTAACATTATGCACAAACAAATGCAAAACTGAATGAAATATATATTACCATCCAACATTACAGTACATACAACATTAATATCCAAAAGCTCGCCCAAACTATTTATAAATATAGTCTGAAAATAAATATAAGTTTCATATAATCAGACAAAGAATTATAACATTAAATAACTTACTCCTCAGAACCTTCGGCGGGATCAATTTGCTGTTCAAAATGCAACGTCTCATCGTCTGAGTTGTAATCTTCCTTAGAGGAAAAGGTGAATATATATTCCAGAATATACCGGAGTAGCTTGACATCCTCAAAACACCATGAACGTTCAGTGGATCCGATGTAAAAAACGTCATGCTTCTTATGGCATTGATCGCGCGTGCGTCTCACATGGACGATTGTAATAACAAAGTCAAAGTAGGTCGTGGGCGTGGTTGCATTAAAAATAATTAGATCAGACTGAGAAACTAGACATAGTGTTGGTTCCATACTGATTACTTTATCAAACAATATTTTGTTTCAACATTTCGAATGTGGACACTTCTAACTTTCTATAGATATACTGTATGTCTCATGTCTGTGTGTCTTGTTTTTGCAAAGTTTCAGTTCATTTTAGTGACATGTTTTTAAAAACAGTTCGCGGACAAAAGAAAGAATGTACACACTGTTTATTTTCCTTATTTTGCAAAAGCACACACTTTTGTTGTTATTGTGAGTGTACACAAAAAAGTAGACACCTAACAGATTCAAATGGTGTATAACACTCATTTGTTTGACCAAAATCAACAGAGTATTCTTAATAAGTAAGTATTCTTATTTTTCGTAAAAAAAAAAAAAAAAATGACGCTGGTTACGCTGGTTACGCCGGCGACCTCAGAGAGTTAATTACTTCCTGTACAGGACCTATGATATTGTCCATCGGCGACTGAATGCCGAGAGATGACATATGCTTTCCGGCAAAATCAACAAATCATTCAAGAAAGACCCATCACTAGAGACCGATGGTTAGAGTGAATTTACAGAACACAGGCAGCGAGTTACCATCTACCATCTTTCGCTTATCCGCTGCCTAATAAAGGGCCGGGGAACCTCCGTCCAGGGAGTAGGATGATAAGGGCATGTGACTTATACACGTCTCCTTTCCCCGCAGACTCTGAGACCTCTGGGAAATCACCAGAAAAGAGCAACTGCTGAGAAAGAGCTACCACCTGCACTCATCAGCCAGCTCAGCACAGGAGTGTCCCATCTGCACCGGGCATCCACTCCCCAGCTGGACATGAGTTAAATATCACTCCTCGACCAGAACGGCTCCTGTTTTTGTCGATTTAAGTTGCAAATCTTCTTCCTGCTAAGCCTTTATAAAACCTAAATACATACGGGTGTTTTCACACTGCATACGCTGACTCCTCGTCCACAATCTTTAGTCCACCCTATGTCCACTTACAATTCCTGTCCACTTTCACCAGCTAGAGATAAGATTCATTCACCAATCCCTCTCTCTCTCTCTCTCTCTCTATAACTTTGTTTCGGAGGCGTGTGGACGGTCGGCACTGGCGGTGGGAACGCCTGCGTCCTTTGGCAGGTGAGGGATGAACGCGAACATAGTCCTGAGGCGGTCCGGCCTCCACAAAGTTCAATGTTTCCCCGGCGTGCGGCTGGTAAGGCGCAAGACGTTCCCGGTGGACCAAAACTCGTGCCCGCCCTGCCAACCGCACCGGGTAGATGACATCGGAGAGCCGAGCTATTACCGTACAGGGGCCCACCCAGTGAGACACACGCCCGGCCAAGAGCCCCCTCCTCCTCCTTCCAGAGGAACACACCCACACCTGCTCGCCAGCAGCAAAATCTCGCCCCTGGCTGTGAGTGTCCATGCCCATTCGCCCCATAGGTGCCCCCACCCGAAAGTCTTGCAGCGGTGCCCGCGAGCGCTGGGTGGGGCCCGTCTGCTTGGCGATGGGCGGATCACGGTTCAGCTGTGACACCGGCGAAGCCACTGCGGGTGACGCAGTAGCTCGGCTGCACGCTGGCTCAGACGGCTGATCACCTGAGGCTGAGAGCCTGGAGGGCTGCACAGGGAGAACGTTCAGTGTCGAGGGTTCTACGACGCGACGGCGCTCCACGAGCGCCCACAGTAAGACGCCGTCCAGCACACAGTCGACGTAAAGCCCAGCGCGGCTTTCCAAGCGTCCTCCCGGCGCTAGTTTAGCAGCTGAGGGTGTGCGCTGTCCCGTGCCTCGCCCTCGCCGCGAAACGTCGGAGAGCTGCTCGTTGCCTAGACGCGACGGGTAGCCCTGTCCCCGGCTAGGTTCACGAATCGGCTCTTCCGCCGTAATGTACCGCCGATATGGGCTCAGCGTGCTCGGCCTCGCGCAGCGGCAGGTCGCTTTGCCGGCTAACGGCGCACGGAGCTGTATCTTGCTCCGGCGCTTGCGCAGCGCCAGCCTCCGCCCCGAGATCCAGGGCCGGGATTTTCTTCTTGCCGCTCCGCGTTGGTTGAAGTGGTGTGCTCGCGCTAGCTCCGTCAGGAAAGCGCTTCTTCTGCGCGAGTAGTCGCTCCGCTATTCGGCGGCCCGCTTGGATTTTCAGAAGGTCCTCCGTTGTGCGCTTGAACCCGTTACTCTCCATCCCACTTCTGACACCACTGTAGCATTTTTACGCCGGAAAGAATGCTGGAGAGACGAGTGAGTTTATTTGCTGCCCAATGCAATGGCTGGGAGTACTTTATTAGGCACACAGCAGGTATGGCATGAGCAGCACCTTCACTTAGGAGCCTACATCCAATTCAGCTTCAGCCTGAACCAGAGCACATTTCACACGTCACTCCCCCACACACACAAACAGGGCCGAAGCCACTAACCCAAACACCTTTCCCCATCATGGTGAACTCACCGACATCCCCGCAAGGCATGCTGGTCGTCAGCCGCCGCCCCGCCCACGCCACAATATATATATATATATATATATATATATATATATATAGAGAGAGAGAGAGAGAGACATATAATATATATATTTCAGCTAATTCTAAGAATTAATGGAGTTTGCCACATAACTAAGAAACCATCTGTCATAAATACTTAGAGTTGGACAAGTTAAAAAAAATCCTTACCTCAAAACTGTTCTTTTTAATTAAATTTTATGACTTTAAATAAACTTTAAAAAAATATATTTTTTCTATATTTTAGTATATAATAGTAGTGTCAAAGTGTATCAGATTGCCATTATCTGTATCTATATCTAAACATGTATTTAGTACACAGATGACCTTTTTGTGGTAACATAATACCAGTTTCCTTAACACAGTTTCTCACCACTGCCACTACTGTGTGTGTAACTGTTCTGTGAGTTTAATTTGATTTCAGTAATAAAATTTCTCACAATGCCAGAAGTTTATTTACAGCTGTCTTTGTTTATAGTGGCACAAAATTATAACATAACATAAATTTATAATAACGTAAATGCTAACAGCAAAATCAAGCCCAAAGTCCTACATGCAGTGTGAACTAAACCTGCTGCTGGTTCTGATATATTAAACTCATCACTGTTTCCTGGTAAACTTCTTCCCTTAGTGAGTCTGCATGTGTCTCTGAAGAGTCTCCAGCTCTCTGTGCTTCTCCTCTGCTGAACCTTTCCTCCATCTCTGATTTTAAGACCAGAATGTTTCTCTGAAGTGACACTAATAAAACCTTTACTCTAACAGAAAGTGTCTTTAATAATGTTTTACTCCATTTCATGTTTTCATCTTTGTAGATTTTCAGCTCTAAACATTGTCAAAGATAAGTGTGTAAGTAGGAGTCATAGGGATGCTATTTGATGTCTATTTATTATATGTTAGTACCAATTAAGAACAAAAATATTACAGTAAAAATATAAACAATGATCAGGGCTGCAGTCAAAAAACACATTTTCTGAACAATCAGAACAGAGAATTCTCCTGCACTGTGACATTAAATATTTATAGAAGAGTTAGTTTTAGATGAGAGTTTTAGCAGAAGTTAATTTAACAGAAATATACAATTTAATGTGAACTAGCCAGTGAGGTATATCACATGGTATAAAGTCAGGATCTATTTACACTCTTGCTCTTCTTTTTTTAGCTGCTCCTGTTAGGGGCCACAACAGATCTACATATTTGTATTGACAGAGGTTTTTGGCAAATGCATTTCCTACTCTCCTTACATTATTTCTAGCCTTGGGACCTGAAAGTACACTGTACTGTGCACCCCTGTGCCTGGGTTTCATGTTGGGGAATTCAACCAAGCTTTTTTTTTTTTTTTTCCCAAGACAGGCAAAAATACTTCCATTGTACTAACAGGGTCAGGATCCATGTACCCCAGTCTAATAGAAAGTCCTATTTTCTCTGCCTCATATTTACTAAAGTCACTCTTTTGTTTCCGGTAAGCTCAACACAGTTATACGGTATGCTTCACTCAGCAGACTGTGTGATTCTGTGACCTTAAAAAGTTTCTGTTTAAGAGTCTCCAGCTCTCTGTTCTTTTCCTCCATCTGTCTGCTGAACTCTTCCTGCATCTTTGTTTTTGAGGCCAAAATGTTTCTCTGGAGTTCAGGCAGGATGATCTTCATGAGGTTTCTCTCTGTCTCAATCCTGACCTCTCCTTCATACACCTCCCTGATGTCCTGTTGGTGCCTCTCCTCCATCTCTCTCCTCTCCCTCTCTCTCTTTTCTTTTAGTTTCTTCACCTTTTCTTCCATTTCTGCCCTTCGCTCTACCTCTCGTTTTAACTCCCTCTTAAGTTCTCTCTTTTTCTCTTCATCTCTCTCTTCTTTCATCTTTCTCTCCAGTTCAGTTGTTCGGTCATTCAGTTGTCTGATGTGTCCTTCATGTTCCAGGATTATTCCTTCCATTTTTCTCAGAGAGTCCTGCACCTCATTAATTATTTTCTCCTTTACTTCTGTTTCTACTTTCATCCTTATCTCTCCTCCTTCCTTTAGAATCTTAGTCTCTATCGCTCTAATCTGAGATTCTGTCTCCAGGTAGATCTCACTGCTGTAGAATTTCTCTCTGCTTCCTTCCACCATCTTCTCTATCTTCTCCATCAGCTCTAAGACCTGAGAACCATCTCCACTCTCCTTAATGTTGAGACAGTGAAACCTGTTCCCACATTTCTCCACTAGCCTCTGGACCTCCTGGTCTCCTGACTGGATAAACTCCTCAATGTTCTTCTTCTGAAGTTCATCAGTGACACTGAATATGATCATGGTGTTTCTCCAACATCTCTCTCCAAATATCTCCTCCATTTTCTCCAGCATCCCTCTCTCCTCTCCTGTAAGCTGCTTTACAGGTATGACCAGGAGGAAGGCATGGGGTCCTGGAGCAGACAGATGGACACAGAGTCCCACATCCTGTCTCAGCTTCTCCAGAGAGAGTCCAGGAGAGAACCAGTCAGGAGTGTCCATCACAGTCACCTTCCTCCCAGCCACCTTACCCTGTGTGCTCTCACTCTGCTGGGTGGATGTAGATGTAGCTGTAGATGTAGCAGCCTGGTTCCTCTCCTTTCTGCTCAGGATGGTGTTTCCTGCTGCACTCTTCCCAGACCCCGTCCTCCCCAGCAGCACCAGCCTCAGTTCTGCTACAGGAACCGACACTGGAGAATGTGCACTAGATGATTCTCCACCCACTGAAAATTAAGAATAAATAATTTAATACAGAATCACTTACTTACTGCATTGTGGTGATTATGTTGTTCTCTGGAGTATGTGGTGGACTGATGGACCATCCTTTAGATAACTTATATCAAATTTATTTTAATCATAGTCTGATCTTCCTACAGTGGTGTAAAAAACTATTTCCCCTCCTTCCTGATTTCTTATTCTTTTGCATGTTTGTCACACAAAATGTTTCTGATCATCAAACACATTTAACTATTAATCAAAGATAACACAAGTAAACACAAAATGCAGTTTTTAAATGATGGTTTTTATTATTTAGGGAGAAAAAAAATCCAAATCTACATGGCCCTGTGTGAAAAAGTTAATGCCCCCTGAACCTAATAACTGGTTGGGCCACCCTTACCAGCAATAACTGCAATCAAGCGTTTGCGATAACTTGCAACGAGTCTTTTACAGCGCTCTGGAGGAATTTTGGCCCACTCATCTTTGCAGAATTGTTGTAATTCAGCTTTGTTTGAGGGTTTTCTAGCATGAACCACCTTTTTAAGGTCATGCCACAACATCTCAATAGGATTCAGGTCAGGACTTTGACTAGGCCACTCCAAAGTCTTCATTTTGTTTTTCTTCAGCCATTCAGAGGTGGATTTGCTGGTGTGTTTTGGGTCATTGTCCTGCTGCAACACCCAAGATCGCTACAGCTTGAGTTGACGAACAGATGGCCAGACATTCTCCTTCAGGATTTTTTGGTGGACAGTAGAATTCATGGTTCCATCTATCACAGCAAGCCTTCCAGGTCCTGAAGCAGCAAAACAACCCCAGACCATCTCACTACCACCACCATATTTTACTGTTGGTATGATGTTCTTTTTCTGAAATGCTGTGTTACTTTTACGCCAGATGTAACGGGACACGCACCTTCCAAAAAGTTCAACTTTTGTCTCGTCGGCCCACGAGGTATTCTCCCAAAAGTCTTGGCAATCATTGAGCTGTTTTTTAGCAAAATTGAGACGAGCCTTAATGTTCTTTTTCTTAAAAGTGGTTTGCGTCTCTTTCTTATGGAGTCGTGAACACTGACCTTAATTGAGGCAAGTGAGGCCTGCGGTTCTTTAGATGTTGTCCTGGGGTCTTTTGTGGCCTCTCGGATGAGTTGTCTATGCGCTTTTGGGGTAATTTTGGTCGGCCGGCCACTCCTGGGAAGGTTCACCACTGTTCCATGTTTTTGCCATTTGTGGATAATGGCTCTCACTGTAGTTCGCTGGAGTCCCAAAGCTTTAGAAATGGCTTTATAACCTTTACCAGACTGATAGATCTCAATTACTTTTGTTCTCATTTGTTCCTAAATTTCTTTGGATCTTGGCATGATGTCTAGCTTTTGAGGTGCTTTTGGTCTACTTCTCTGTGTCAGGTAGCTCCTATTTAAGTGATTTCTTGATTGAAACAGGTGTGGCAGTAATCAGGCCTGGGGGTGACTACAGAAATTGAACTCAGGTGTGATAAACCACAGTTAAGTTATTTTTTAACAAGGGGGGCAATCACTTTTTCACAGAGGGCCATGTAGATTTGGAGTTTTTTTTCTCCCTTAATAACGTAAACCTTCATTTAAAAACTGCATTTTGTGTTTAATTATGTTATCTTTGACTAATAGTTAACGGTTTTTGATGAGCAGAAACATTTAAGTGTGACAAACATGCAAAAGTATAAGAAATTAGAAAGGGGGCAAACAGTTTTTCACACCACTGTATATGCTCACTACTGTAACTGTGTTACATAAGATCCCATAAAATGAACAAGTCCCTTTCCAGGTGGATTTACAGTTGTCCGGGACAACCACAAAATGTGTCTGGGCAAATTTATTTCAAAAGAACTTGTTCAATCTGGCAAATATGATCCTGTAAAATATTAATTACTATTAACAAATTAATTCTTTAGTGTCATTATTTTTGCAAAGCCTGGGATCCCACTTTTAAAATATTAAATTATTTCACTCTTTCTCATGCTTTCAGAATTTGTATTTACACTCACTGAGCTGCGCTTGCTCTTGCTAATGTGTTGTGGCTTTTCAATAAAATTTAATAGTGCGTAGGTTGTCAGATATTGCAGAAACCCTCTGCACTCGGATAAAAAAGCCTAGTGCCCTAAGCCTCCTGGGATAGGCTCCAGGCCCCCTGCGACCCTAAATACAGGATAAAGTGGTATGATGAGTGAGTGAGTGAGTGAGTGAGTAACTAATCATCATTTTATGTTACAGCATGTTTAAATTAAAACACAGTTTATCCCTGCACAAATGTTTTATAAAAAATAAATGGAAAGAAAATTATTTGGCTTCCTCTTTTTTCTTGGACACACACACACACACACACACACACACACACACACACACACACACACACAAACAAACAAAAAAATACAATACAGGTCTACAATATAATGCCAGATCCACTCTCAACAAGGCTCTGGCATTTATCTCTCTCTCTACATATTGATGTATCTATTTATCTGTCTCTGTCACTCTAATTTATTAATTTATTTATTTTGTAATAAAAAAAAAAAAAAAAAAAAAACTTAAATTCAATTCCCGACTTACGAATGGGTTCTGTTACGGGACGTTCAGAAGTCCGACAAAGTGAGTCTTATACACCTTTTACACGAATCTACAATGTAACAATCAACTTGAGTAAATCTGAGTGGTGCATCTGACCCCTTTTCCCACACTGCCATCATGTGGCCATAAACCATATCTGCATGTGAGCCTTTTTAAACATGTCTAACGAGTCAGCTGATCTTGATTAAATTCAACCAGCAAAGGGAGGGACAACACACTGTGTTTACTGCACTTGAACAGACGCCATTTTGTCTTAGAGCTGTTTTCCACTGTATTGGACTGTGAACTCTGTTTTGTTGAGGATTTTCTGAAATTAATATTATTCACCATCCGGAGCTTTACAGGACAGACATTTTCTATCATCGTGCTCCCGAACTGATTCATTGAAACCAGTGAGGCTGACTCATTTCTTCTGCACACCCACACACACACACCTACAATATACTGGACTTTAGGGATTTTATACATTCATTTATACACTTAAAACATTGTATATTGTAAATATTGGTATCTGGTGCCACTCGGAGTAGAAGAGTCATTGAGAAAAAAATCACTCAAATCTGTTTTCTGTACATAACCTACGAGGCCTTTGCGATGATCTGCGCATGTGCGCACAGTAGAAAATAAATAAAATACTCTCCGAGATTACTCATTATTCTGAGTCACGTTAAAGATTCGTTAAAAAAATAAATAAATTGTTCATGAACGACCCATCACTAACACACACACTTTCTCTCTGCTCTACACAGAAACTCTGCTCCATCGCGATTCTTTTCAAGGTAAAGTGCAGGTTAATTTGTTTTATTATTACTTTACAGCAGTGATTCCATTAGTTTGTCTCTCAATCAAGTGTCATTAAAGAGATTTCTTGTTTATTTTTCCGTTAAAACAGTGTTTCTGTTGTGTGCACGTGTGTGTGTGTGAAAAGAGTGGAAGAAGAGTAACTGTGTAAGACGAGAAGGCGGAGATTCACACACACACACACACACACACACACACACACTTTGTTAAATTTTTTTTATTGTTTTATTTTGTGTTAATAATTTACAGTGGTGTGAAAAACTATTTGCCCCCTTCCTGATTTCTTATTCTTTTGCATGTTTGTCACACTTAAATGTTTCTGCTCATCAAAAACCGTTAACTATTAGTCAAAGATAAAATAATTGAACACAAAATGCAGTTTTTAAATGAAGGTTTACGTTATTAAGGGAGAAAAAAAAATCCAAATCTACATGGCCCTGTGTGAAAAAGTGATTGCCCCCCTTGTTAAAAAATAACTTAACTGTGGTTTATCACACCTGAGTTCAATTTCTATAGTCACCCCCAGGCCTGATTACTGCCACACCTGTTTCAATCAAGAAATCACTTAAATAGGAGCTACCTGACACAGAGAAGTAGACCAAAAGCACCTCAAAAGCTAGACATCATGCCAAGATCCAAAGAAATTCAGGAACAAATGAGAACAAAAGTAATTGAGATCTATCAGTCTGGTAAAGGTTATTAAGCCATTTCTAAAGCTTTGGGACTCCAGCGAACCACAGTAAGAGCCAGAGGTGTGGACTCGAGTCATGTGACTTGGACTCGAGTCAGACTCGAGTCATGAATTTGATGACTTTAGACTCGACTTGACAAAATATAAAAAGACTTGCAACTCGACTTGGACTTTAACATAAATAACTCGGACTTTCACTTGGACTTGCGCCTATTGACTTGTAAAGTCTTGCTACTTCCCATAAAAAGCCCAAAGATAAAAAGTATGTTGACACGGACCGCTCTATCCCTGTTTATGTGTCTGTGCGCATGTGTGTGACAGAGCGCATGCGCGCATTCGGCACGACATCCAATCAAAGTACCGTAGATTCTTTTGATTCGACAGCGTCCAACGTGACAACAACGTGCACGCGCCAGTTCGCAAATTGATACCGAAGGTAGTTTCGTTTTTGCTATAAAAAATTGTCTATATGCGCGGACCACTGAGCTTCTACAGAACGCAGTAAAGGCCAAAAAGGAAATTGTTAGCGTTTTTTAATCCTCTGACAACCTCTAGCCATCAGGATGTGTTTCCCTTGTTATCTTGGACATATTTAGAATGATAACCTCGGCTGAGTCACTTGTAGGCTGTAAGCATGTCAGTACACGCGTTGTATTGTTTATATTTAATCACTGGTATACACTACCCATGATTTGCTGATTTCTTTCTTATGTAGTTTGGGTTTATTCAAATAATGTGACCTAGTGAATTGACATCACACGGATAAAATGCTAATTATCTCGCATAATAATAATAATAGTAATAATAGTAATAATAATAATAATAATAATAATTATTATTATTATTATTATTATATATTTAATTATAATAATACTTATTATTAATAATATATAATATTTAATTATAATATAATAATATTTAATTATAATATAATAATAATTATTATTACTATTATTATTAATGTCTTGAGACTGTATCTGACGGGTCTCTATTTTGGCATTATGGTTTTGCTGAAAAGGCATATTTGATATGAAATATCAGACAAAATACTGACATGTTTACAGCCTACAAGTGACTTAGCCGATGTTCATCATTCTAAATATGTCCAAGATAACAAGGGAAACACATCCTGTTGGCTAGAGTTCGTCAGGGATTAAAAAACACTAACTGTCCTTTTTATTCTTTACCGCGCTCTGTAGAATCTCAGTGGTCCGCGCATAACCCTTCGCGGGTGAGCCTTCTCCTAAATGCGCGTTCCCTGTGGCCTTTTCACGGAGGTGGGGCTAAAAAAACGCATCCTGATGGGGAAACAAACTTCGACACAGCATGAGGTAGCCTACGTGAGTGTATCACACAAGGTAGGGAGCAAAGTTCATTAATATTATATGAAGAAAACAATGTTATTGTTTGTATGAAGTAGCCTACTTCATTGAGAATATGTGCTACCATTTTACATTGCTACTAGCATTTACTAACATTTGTATTTTTATGTATCTGAGCAATGTTCTTTCATAAAAAAAAGGTTTGTTTAATAAATACAGATCTTACAACCATACATAATCTGTATACATTTTATTTTTCTGCTAATAAGACTTGAAAAGACTCGAAAGTCAAACCGTAGGACTTTGGACTTGACTTGAGACTTGTTGGCTTTGACTTGGGACTTGACTCGGGACTTGCCTGTCTTGACTCGGGACTTGACTCTGGACTTGAGGGCAATGAATTGAGACTTACTTGTGACTTGCCAAACAATGACTTTGTCCCACCTCTGGTAAGAGCCATTATCCACAAATGGCAAAAACAGGGAACAGTGGTGAACCTTCCCAGAAGTGGCTGGCCGACCAAAATTACCCCAAGAGCGCAGAGACAACTCATCCGAGAGGCCACAAAAGACCCCAGGACAACATCTAAAGAACTGCAGGCCTCACTTGCCTTAATTAAGGTCAGTGTTCACGACTCCACCATAAGAAAGAGACTGGGCAAAAACGGCCTGCATGGCAGATTTTCAAGGCCAAACCACTTTTAAGCAAAAAGAACATTAAGGCTCGTCTCAATTTTGCTAAAAAACATCTCAATGAATGCCAAGACTTTTGGGAAAATACCTTGTGGACCGACGAGACAAAAGTTGAACTTTTTGGAAGGTGCGTGTCCCGTTACATCTGGCGTAAAAGTAACACAGCATTTCAGAAAAAGAACATCATACCAACAGTAAAATATGGTGGTGGTAGTGTGATGGTCTGGGCTTGTTTTGCTGCTTCAGGACCTGGAAGGCTTGCTGTGATAGATGGAACCATGAATTCTACTGTCTACCAAAAAATCCTGAAGGAGAATGTCCGGCCATCTGTTCGTCAACTCAAGCTGAAGCGATCTTGGGTGCTGGAGCAGGACAATGACCCAAAACACACCAGCAAATCCATCTCTAAATGGCTGAAGAAAAACAAAATGAAGACTTTGGAGTGGCCTAGAAACCCTCAAATAAAGCTAAATTACAACAATTCTGCAAAGATGAGTGGGCCAAAATTCCTCCAGAGCGCTGTAAAAGACTTGTTGCAAGATATCGCAAACACTTGATTGCAGTTATTGCTGCTAAGGGTGGCCCAACCAGTTATTAGGTTCAGGGGGCAATTACTTTTTCACACAGGGCCATGTAGGTTTGGATTTTTTTTCTCCCTAAATAATAAAAACCATCATTTAAAAACTGCATTTTCTGTTTACTTGTGTTATCTTTGACTAATAGTTAAATGTAATGGATGTTTAGAAACATTTAAGTGTGACAAACATGCAAAAGAATAAGAAATCAGGAAGGGGGCAAATAGTTTTTCACACCACTGTATGTACGTATTTCTTTAGGTTGTGGAACGAATAATTTGAGTTTCCATCATTTCTTATGTGTTCCCGCTTCCGGAACCGAATTATACTCGTAATCAAAGGTTCCACTGTCCAATCTGCCTGCTGTGTCTCTTTATAGTTGCCTCTTTTACTCCTAAACTAGTGTTGTTATACACTAAACAACTAACATTAATCACTTACATTCAGGACGACGTCCCTCCATACTGTTTTTTCTCCTGATTGGTGCTGCTGAGTCCTGAGTCTCTCCACTTACTAGGAAACATCAGAACCAGTCAGAATGAGAGAGACATTCTTCTATAATTAATCACTTTCACTGTTTAAATTACACTTCCTTACAGTAGCTGAAGAGTTGCAGCATTAGGTATCATTACAGTATATTTCATGTCCTTACATATGATTTATTAGGTGTACTGTAGATTAATATTTCAAGTACGCTTTAAAAAGCTTTTAAATGCTTACTGTAACAAATTACTCACTATGTGGATGTAAGGTGTCCTTGCTGTTTCTTCTCCTGATGGGGGCTGATGATTCTGGATCTGTCTGTTCCTGCAGCTGCTTTGTTTTCTCCTCTAGAAGTCTGTCTTTCTCCTGAAGCTGTTTGTCTCTCTCCATTAGCTGTGTCTCTCTCTCAGTTAGACGTCTCTCTGTCTCTTCAAGCTGTTTGGTTTTTTCTGCTAAATCGTTTTTTTGTTGCTCTAGTACAATTATCGTCTTCTGTAGTTGTCTCTTCTTGTCCTGCAGCTCCTGTCCCAGTGTCTCCAGTTTGTTTTTACTGGTTTCCAGCTTTTTACCTGTGTTCTTCAGCTCTGTTTCTTTCTCACTTAGCAGTTTGTTAATATTCTCCAGTTGTGCGTCTTTCTCCTCTATGATTTTCTCTCTGTTTCTCATTTTTTTTTCTTTATTCTCTATTTGTCTTTTATAATCCTCCAGCTGTTGGTCTTTATGCTGCAGTGATTTAGACGTGCTGTCCAGTTTCAGTTTAATGTTTTTTAGCTCAGTTTCAGTTTCTTCCAGTTTTTTGATCTTCTTTTTATATTCAACAAAAAATTGGTTGTCATCTGTGTTATATTCTGAAAATAGTTATATAAAAAAATTATATATATATATATATATATATATATATATATATATACTCAGCAAAAACAGAAACGTCCTCTAACTTTAAACTGTTTTTACTTTCAGTAAACTTAATGTGTAAATATTTGTATGGACACTAAAAGAGTCAACACCATAAGACATAAACTAAAAATGTTTCCCAATGTGTCCCTGAATGAAGGGAGGCTCAAAATCAAAAGTACCAGTCAGTATCTGGTGTGGCCACCAGCTGCTTGAAGTACTGCAGTGCATCTCCTCCTCATGGACTGCCTATTGCGGACAGTCTGAGCACTGAGGGAGGGATTGTGTGTTCCTGGTGTGACCTGGGCAGTTGTTGTGGCCATCCTGTACCTGTCACGCAGGTGTAATATTCGGATGTACCGATCCTGTGCAGGTGTTGTTACACGGGGTCTTTCACTGCGAGGATGATCAGCATCCTCATGCCTCCCTGCAGCATGCCTAATGCACGTTCACGCAGATGAGCAGGGACCCTGGGCATCTTTCTTTGGTTGTTTTTTACAGTCAGTAGACAAGTCTCTTTAGTGTCCTGCGTTTTTAGAACTGTGACCTTAGGGGCCTCTGAGTGGCGCAGTGGTAAAGATCGCTGGTTCGAACCCCAGGTGATGCTGTTTTCCTCTCACAGCCTGAGGCCTAGGGAGAGCTGATTGGCCGAGCTCTCTCAGGGGGGAGGGATGAGAGGTACTTGCGCTCCCACATTAATCACGGCTCTACAGCCAATCAGGGGCGTCTGTGAGCTCACGCACGCGAAAGGAGCGTCTAGCGCTTTCCTCCAAGTGTGTTACTCCGCCCCTAACGATGCGTGAGCAAGCAGTTCGAAAAGATGCGGTCGGCTGACGTCACGCGGTTCGGAGGAAACACGGGATAGTCTTCGCCCTCCCGACTTAGTGGTAATAGTAGCCTTAATGTGGGAGCCCCCTAGTGACGGGGAGGAATTGGCCACGACTAAATTAGGGAGAAAATTGGAAAAAATAAAATAAATAAATAAAAATAAAAATAAGAACTGTGACCTTAAATGCCTACTTTCTGTAAGCTGTTAAGGTCTTAACGACCATTCCACAGGTGCATGTTAATTAATTGATTATGGTTAATTAAACATGCATGGAAAACATTGTTTAAACCCTTTACAATGAAGATCTGTAAAGGTATTTAAATTTATACCACATTATTGTTGAAATACACAATCCTGAAAAAGGGACGTTTCTTTTTTTGCAGAGTGTATATAGTATAATGTGTAAAAAAAGAATGCAATTTTCAATATAAAAGTTAATATAAATATGATTTTCATATTTGATGATATTTTAACTCTTAGTCATTGAAATAAAACAACAACAATATAAAACTAATTAACGCATTACTATTTATTTTGAAATAATAATAATCACTCACTCACTCATATTCTGTATTTAGGGTCACGGGGACCTGGAGCCTATCCCAGGAGGCTTAGGGCACGAGGTGGGGTACAACCTGGACAGGGTGCCAATCACACCCATACATACACACACTCACACACTTATTCACACCCTACAGCCAATTTGGGAACGTCAATTAACCTAACCTGCAGGTCTTTAGACTATGGGAGGAAACCTGAGTATCCGGAGGAAACCCACCAAGCATGGGGAGAACATGCAAACTCCATGCACACAGAGATGGGAATCATGCCTGGCTGTGAATCGAACTCAGATTTGCGACTGATGTATTTTCTTCCAGTAGCACTCAGACATTCTCCTCAACTTCTAAACTTTGAACTTTTAACACATGGTGTAAATAATACCTTGTGATTTAAGTTGTGAATTTCAGACTGGATGTTTAACGGAGAGTTCATTAATCAACTTCAGGCTGTACACATGAACACAGGTGTGTTTACTTTTTTAACTCCTTCCACACTCACCAACAGATAGAGCAGATTTCTCCATTTTCATTCTCTCACCTTCTGTCCATTCTCTGTCACTCTGTGGAAGAGAATAAATCAGTGTTAATATTTTATACTTGACTTAATAATGTATGTAAATAAACTGTAATATAAACATGAAGTGTTTCTGTGTGTGTATGTGTGTGTGTGTGTGTGTCACGTCCCGTAGTATTTTGGGGAATTGTCTCTGTTGTGTTTTGGTTCCTATCTTTCAGGTCCTGAGATTGGACATCGCCCCTGCCAATCTTTGTTCCCCGCGTGACAGCGAATCCCGTGGGAACGAATTACTCGGAGTAGAAGAGTCATTGAGAAATAATCGCTTAATTCTGTTTCCTGTGTACTGCACCACATAGCGTCTATGGGAGTCACGTGAAAAAAGAACAAACGACTCGGACTAGAAGAGTCTTTAAGAAGGAATCGCTTACTTCTGTTTCCTGTACATAACCTATGGAGGTTTTGTGATGATTTGCGCATGCGCGCCCACTGGAAAATGAACGAATCACTCTCCAAGACTACTCGTTCTTCTGAATCACGTCAAAGATTTGTTAAAAAAGAATGAATCGTTCGTGAACGACCCATCACTAGAACCAATGAGACAGTCCTAGCCAAATATAAGAACCCGGAAGTGTTAATTGCTTAATTGCTTCTGGTTTGATTTGTTGTTGGCGTATCTACGCTAAGCTCTCTCTGTGTGCATTGTTTTCGTCTGACTGTGCCCAGGGGTCCGTTTTTCGTACGTCGCTTGACATTCGAGATGTATTGACACATTTAAGATGAGATCACCATGCTAATACAATATGGCTAATTGGGTTCTTCGAGCACACCTGTTGTTGATGATTAGTATGACTGGATTGAGTTGTTTAGGATATTGCACATTCATGCCTTGTTAAAAAGACGATATGCTTCGCCAGTAGAAACACTGATCACAACCTCTTCGAATGGGTCACGAAATGGCAAAAGAGCGAGCTCAATTTTTTTCTCAAGCGGAGCAAGAGCTTTTAGTAGAGGGTTATGGAGAATTTCAAACCTTAATAAAGACACTCTTATAAACGGACAAGACATGGCTTTGACAGGCTGAGAAAATTACCTCCACTTATATAGACGCAATCAGGGAAAAGAATGTTACATATTATTAGACACACACTGCGATTAACACACAAATAAGACCACAGCCACTCACACACACATGTATGCATATACTGTATGTATATTTCAAATACATCCATCCATCCATATTTATATATGCAAGATCATTTTCTTTTCCCACGTGAGTCAGTCGTGCTCTTTAACCATGACTCCCTCCATACTCACTCATCAGATGTGACCTCGCCATTTCAACCAATCATAACCCGCCAGAAGCGCATCCTAAATCTTGTTTACAAGAAATAAAGCTGCTCCCGAGCAGGTTTAAGCTTACGGATATGTTGCTATGACAGCAAATGCGTGATGCGCATCGAAAAACGAAACAATCCAAGATCAGGACAAATCCACAACAATCAAATCCAGCTAACTGAGTTAGCAACGTCTGAAGAACGGACCCCAGAACGAGTTCTTGGACGTAGCTCCAATTCACGGTGTTGAGTCAAGGTTAGGGTGCCCAAGGGTGTACATAATTAGCACGTAGAGTGAGACATTGTTTAGACACACTAGTTAGGAGCAAAAGCTAATTGTTGTATTTATGTTTTGGTTAGTCAGTGTAGTTAGCGGGCGTCCTACGCCCTGGTTTTGTTTTCGTTTGATTTATTGAGGTTCGACTGACTGCCGCACATTAGTTAGAAGGTGTTTTGTTTTATTTCTTTGCTTTAAGCTCCGCTCGTGGCTCCCACCATTGAATGTGTTAATTAACTCCATGTACATATTTTGTAAATATTATTTTTCTCTCTGTCTGTACTATTGGTCTCCACTGTAACTACAGAGCAATTGAGTGTGTTTTGTGCTTTATTCACTAAAGTCTCGAGTTTGCACACAGTTCACTCTTCTAGTTGTAATCCGTGATGGTATTTATTATATTTATATATATATTTTTTGTTATAATTTTTTTAGGCCGCCTTCTTACCTCCTCTAGACACCAAGAGCAAGCATAACAACCACATAGGAAATCGTAACAGTTTGTGTGTGTGTGTGTTCGTGTGTGTGTGTGTGTGTGTGTGTGTGTGTGTTACTGAGAGGTGATATTACCAACACTACACACTGAGCTGATTGAGGCTGATTTAAACTCAATATTTAATACAAGATATTGTATTTAGTAACACACTGAGTTTTAATGCAGCTGAAGAACACAATCACTAAACACTAAACTGATCATTACAGATAAATATCCTCCCCTCTACAGCAGAATCACAGTGAAGTAGTACATTTATGCATCAAAATCAGCTGAAGTTATTTACTGTAGTTAGTGCATTTGTTTGTTTGTATCTGATTTTGCTGAATTCTATTTTTGTGTTTATTAGCTGACTTCTCCCCTCGATCAGTCACAAAGAGAACATTACATCAATGCCCAGACAGAATTAATCAAATGTGACATAATTTCTATGCCCTTTGTTTTGAGAATTTTTAAAACATTAAAACAAAGTTTGCAGATGAACTTAAATGTGCGTGAAGGTCATTATTTATTTCACATTTATTTGCTTGATCTTTTATACAATTTTTACACATACAGCAGTAATATTAATCATAATAATAACTGTACTGTTAATAATAGCAAATTTAAATTTGAAATAAACAAGTTACTGATACTAGATGCTAGTAACCTATCTGGTAAACTATTTCCCCATACCTGGGTACTGGCGGAATTGTATCATCATTTAATAATATATCTTTTTAATGCATCTATCATCAGTAAGTAATTCATAATTTTATAATGTTTTATAATTATTTACTCACCTGAAAAACCCAGACGTCTTTATGAAGAGATAAAAGAAAAGTAAGAGTGAGATCATTAAAAATACAATGTTATAGTCTGTAACTGTCTCTGTATCCTTAAGTATTGGCTATAAACATTCTGTAGCTGTTCTCAAAAAGTCTATCTCTATTTTATCCTCTACTGACTCGTTTCTCTCATTATTCTGCTGATTAATAGTGAAGAATAATGCAGATCACCAGTTTGATTCCCAGGTGATGCTGAAGCCTCCCGCAGCTGGGGGACTGCAGATAGATGAGCTCACAGATGAGCAAATCATTGGCATCTGTGAGCTCGGTCAAGTGGAAGGATCGGATAGTGCTGTCCTCCGACTGTGTTACACCGCTCTCAACAGTGCATGAGCGAGCAATTTGAAGAGATGTGGCACCATGTGAAACACATGATATAGTGTTCAGCCTTCCCTGACTTGCAATAGTAGCCTTAATGTGGGAGCCCCCTTGTGATGGGCGGGAATTAAATACGACTAAATAAGGGGGAAAATCAGGGAAAAATCTGACACCCGAAAAAAAAAAAAAGTCCAGGGTCGTTTGAATAATAATAATAATTTTCAGTATTTTTCAGTATTAATCCTGTAAGAAACACACTGAAATAATCTCTTTTCTGCACATTATCCAGTGTGAACTCTCCAAGTCACATCTCTCTCTATAGTTATATACACAACAGTATTGTTAGTCAGTCTCTTCTGCTTTTTAGCTCTCAGTATTAGTGTGTAGGTCAGATGTGTCTGTGTGTGTGTGTGTGTGTGTGTGTGTGTGTGTGTGTGTGTAGAACACTAATGACAAACTAGACAACAGCATGATGAATGTTCTGCCAGCGATCACAGTCTGTTGTGTTCACTACACTATGCTCATGATGCTCATATATCTATGTGCTATTGCACTCTGAACACACAGCACAGTCCAATCTATTTCATCTGCACAATAAATATATTATTCATGCAGCAGCAACACATCACTATCAGAGAAAAGACTTTATACAGTACTCACCCTCTTCCTCACCATCCTGTAAAAGTAAATAATAGAGAGTGAAGATTTAATGCATGATTACAAATGTGAATTGTTCCATGTGAAAATGTGAAAGTAACTGTTACTCTGGTTAAAACACAGCTGATGTGTGTCTTAATAAAAAAGAGGAAAACTAGACAACAATCAGTCATCACACACAGTAAATCTGTGTAATGTAGCATTGTGCTAATATACCGCTAGTTCCCTTTGGGGTAGTGGTGGCTCAGTTGGTTAAGGCTGTGGGTTACTGGGTTACTGATCGAAAGGTCGGGGGTTCGAGCACCAGCATCGCCAAGTTGCCACTGTTGAGCCCTTGAGCAAGGCCCTTAACCCTATATGCTCCAGGGGCGTAAGCTGGCTGACCCTGCGCTCTGACCCCAGTTTCCTAATTGGGATATGCAAAGAAGACATTTCACTGTGCTGTAAAGTACATGTGACAAATAATTGAATATTCTTCTTCTTCTTTAAGGAACCGAAATATCTTGTGATTTATTGGAAAATACTATTTTCTGATATCTGCATGTATGTCAGTGTATGTGCATTTCCCCCTGTGTATTTTAAATCTATAGTTAAATATTCTGTAATATATCTGAGTGCTATTGTAGTACATAAGTGAAATCCCACATAAAGTTGGCATAAACACATTCCGAAAATATTACGTTTCTATTTGATTCCTTAATAAAACATTATATATGTGAAAATGTATAAAATATCAGTGTTTATCATTAGTGTGAAGTCGAGTTATTTACTTACCCATGCTGAAGGTGCTGTGTTAAACAACAGAGAGAGAAATGTAATGTTAGATAAAATATAATGAAAGAAACCTTTGATTTACTCAGAATCGCTGCTAAACAATCTTCACTCTGTGCTTTCAGTACAAACATGTTTTCATTAAAATACATGACCACATAGTGAATAATAAATATTTTATATTTAAACACTTGTACATGTTATTTCTCAGTGCAGTAACACGTCTGTGATCAACTGATGAATAAAACACTCAATATAAAGTGAAAATGCTGAGAATCACCATATTTTATTCATTCATATTTATATATATAAATGTAAGTTCATTTTTTTAATATATGTATGTAGTTTCAGCTGTGTGTTGGAAAGTGTGTGTGTTCATGAGCCTCAACTGTTGTCCAACACCATCAATCATCTCATCAATCATGTCTTTTAATTTACAAATTTAACACCACCAACCTTCTTCTTCTTACGTTCTTAAGTTGCGAGTGGCATTTAAGCTGGGCAGTGTTGAGCACAGGTAGAGATATCCTAGATGAATATTACTAGTAGTTTACTAGATTAGTAGTTTACAAAAGTACTTTCCTTCGAATTTACTTAAGTGTCAAATATACTGAGGTTGTATTAGTATATTTGTAGTCTTTAAAATACTAGTCTTTAGGTAAGACAATAGTATTTAAACAGTTTGAAGTAAAAAACTTTCTCTCTCTCTCACCCGCTGTGCTTCCAAACTGTTATAGTGCTGTTTATTCACTGTCTACAATTGTCTCTATTTCTAATTTGAAACACCTAACACATGGCTACAAAATGCAATTATACAGAATTGTCACCATCTGGCAATATTATCCCTTCAAATACTACACACCACTGTGGTTACGTAACACTTCGTAGAAATATACTGGAGTACAAAGTACATATATTTTTGTAGGATGTAGTAGAGTACAAGTAAAAGTATACATTAATAAAAATGTAAAGAACAGATACATTAACTACAGTATGAACTTACGTACAATAATAAAATTAATTTACTTGGTTAACTTCTACCTCTGGAGCGGGGCGATGCCTCGTGTCCCGAGGACTTTAAACGTGAGTGTGCTTTAAAGACAGTGGACTGAATACCGCTGTCTCACCAGCCTGAGCACGCTTCACAAAGCAGGGCGGACTGAATACCGTCGTTTCACTTGTCTGTGCTCACTGCACAAAGGTGGATTGACTAAATGCTGCTGTTTGATCGCTGCATTGGAGAAAGCAGTAAAAAAAAGGCCTGAATGAGCCACCACTTTCACATACTTTCACAGAGTGCCCATGTGACCGTACTCTGCCACTCCATCACCACCAACACTCACCAGTAAAATGCCTTGGGCACTGCCTCTGGACCCCCACGTGCACACCCTCACTATGTTCCCCTCTTTCCTCCCTCTCTTCTCTCTTCTGTTTCCTATTTATTCACAATAAAACTATTTTCACAATAGCTTTTTTTTTTTGCATGACCTCACCTCAGCTTTGTGTGTATGTGGTGCTGCCCCAGTCAAAAATCTTACATTAATTACTGCAAAAGTTTTAATAAATTCCTCCCAACTGGTTTTGTGTGATGCTTTGACAAAATCTAACTGGACAGACAGACAGACAGACAGAGAGAAAATTTTCTGGTTTCGGGTTCCTTTAATGTACTGTATGAAACATAAAGATATCATTAAAAAAGCGAGTTCTGACCAATGTACAGGCAAAACCTTTCTCTTATTTATATAGATGAGCTGAACATTTTCTATTTAGCATGACAGACAAGACAGTAAATAAAGAATACTGTAACATGATGATTCATTTAAGTAGAGATTATAATCCTTGACAATGAATTGACAATAAAAACTACTACTACTTGACTTGACTTGATGATTTCTGATCTCCAAACTAAGAAAACTCCCTTAATTCAAAATTCCCACTCATGAAATTGGGATTGTTCTGCTACATTGTTCACTGAATGATGTAAATCAACATGGCTCCTCACAGTTTCAGAAGTAAAAGACATTTTTTAATGTAAAATCTACTGACTCTATGGTTCTCTGTTTGGAGAAGGAAAATATACATCATTCTTCACAGTTAGCTGTATCATTAGTTAGTCAGGTAGCCAGCTAAGCTTCACCTAATGCAGTGTCTATGTTATGGGCACAACAAATAATCGACATAGTAATAAAATCATTGAAACCAAATTTTGATGTAGACATGATCACTTACTCTAGTCAAGTGAGCTATAGCACAATGGCAACACCTTCATGGCCTAAAACTTCGAAAAGTATTTGTTTCCAGTCCTCCTCAATAAAATTTTTAAGTAAATCATATTGCACTGGCAGCTTTTGACATGTTGCTGCATTACACAACTATGACTTCCAACTATGACTGGTTCCGGGGTAAGATGTCTGTCTTACTGGACCCATGTGGAGGACATCACACTGTAGTCACCAAGTATACTGTAACATTCTCTTTTCTCATGTAAATCATCAGATAAAACTTATCATCATCATCATCATCATCATCATCATCTATACCACTTTATCCTGTATTTAGGGTCACAGGGGGCCTGGACAGGGTGCCAATCCATCGCAGGTCACACACACACATACACACACACACACACTACGGCCAATTTGGGAATGCCAATTAACCTAACCTATATGTATTTGAACTGTGGGAGAAAACCCACCAAGCACAGGGAGAACATACAAACTTTATGCACACAGAGACGGGAATTGAACCTGGCGGGCCACAAGGTGGTCATCAGTCATTGTAGATCTGTACTTTGACTTAATGATTTTCATGTGAGAGAAAGCACACTCACACAGATAAGTTGATGTCTCCAAAAACCATTTTAATGAAAACACACAGCTGTGCCACATCCATAACTCATCAAATTGAAGAAAAAAAAATTCACACTGTTCAATATCCTTCCTTAACTGCGCCTAAAAATCCTCTGCCATTTCCTCACATTGCCGTGTAACAGTGCCACGGGATAATTGCACGTCCTTAACATGCAGCTATGATATCACTTTTATTCTTGAAGTCACCAAATAGTGCGTCTGCAGCCTCGACAAATGCTTCTTTCACAACTTCGCAGTCCTTAAAAGATTTCTTGTGTTTTGCAAGAACGTGACTGACGCGATAAGATGCTATAGTTGCAGCCTTAGCCTTGGTGTTTGGTCTGGTGAAAATTGGGTGCTGTGCACCCAATTCCTGGACTTTTCGGGTGCGTAGCTGATTTAGCCGGGAAATCTGCATCGTTGCTTTTGTGCACAGTTTTGAAATGGCGCTCCAAATTGCCCTTCTTCAGTAAGGCCACACTCGCATTGCAAATAAGACAGATGGACTTCAAATTTGAATAAACAAAAAAAAATTATCCTCTTCCCAGTCTGAATAAAAATTATATGTTTTTGTTGTTTTTTTTTTTGCTTTTTTTTTGCGTTTTACTTTGCTGAAGTTGCGGCTCTCTCAACTTCTCTACTTACTGTAAACGGTGAGTCCCTACTAATAATGTAACGTGCCTATACGTAGCTAAAACCCTGGCTGAAATTAGATTAGCGCACTAGCATACTACTCTTGCTATTTCTGCCATATATTTATATGAAATAGTATGAGTAGTATGTTAGTATGCAATTTTAAATTTACCCACTAACTCCATCGGTTTAAATTTTCAGTGCAGAGCCAAACGTAATCAGTGATCTTGTACAGTAAGGGTAAATAAAGTACAGCATTTCTTTACTCAAGAAATACTATGTCTATAAAGGTTAATATTTTATGTATTTGAGGTCTGAGGCGTGGAAACAGTGAAGAAAGGGAAAGGACAAACGAGAAGGCAGTTCACTCTCGCGATCGACTGGAAAGCTGTCTGCGATCGACTGGTTGACCGTGATCGACTGGTTGGGCACCCCTGGTGTATAAAGATAAAGGTCAGGTAAAGCTGACCATAAAGCTGCTAATTTGTTTTAAATAGGATAAGCAACTGGGTCAAGTGGACATTGTTTATACTCAAAGTTATCTTTTAGTCAACCAGCATAATAACTGTGTCCAGTGAGACTTCTGCTGAGTGCAATGCCTTACTTACATGAACTTCCACACTGACAATTTCATCCAACAGTGCTTTTGCCTCTGATATAATTTTACCATCTTTACTTTTCCAAGCATTTCTAAAACATCAAGAATTCACCCCTAATATAGTACACCCTTCTAACAGCATGTAGTTTTTACCCCACCTTGTGTCACTCAGCCCTTCTAATGCCTGTGATTTTCTGTATTTTATATGTGATGTTTAAAATGTTCTTGTACATGTGCAAAAATTAATACTTTTTAATGAGTTCTTCTCTGTGTTTTGGCCTTTAGTCCACATGTAAATTCTGGTTACAGTACATCTCTGAAAATGAACCTTTTGGAAAACTATTGTGTGTTTTGCATTTTTATGTTGATACTTTTTTATGAGTGAAGATGAAAAATATTGTGCATAGCAGCAACGCCCACCTCAGTCTTCAGTAAATGAACATTAATCCAATAATATTTACCTTCTCCAGTTTTTTATCAAAGCTTTAGCGCAAAATGTAATTGTTTGGTAGTGTGGTACTATAATACAATCCACAGTAATCAAGACTGGATATGCATTTACTCATCTTCTATACCACTTATCCTGCATACAGAATCACAGGGGTCTGGCCGACATCACACAGTACAGGCAATTTGGAAAAGCCAATTAGCCTAATCTTCATATCTTTGGACCTTGTGATGGAAACCCACCAAGCACGGGGAGAACAAGCAAACTTTATGAACACACAGACACCAAAGCGGGAATTGAACCAGAACCCTGGAGGTGCAGGGTGACAATGCTAACAACTAAGCCCCCATGCTGCCTTGACTGAATGTTGTAGAAATGTAATACTACGGTGCAGTTCATGTTCTCCAGATTTGCAACTAACTGTGCTATTTGTGGAACAAGGCTGGTGGTAAAAAGACAAGTTCATCACTACAAGCTGTAACTCCTGTTATTAGTCTCCGCTATGAATTTAGATGTACAGAGGTGGAGAAGCGTGTACACAGTGTATTACTGTGTGCCAACTCAGATACCTTACTAACTAATGTGTGTCCTGTGGCCTGGTTTACACCTGTTATTAACCACTAGTCAGATATTCTTACAGCAAAAGTCTCAATCATCAGCCTCACTGTGCTGTGAGTCTCTAACTGTAACCTCAGTGTGTGTGTGTGTTTGTTTTCTCAGTGCTTTATTTGTGTCTTCTACTAAATATTAAATAAATAACAATCTATAGACCACATTAGTTGTGATTTAATTTCCTCTCTAATGTAACAATTTTTCTGATTTAAAGTGATATTGAACCAATCTCTTGTTAACAAATAAATAAAATGAATTTCACTTATCAATCACTATTTAATTAGTATTTGTACAAGCTGCTGCTTTTAGGCCCTTGTGCAGGTGTGTATCAGAGTGAAAAACACACTCACTGTTTATTGGACTAAAATAAACTTCACTTCACATTAGCACCCTGTATACTGAACCTCATACTAAATACTGAGTGTGTGTTTATAGCTTACAGCAGGTTATGGTCACTGAACCGCTGGATGTCCAGGTGGTGCTCCGAAAATAATGTTGGCTTCATAGACAATTGGAAGACCTTTGAGGGCAAAGCTGTCCTGTTAGGGCAGGACGGTGTCTATCCCACATTTGGGAAGGTGCTGCTCTCATTTCTTGTAGTATAGCTCATAGTCTCAGACAAGGCCTAGTTAATTGGTGACAATCCAGAGCCCAGGCCAGGGAGCAGACAGACAGGCTAAACCAACTGTCTGCTAGCTGCATAGAGTCGTCACTCAGGGTTCATCATATGGAGACTTTGTCTGTCCCCCGAGCTAATCACAAATGTAGAAAGACCTAGAATGTCTGTTTTTAGTTTAATTTAGTTTAATTTAATTAACATAAAGACCACAAACTCGGATCACACTGAATGCGCAGCCGGCACCTCTGATCTGAAGCTAGGACTGTTAAATATTAGATCTCTCGCATCTAAAGCAGTTATTGTTAATGAAATTATCACAAGTCAGGAGTTTGATATATTATGTTTAACAGAAACCTGGATTAAACAGGACGAGTATGTAGCTCTAAATGAAGCTAGTCCTCCTGGATACAACTACAGCTACATACACCAGCCTCGGTTAACTGGTAGAGGAGGAGGCGTCGCAGTTATTCACAATGATAATTTGACTATTGTACAAAAACACGGACAGAAATTTAATTTATTTAAAATTCTTTATAGTAACATAAGTGTATTTAACTATATTAAGTCAGCTCAGTCGATCCCGCTAATTGTCATTTACAGACCTCCAGGGCCGTACTCTGAATTTCTTTGTAAATTTGCAGATTTCTTCTCAAACCTAGTCGTTTCTGTAGACAAATCAGTAATTGCTGGAGATTTTAATATTCATTTTGAGAATCCAGAAGACCCTCTGAGAACAGCATTTATGTCAATACTGGACCTACTGGTTTAGTAGGAGTAAATCAGTGTGTATAAGGACCCACTTATAAAGCAGGTCACACTTTAGATATAATAATATTCTTCGGATTAAGTATAAAAATTTTATTTACAATTCCACTATCTGAAGTTACTATCTTGTCTCAATTCAATTGTGTCATAGTAGTTATGTATGCACAGCGCCGCGCTACCGTATTAAACATTCACATCCACACAGAGTTTTATCCGTAATCTCCCAGGGTTACCAACTTTGATTAGATCACTGTCTGACCCCACAGAACTCGATCAGGCGACTGAATATTTAGAGTCGACATTTCGTTATACCTTAGATAATGTAGCTGCAGTTAAAAAAAAATTATTAGAGATAAGAAACTCGCTTCCTGGTATAACGATCACACGCGCACTTTTAAACAGACCGCTCGGAAATTAGAGCGTAAATAGCTGTAAGGGTCCACCACCAGAGGTCACTGTTTTTCATTTTGTAGTTTTTTGTTGGCTGACTCAGTTTCCCAGCAGGCACCTCGGTCAGGTGATGCGAGTGCACACCTGAACCGAGGTAGCCATCAATCCATCTATAAATAGCTGTTTAGACTGGGAAACTGGATCGAGCATTTTTGGTTTTACCACTGTCAGTTGTGTGGGCATTTTGTTCTGTGTTTAGTTTATATTTTGATTTTAGTTGTGTTGACTTGGGCTCTCTTATTGGCAATGTTTCTGTGTATGTTCTGTGTTGGCGGAGCTAATTCAGTCCTGTCCTAAATGTATGTAAGTACTGTGGTTGTTGTCCTCCTGTGTTCTTGTGTGTTTAGCTAGAGCAGGTAAGTAGTTAGGTGTGTGTTTGGCTAGGAGTGTGTTTAGCTAAAATTTATGTTGAGTTAACTAGCATGCTTCCAGTCATAGCCCCTTTGTGTCTCTAGCTGTTTCCTGTCTCCCTAGTGTCCCAGTGAGCTTGGCCTTGGAATGTCTCCTAGCCTAGCCACTGGGTATCCCTTGTTTCTGTGCCCCCCATTCCCTATTGTGTGTAGAGCTATTAGGTACGTGTAGCTTAGTGCATGTTGGGGCTGAAGACATGTTTAGCTAGGTGTATGTGTAGCTGACTGCCACGGTTAAAGAGCAATCTTAACCATGTTTAGCTAAAAGCCATGCCTAGCTGACTGCCATGTCTTTAGCCCTAGTCCTGTCTCCCTCTAGTCTCTACGTGTCTCCCTCTTGTGTCCAGTTTCAGCTCCACGCATAGTTTGTGTGTACTGTTATGCGTTTGTCCTCCTTCTGCCTGTGTCACGCCACAGGATGTGTGTTACGCCACAGGATGTGTGTTCGTCCTCCAATCTGTGTCTTGCCAGAGAGCCCCTGTTAGCACAAAGTATTGTTTGAGTTTGGTTTTTCCTTTGTTGAGTTTTATTTATACTTTTGTGTTTATTGTTTAAGATTTTTTATTTTTTTTTGATTACACAACCCCTCTGCCTCTGTGCCTGCTCTCTCTGCCCACGGCGTTTTCACCTGCCATTACACCCAGATCATAACCATAGGGTCAAACTAAATTGTTAGTATTTCAAATAGCATGGAAGGAGAGCATCCTGAACTATAACAAAAATAATCCTAGATTTTTATTTAATACCGAAGCCAAATTAACCAGAAATAAGACCACTGCGGAAATCTCCACAACATCATGCAATAGTGAGGACTTTAATAACTTTTTTAATAATAAAATTGTAAATATTAGGCATAGAAATTTGAGGCTTTGAAACCAAACAATGTAATGGATGTAGATGTTAATTTCGCCATGTCAGATCAGAAGCTAGGATACTTTACTCCACTTGAAGAGAATGAACTAATTTCACTCATCTCTTCTGCAAATTCATCAACCTGTATATTAGATCCTGTACTGACACATTTTCTTAAACAGAGAGCACCAGCAATAACAGAACCCCTGTTGAGAATAATTAATTCCTCACACAGCATTAATTATGTTCCCAAATCCTTTAAATTAGCAGTTATTAAACCAATAATTAAGAAACCTGACCTCGACCCCTGTCAGCTGTCCAATTACAGGCTAATATTAAACTTTCCCTTTATATCTATGATTCTGGAAAAAATAGTAGTGGAGCAGCTACAGTATGCTCATATCTCCATAGAAATGGCATACATGAACTGTATCAGTCAGGATTTAGGCCTTATCACAGCACAGAAACAGCACTCGTTAAAGTAGTAAATAATCTCCCATTGGCCTCTGATCGGGGTTGTGTACAACTATGCTTGTATTACTCGACCTCAGTGCAGCTTTTGACACCATTGACCATAGTATTCTTTTTTACAGATTAGAAAATGTAGTAGGAATTACGGGTACAGCCTTCTCCTGACTCAGATCCTATTTGACCGATTTTTATTAGTATGTAGACTTAAATGGTGATTATTCTGCATGTTCTTTAGTGGAGTTTGGCGTTCCACAGGGTTAAGTTTTAGGCCCACTTCTTTTTTTCCCTTTACATGCTTCCTCTAGCCATCATAATCCATAAACATGGTATTAGTTTTCATTGTTATGCTGACGAGACACAGTTGTATGTCTCAGCAAAACCTAATGAGAAAAAACAGCTTACCAAAGTTGAGCAATGTGTGCAGGACATAAGAAATTGGATGCTAATTAACTTCCTTCTGCCTAATCCTGATAAGACAGAAGTTCTAGTCATAGGACTGCATACAGCTAGAAGTAAAATTTTAGATCACGCTGTAACTTTAGATGGCCTTTCTGTTCCATCAAGTGCAACAGTAAAAGACCTCGGTGTGATTATAGATTCCAGCCTTTCATTTGAAGCTCATGTAGATAATATTACTAGGATAGAATTTTTTCACCCCAGAAATATTGCCAAGATAAGAAATATATTGTCGTTAAACGATGCAGAAAAACTAGTTCATGCTTTATCACCTCTAGGTTGGACTATTGTAATGCCTTACTGTCTGGTTGTTCAGCTAGGTGCATAAAAAAACTTCAGCTAGTCCAGAATGCAGCAGCGAGAGTCCTCACTAGAACTAGAAGATATGAGCACATCACCCCTATCTTATCTTCACTTCATTGCCTCCCTGTGAAATTTCGCATTGATTTTAAAATACTACTCTTGACATATAAAGCATTAAAAGGTCTTGCGCCGCAGTATCTGAGTGAACTGCTAGTGTCTTACGATCTGCCACGCCTACTTCGATCAAAGGATGCAGGCTGCTTATCAGTACCGCAAATTATGAAATCTACAGCTGGGGGCCGGACCTTTTTTTTTTTTTACAAAGCCCCAAAATTCTGGAATAGTTTTCCAAATAGTGATCAGGACTCAGACACTTTCAGACACTCATTGTTTAAGTCTAGGCTAAAAAACTATTTATTTAGCCAAGCATTTTTATAAATAGATTTGCCTCTACTCATGGATCTAGAGTATTATGGTGAACTGGTACGTTTAGATGCTGTCCTCCCCATTCTCATTGATCACTTATGGTTTGTTGACGGTGAGGTGATTGTTTGCTTTACATCTCAGGGAGCCCGCATGTTTGTGTTTCCTTCTGGCTCTCCCTTTTAGTTATGCTGTCATAGTTAGTCCTGCCGGAGTCTCTGCTTGCACTCTATAGTAAATATACATTCACATTATGCATTATGTGACTGTGACCATACCTAACTGCCACCTCTCCTCTTCTGCTCTCTCTCCCCCTCTCTCTCTTTCTCTCTCTCTGTCGAGCTACACATGCCATGCCTAAGCTGCTAGTGACTCAGACTCCCTCTGCCCTCCGGACCTGTCCGACCCATCCTGGTGCATCCCCCTTCTGCTTAGAGATTTCCTCACATGGATGCACCGTGTGTCTTTTTGGGAAGCGTCTGGTGTCTAGGGATGGTTCTCTCTACCTAGAAGACTGTTCTGGCCTCGACTGGTGTTGGCAGCTGTTTCTCTGAGGACTTGACAGTTCAATAGTTCATTGGAAGTCTAACTGAGTCTCCAATAACTATTTGGACTCCGTATTAACATTAATTAACAGCAACTAATATAGCTGAACTGCCTGCCACCTAACACACTGTATAAATGCAGATCAATTCCTTCTTTCTGTTGCATCCAAATGAGGATGGGTTCCCTGTTGAGTCTGGTTCCTCTCAAGGTTTCTTCGTATTACCATCTCAGGGAGTTTTTCCCTGCCACTGTCGCCCTCAGCTTGCTCACCAGCGACTATCTGACCATTTTGATTCATACACATTCACATTCCATACAAACTTAAATAATTATTTTGATTGTGTAAAGCGGCTTTGCAACGATGACAATTGTTAAAAGCGCTATACAAAGAAAATTGAATTGAATTGTTTCATGTACTGAGATGAGAAGCACAGATAATGATGTAGAGTTTGTGCAGTATGGATTTCAGGAACACATACCCATCACTATTGTTATCTCCTCTGTTCTGTCTCCATCAGTGACCTGACACAGGTAATGTCTTCTATCTGACCGTGTACAGTCTCTCAGCAGTAAGGAGACGTTTCCTCTCTCCAGCTCCTGAGTGAATAGACTCACTCTGCCCTCGTAACGTTTCCCCTCTGTCACCTGTCTGTTCTTATAGACACAAACACAGTCTGTCTCCTTAAACCACCGGATCTCCATGTTAACAGCACTGATTTCAGGAGACAGACGACACGAGAGAGTTACAGCAGAGTGATTATACTGCTCTCTATGCCTGGGACCAATGAGTTTAAACTTATCTGTGTAGGAAACACACACACACACACACACACAGTTAGTTTAATCTCCAGTAAATAATACACATAAATTTATCTCTGTAAATGTAACTTACTGCTTGCAGTCGCCATCTTTATCTCTTTCGGTCGGTTCAAACTAATAAAATCCTAAACACACAGAAAGAGAGAGTCATCCTTTTAAACAACTTAACTCACACAAACACACTGTTAGAAAGCACAATTCCACGGTTTATTCGGAGGATTAGTTTAACAGGTTATTGAGTCGTTGGTGATTAACATGTACTTTAGCATGATGCTAACTCCTCTTACCTTTTCTGTTCCTCATATAAACATATCTGCTGCTTTAGCTGAAGTCTGTCCACATTTCACAGCGGCTCATCTTCATTATTTACCTCATTACAGTAAGCATTAAACCATTTTTTAGCTTTTCACAAACAAACAAAAATATTTGTATCAAGTCTAATGGCTCCGTCACACCTGTTGGTCAAAGTCAGGAACTTTCACTATCATTACAGTCACTGAGAGATCTTTCCCTCCCTCACACTCGGTCCTTGTTCATAGTTTACCTACAGAGTTAATAATTATCTTACACTATGTCCTGTTGTCACTATTACTACCAAAGTAATGCAATTGACACTGTACCTGTGTAGAAATCATGAACAGTGTGTTTATATTCATGTTTAACTCAGGTGCTGTTGTTAGTTTGACTTTATATCTGTCTGTCTGTCTACAGTAGGGAGAAACAAGTATTCAATTATTCAACATCACTTCTCATTATTACACACCATTTAATTAAAACCCACTGACACTGATATTAACCAAGCTAACTACACTGCGAAAAATAAAATATCCCAATACATAAAAATATTTATAAAAATAAATTAACTAATTAATGTACAATTAGACGGAATGGCACAAGGAAGTATTTTAATCTCCCTAACTAATATTTAGAAGCCTTTGTTTTTAGTAAGAGCTTTAAATTCTTCATGAATAAAGACTTTAACCTGATCTTAGACAGTTCTAGTCTGTTCTAATCTGTCGACTGCACATCTTCTCTATCAGGTTTACGTCATGTGATTGTTTTGGGCCCTTTATTATTCCTCTCATGGTACTTATTGACAGTCCTTGGGAATGCCCGGAGGTGCACAGCGACAGTGCTAAGCTAATGTGCTGCTTGAGAGAAACCAGATGATTTTAATTAACTGGTTCATTTGTCTTTACTCACTCATATATTACTATACTTATATTTGTCTCTGTATCATTCCACTTTATCGCACTTAACCTTTTTATGGATGAAAATATTATTTTGCATTTCTTTAGCTGTGTAATTTTATCAGCATCTAATTTCATGTGCATATTTACATTGGAAATATTGTTAATAAAAATGCTTAAAGCTGTGTTCATGTGTGTACAGTATGTGTTTGTGTTTATGATTTAGCTGGTCCTGATGTATTGCAGTGTTAGAGTGTCACAGTGCAGTGTTGTTTTTTGTTAATCTATAATTAATGTGTAAATTAGTAATTCCAGTATTAAAGTGTGTGTGTAATTTTTTCTTAGTGTGTTAGTACAATGATAGTGTGTGTTTTTGGCCTGTTTGTATAGTAGAGAGTGTTTGGGCAGGAATGGTCCTTCCTCATCATCCAGAGCCCCAGTGTGTCTGTGTGTATCACTGCTGCAGGTCAGTCTGAAGTTCCAGTGGAAATGAACAACTGGAACCAGCAGGGTTGGAACTGATGTGGCTGAGCAACAGGGTTACCTGATCATAACTGAATTTATTCACTGTATACATATATTTATGCACTGCAGATGTTTCCTGATTCTGAACTGAACATGACGTGTGTAATTAACTCTCAGTGCGGTGTGTTGGAGCAGGTGATGGATCCTGATAGAGAACTGCAGTCAGTAGTGGCCGGCCCATAGGGGGCGCTGGGGCACCGCCCTCCCTGATAAGAGGGGCTAAAAATGTAAAATATATTTTTACAAATTAAGTTTTTTTAATTCGGTTTACCCACCAGTATGTGCCTACATGCGATAAGAATAACATATACAACATTTCCCACCTAGTGACATTCATTCACCAGTGAATTTCCACATACAGACTTGTATCGTTTCTGTCATGGGGCGCTGAGAAAAAGCGCCCCTGAGTGCAGCCAAATAGCCAGTCATGTAGCTGTTGCTAGGGTAAATTAACAAATATGCGGCCAATCAGTTTCTCAGAATTTTATGGTCTTGGGGCGCTGGAAATTCTGCCCCAAGCCGCAGAAAATACCGCGAGATTTAAGTTTTTTTCCTTTTGAGGCGCGGCCAATCAGAGAGAGGCGCGGCCAATCAGAGAGAGGCGCGGTCAATCATAGTAATGATGGCGAACTTAACGAGCGAAGAGCAGTTTCCACCAAATTCGGTAAGATCCTTATTAATATACCCGTTTTAGACTGTTGTGTTAAATTGCATTTTTAAACCTGTTTTTCTTTGTGTCAACCACTTCGAGATGCAACTTTGCTTGAAAGGTGATCCAGCTGATCATACCCTTTGATGTTGATTATTGTATTTGATACTCTCTTAAGCATGCATGGCGTATTATACAATGGAAATTTGTTTATTTACTTCATCTGTGAAACTGGTGATTTTGAGGAGGAGATTAAATCATTACTGTTAATTGTAATCATCGTCTGACTGTTGATTTTAATTCTTATATTGGACTAAGCAAAGAAATATTTTGTCACATCAGCCCCACCAGGAAAAATTTTCACCAGCCGCCACTGGTTACAGTGTGGAGCAGCAATAAGAGAGAGAGGATGAGCTGTACAGGAATAAGAGTGTTTCAGTGACCACGCCTACTGCATGGATCTGTTCTGCTGTTACTCATCCGTAGATGTACAGAAATAAAGATCCAATCTGACTTCTATAATGAGAAAGAAACATAAACAGCAGTTTGTTGAGTTTTGTTACGATGTGGGATTTTTGCCAGCAACAGCAAAATCAAGCCCAAAGTCCTACATGCAGTGTGAACTAACTGTACTGAGGTCAGTGTTAAACTTCTTCTCTCAGTCTGTCTCCAGCTCTCTGTGCTTCTCCTCTGTTTGTCTGCTGAAATTTACCTGCATCTTTGTTTTTGAGAAATGTTTCTCTGGAGTGACACTACAACATTATAGGAGCAGACAAATGAGTGTCATTCATGATAACTGTGATGATTCACAACATGATTTTAGTTCCTGTGATTGCATCTTTATAGATTTTCCCAGCTTTAGCTGTCATATAAACATCATCTAAGATAAGTGTGTAAGTAGGAGTCATAGTGATGCAGTCTATTAGTTACACAGATTATGAAGTGAATGGTAGTGAGTTCTGATATTTTACAATCCATGATCACCTTTAAACCAGCGTGTTCATGACAGAAATAACGTCTCCCCTCATTATACAGTAAACACTTTTCAATTTTAATGCTCACATACACTTTAGAAAATAATAAATTATATTGTTACCATATTAGAATGAGAGCATTACAGTAAACATGTAAACAATGATTAGTGCTACAGTCACAAAAACACACTTTCTGAACAATCAGAACAGAGAATTCACCAGCAATGTGCTTTTCTGTTCCTCATATGAACATATCTGCTGCTTTAGCTGAAGTCTGTCCACATTTCACAGCGGCTCATCTTCACTATTTACCTCCATTATTGAGAGAAAGCCCCGCCCCTTCATCTCTGATAACCCCGCCTCCTCTGCTCAGCATTTAGCTTAGATCCTGGGGGAAATATACATTAATAATAATAATAATAATAATAATAATAGGATTAATCTAATTTATCTAATGCTTATTTCTTAAGCAGCTCTTTAGTTCTAATGTTAAACTCTACATTTGGCACAGACTGGACTCTGGTTTTATATGTGTACAAAGAAGCATAAACACATAAACAAATATGTTTAGAAACTGAAGATTAAGGAGTACCAGTGACTCTGTATCTGTGCAAAAAACATGAACAGTGTGTCATTATAAATGTTTATAATGTTTTAGACTGGAAGTTTATAATGTTTGTCTATCTTTATGTAATGTACTTTGTGTTCGTTTATATATCTACTAAGTAATTCAATTGTTTACCTCCCCCCTCCCCCCTTTAACTCTAGTGTTTAGTGTGAGCTCTTGGAGGAAAAGTTGTTTCTGTAACTTTTCTTCCCTGTATGTTGTTCTGCCAATGCTGCCCCCTTGTGGACGTTCAGTGACTCTCTATTCTAAAAGACGACTCTCCCTAGTTCTTGGAGCTGTACCATATCTAACCTCCCCTTCCTTATCACATCTACTTTGTCCTGTATTAAATGCAAATGTTTTGCTTTTGGTTCATTATCTCACTAATGTCGCCAATGTTGTTTTGCTTTTCCCCATATTATACTGTTGCGTTTCTCACCGCTAAGAAGGAACTTGGAGAGACGAGTGAGCTTCCTTGCTGCCCAATGCAGATGGCTGGGAGTAGTTTATTAAGCACAGCACTAGATAGCATGAACAGCACATTCAATTTAGACTCAGCACAAAATCAACATTCAATAGAACACACACCTAACACAAACACACACAACCTGGCCGAAGCCACTAACCCAAACACCTTTCACCAACAGGGTGAACACACAACAACCCCTCCCGCAAAGCATGATGGTTGCCAGTCGAAACCCCACCCACGCCACAATACATTATACGACGATATAAGTGTATCCAGCATTCCAGTACGTTGTTACATTGTGGTAATATGCAGAGATTACTTATTGTGTGTGTGTGTGTGTGCACTCACTACTGCTCAAATGTTTTGGATCACTTTCTAACTGTGATTAAATTAGAAAAAAAAGAATAGAATATTTTCCTAATCTTTGCTGAAGGCGTCCAAAATATGCAATAATCTGTTATGTTGATGCTGTGTAACAGTGTATCAGGAATAATTTGGTCTGTTCCATTAGTGTGCCCTGTTATCATCCACCACACACCTCACTTCCTGAGCAAACCTGTGTGTGGAATCTTTCACTCAATAACTGGACATCACTGAAGATCTGAACTTAAGAACCTTTAAGAATATTAGAAAACTTTACAAGTTCAACTATGATTATTAATTAAGGATGATTCATGTGTTTGGTTATCATAAAAATAAAAATAAAAATAAAAAAATGACCGCAGAATCATCTAATAATACATTGATTCAATCTGAATTGAATACAATGTTGGAAAAATACAAGGCTGACAAATGCAACAACAACATTTATTATCATCACCAAAAACCCTTTTTTACTGAAGAAGAACATTAATATTTTTAAAATATTTCTACTTTCAAGCCTGGGTGTTAATTAGATGAAGACAAATATGACTTGTTTCTTTGACTTTTTTAGGGTTACAGATTCTTAAGATATAGAAGAGAACTCCTTCAACAGAACATCCTGACTCAGTGTGTTGAGAGAAACGTTCTTCCTCATGTTCAGACTGATGGAGCGCATCAACTCCTTGAAGAACAGCATTTCCTTGGGCTGCTCTGAATAGCGCTCGAACTGGTCCAATCCATCCGGCACTGTCAGAAAAAAGGTACCGCGGTGGCTTCCTTGGGGAACGAAATATATAGTATGTGTTTTGTACATACAGTAATAATTTCATGTTTCCAAAATAAACATGAAGAAATGATGTTGTATTAACATGAAATTCAACAACTTAACATGTATTAGATTCAATCATGTTAAGATAAACCAAAGAGATCTTGTCACTATGAAAACCGGAAATATCAGATCAAACATCGCGAGAAGAGAACACAGCGTGTTGAGAAGACAAACATTTGGCGGGCGTGTGGAAAAGCAGGAATTACAGATGTGGCCATTAAGACTGTTTTCCCGCGGGATGCCTCAATTTAGCGCACGCCGCGCCGCGACTTGCCGTAAACAATGTTCGGGAATTTAAATAAATGTGTTGTGCTTCACTGAATATCCGCCAGATGGCGCATGGAAGGACTTTATTTAAACGCCGGACCAAGTACTGTACAACGAAGAATTGTATATAATTACTTAGTCTAAAACAATATTGTCCCCAATGCTGAAGCAAACATGAATTTTATTTTGCTTTACAACAGATCTTTCATGATAAATGTGTGTATATGTGCTTTAAAATTCTTAATAAGTTTCTTATATATTTTTTGTAATGTTTTAACAGGGACAAAACAGTGAAAGACATGGCAATGTCTCGGTTTACATGGTGTTGATAATAATTTAATTTCCTGATAGTAGGCTATCTGATAGTCTTAACTATGCGAATGTCCTGATTCGTGAATATGCCAACATATCTTATTTAAAACGTAAAAATGTGTCGACATCATCAGAAGACATAAATGAACTATATATATTATATTATTAAGTAAATATTATTTTATGACTATGAACTTCTTCTGGCTTTTTATAATAATCATCATATTTGCTGTTTGTGTCCAGCATTTAATAATTATTTCATACATTATTTAACCACGGCTGGAAATAATAGCTGGAATGTGATGTGATTGTGAATTCATGACTGAAATAAAGCAGTTTGTCTTTTGTAAAGTACTTTCACTTTACAAAAGGCAGCGTTTTTATCAAAAGGTTGATAAACGCGTGTTGTACAGTATATACACCGCGACAGCGCGCGCAGTTACTCACTTCTCACCTTTCATGTAGGTCTGCTCGGACTAATTCGTTTTAAACCCCTCAAAACTGCGTGTATATACAGCTCAAAACCTCCATCAGTTATTAACAATAGCATCTATTTAGAAAAAATGCCCCAGAGAATTTGGAGCTTCAGGAAATCTCCCGGCGCTCTGCGCATAACACCGGGCCAACTCATGTCGGAAAGAATTTATAAACGGTTTCTAAACGTGGGCTATTGTTTTTTTTTTTACTTATAGTATTTGTTAATTTAATTTAAATGAGGTTTGGGCTCAGGACTTCGATTCGGCATCGTGATTCTCCTCTTTAATTTACTCCATAGTTTTAATCAGCGCTCAGCCGCATGCATAAAGTTTTCCAGAGCGCATTGGCAGAATAACTACCAAGACTACAGACTAATGATTATGAACGCGTCAGGAAAACAGCAAGCAGACTAACTCTGACCATTTAAAAAAACGTTTGCGTTCATTTTCTGACGTGCTTAAGTTCACCAAAAACAATACAGAGCAGCGCAGCTTATTTGCTTTCAAACATTTATAAAATCACGTTTTTTCGTTATTGTGAGTGCGCTTAAATAAAAGTTGAGTCTTATTAAGGCATGTAGTCTTATATAGTTTTATTATATAGTTTTTGCACATTAATCAGAGTCCTCATCTGTTACATTTTTGAGGACAATAGTTTTTTTTCAGCCTGTCACGGCGTGCGCCCAAATCAATATCGCTCCTCGCTCACTAGTTAGGCCGCCTCCCCTTCAGATATGCCAAACAGCGGGGCCGCGGAATTAGGCACGAATGGTGAAGAAGAGCTCTCCTTGCTAATATTCCCGGGCTTCCAATCCGCGCTATAAAATACTCGGGGTTTGTTGGTTTACAGTGGATTTTACTACGCGGTGTGAGTCGCGCGCACACAACGCGGAAGTGCGGCATGCAAACGGGGCAAATGGAACGCGCCCCAGAGACTTCAAAGAAGAGCAAGCGCGAGCGGACGGAGGCAGGAGCTGCTGTCCGCGGATGGCCGTCGTACTCGTATTTTATAGCGCGGGGTGCAAACCCGGGATCATTGGCATGGATGAGCTATGTCCAGCTCTGTACCAGCATGTCATGTGGGCATTATAAGACTAAAAAGTGGCAGCTGGCACGCCTAAAAATAGACGCAGGTTAATTTTTTTATAATCTAAATTAAAATCCTCCTCTTTAGTGCCTCCTATTCCTATTAATCCTATTGTTCTTTTAGTGTCACTGCGTGTGCTTACAATGCCAGACAACATTCAAATGCAAATTATTCACTCTCCCCAAGTGTGAATCAGCTGTTCTCACCTATACATATTAACCTATACGTTCTTACCTAAAGTGTTTAGGTGAAATTCCACCTATACAAGTGTAACAAATATGCAAAGGAAAAAAATAGGAAGGGGCAAATACTTTTTCATGGCACTTCACATGTAGTCAGATTGTTCCATTGGGCTGAAACTGTGGCAGGTGGAGTTATAGCACTTTTCAAATCACACTTACTATACACTGATATGAATAACTTTGAATGATGAATGCTACGTTAATATGATCTCGGGCTTGCTCCACATTATAAAAGCAAAGCGCGGAGATGGAGATCAGGGAAGTACGTGATGTGGTGAAAAATAGGCAGTGGCGGTTCTACACTAAATTGCTCCGTGGGTGAGACTCCCTCCCGCCCCCCGTCAGCGCCACTTCTAACCAACCAAACCCCCTGTCTGACGTCTGCTCGGTCTTGTTAATTTGTTTTAAAACCCCCAATTCTGTGAATTCCCCCAACAGCGAAACCGGTTTGATGACTTCACACCTGTTGTAAAGGTGAGATGGGGGATTACAGTAACTGTGGGTGCGCTTCACCTCGGAGCGCGCTGTCGCATAGTATTCAATGAATAGACTAAAACAAAATCATGTTTGCTTCAGCATTGGAAACAATATTGTATTAGGCTAACTTTATTAAAGATTATACACTTTTGTATTCTTTATCCACACACGTGGGCATCTTTAAATTTTTAGATATTGATCCTTTCTCGATGCAGCGAATTTTCTGAGCAAATTAATAATAATTTCCATGAATGAAAAGCAGGAAGAAGAAAAGGTTACGCGAAAATAAGTAAAAGCTTTAGAGGTAAATGCTGTGAAATGCTTCAAATGAACAGATTCTGCCTATAACAGGTCAGGGACAGTGAGGCTGGACCCAGCAGCGCACCACATCCCAGTAAAAAGAATGGCAATCAAACAGAATAAAATTAGTAGCAGCACTAACTTGTGCTAGTTATTATTATTATGGTGGTCAATATTAATTGAAATAATGTTTTTCAGCATTATTTCATGTTAATATTGACTACCATAATAATTAAAATAAGTAACTAGTTTACTAGCGTGAGCTACTGCTGCTACTGATTTTATTTCAGCTTACCTGTTCAGTTTTATTGCCATTCCTTTTAAAATATTGTCTTTATAGATTTATATGTTGTTTGTCTTGATGTTCTTTTTTTTCGTTTCTTTGACTCAATATATGTTCAGTGATACTTTAAATAACATGTTTAAATAGCATTGATTTCTGTATTGTGTTATATTTTTATACTAGTAACTGGTGTTAAAAATGTATCTCTACATTAATGAGCCAATGTATTATGGTGTGGGCTGCTGTGGGCCAGGAAGTCCAGGGACACTTTTTAGTCCCAGTCCGCCCCTGTAATAACGAATGGAGAAAGCGCAGTCAAAGCCCGGGGATTCTGTGTTCCGCGGGGGGCCAGTCGTGAATAGCTGACACTTAGTGACAGCCAATGAAATTGAAGCATTTTTGCCGCTTTCCACGTGGTGTGGTGTTGCTTAAATAATATCCGTATAATATCCGTATATCCTATAAAATCGTCCAGACCCTGGTTCGAATCCCGCTCTGGGTGAAAATGTAATGAATGTGAATCCTTTGTTTTACACTTTTTGCTTATGATAATCATTAAATTATAGCAACTGTGAGGTGAATGCTAATGTGTTTCATAGCTTAAGCAAAAAAAAAATTCTTATTTGCAAACATGCATTTAGTACTGAAGCATAACTTGATGATGTAATGGCTATATCGTGGCATTTTAGCGAATAGCACGGGCTGGGAATCGAACCCAGGTCTCCCGCATGGCGGGCGAATCACCTACCACTGAGCCACCAGTACCCATCTGCGTTTAAAGTGCATAAATACTGTTATAGGCTAACGTCATACATCTTTGTAGTCCTTTTGCACACGCGCGGGTGCGTTACAATAATAATAATAAATTTGGAGAACTACTACTACTAATAATAATAATTCTGAATAAAAATGATGAATAAATACATAACAGTTTGAGCTTGACACGTTTATGAGCTCTGTCGCTTGCTGTCAATGGGCGCCTAAGAGACATAACATTTTTTGGCTTCAGTAGACACACAATACTTTAGACTGAAACACGACTGCCCCCTACAGGTATTGAAGGGCATTTTCACAGCTTGCCGCGCGCACCCGCGGCAAGTCGTGGGATCCCTTTTCCGAAAACGTGCGTTTTTAAAGGCCAGATCTGTAATTTCCATCTTTCCAAATAGAAACAAAATAATGAACATAAATGTCACCTGCTGTTTAGCGATGTTTAGTCACGTTATTTTGGTTTAAGCTATTTCTTGTATTTTTAATCACACTTAAAATACCGACGGTTTTATGCGCGTGCTTAATCTGCGGTTTGGTTCTGGTTTCGGTCTGTTCTCATGAGTTGTGAAGCGAGAGGAAGAAAGTATAAATATTGTTCATTTGATAAATTAAGTATCATGAATTTTAATTGAATCTATCTCTGTATTTTTTCACAGGAGTCTGTGAGTGAAAGTGTCCTGTCTGCATCTGACTTCAGAAGTTTCCTGACCAACCGTCTCTAACGGTCATATTTAAAAGTCATAACGAACAGTTATAAAGTACAAAACATTTCTGTTGGTGTTTAATTGTTTTTCTATGATTAATACTTATTTGTGGTGTTTTATGTTTTTTTTTTTTTTTTTTTACATCTTTTTAAATTGAGACCTCATTTGTAAGTTGCTGCTGGTGTAAAATAAAAATATCCGTTTTATCCCCTTTGTCTTATGCTTCCTTCCTTCACAGAATTCTGTTGACCAGGTTTTGAAATTTAAATTTACTTGAGTTGGATCAACTTAATTTACAACTGAAAAATTTGTTGTACCAACGCTATTCATTTATGTTAACAGTATTAAATTATGTTGGACGCAGCTGTAGTAAATAAGTTAAATGAACCTAATAAAATTAATTTGACTGAACCTAAGAACATTAAGTTGGGCCAACAAAATTACTTAATGCTAAAAGAGAGCCATTAAATCAGGTGGAATTTCTTTCCATAATTTAATTATGTTCATTCAACGAGTTATTTTTTTGAGTGCATGTACAGGGAGGAATATCTTGAGAAGACACTTGTGCAAATATTGGGCATATTGTGTGTAAGATTGTCCAGCAGCTATAAGAATAAACATACTTACAGTGGCAATTCACTCCTCATCAGCAACAAGGAGTTTGACAATATCCTGGCCCTGGAGGGGATCATTAAAGAGTCTGCAACTAATGCAGGTCACATGACCTAGAAGCTATTAAAGAAATAGTATTTTTATAAAAATTAAATTAAAATAAAAATGAATTAAAACATATATTGGACTACAAAGAGGTGCACCTTTTGGGGGTCTCAGGTCTGATTATTTTGGTACCAGTTTGGTGTCACCAGGTCACATGCCCTAGAAGCTATTGAAGAAATAGTTTTTTTTTTTTAATAAAAAATTTAATAAAACTAAATGAAGACATATCTTGGGATAAGATAACGTGTACCTTGTGTGGGGCTCCAATGAGATTATTTTGGTACCAGTTTGGGGTCACTGCATCACATGACTTAGAAGTAAATCACAGAAGTAGCTCACGTGTATTGTACAAAAATAGGCACTGCATTGCACCATATACCAATATTTACAATATACAATATTTTTAGTGTTTAAGTGAATGTATAAAATGTCTAAAGTCCAGTATATTGTACAGTATGTGTGTGTGTGTCTGTTTGCAGAAGAAATTAGTCGGCCTCGCAGGTTTCAAAAAATCAGTTCGGGAGCACGATGATAGAAAATGTCTGTCCTGTAAATCTGTCCTGATGGTGAATAATCTTAATTTAGAAAATCTTAAATTCAAGCGCAGTAAACACCACGTGTGTATGGAACTTCAAAGTTCGCTACAGTTCGGACCGCCGCTACAGCTAGCAATAACGTGCTAGGCAGTGGCGGACTGGCCGTCTGGAGCACCTGGCGTTCTCTCGGTGGGCCGCTGGTCAATGTGGCCGGCCCAGTCAGTACGTTAATTTATTTAAAAAATGACGGAAACTATAATATTGCATCTCTTTTTACACAGATAGATGAGTGCGTTAATCGTATGGGTGCCGTCGATAAAGAGCGTGTGTTTTGTAACGGCCAAAAGTATGTTGTATATCACATCATGTATGTACAGTATGTTGGCCCTTATGAGTTGCTGCGCGTGTCCGCTGAGGAGGTGTGTGTGCGCGTGAAGTGGTGTGTGTGCGCGTGAGGAGGTGTGTGAGCGCATGAGGGGGAGAGAACAGAGCAGGAGCTTGGCTGTGCTGCTCAGCACCGAAACGCACTATTGTTTTACCCTTTTCTTTACTTTTACTGTATGTTTTGTATTATAATTTTGTTTATAATAATTGTTGGCTCTGAGCTCTTTTTTCCTGGCTATCCGGCCCAAAGCGGCACAGTTTGTGTGAATGTATTGTAATCCTATTCCATTACATGTTCTGAAACCACGCCCCCTTTACTTTTAATTTACAAAGAGAGAGATATGGATCCTTTCTCGATACAACAAAGAATGAATAATTCTAATAAGTCTTTACAGAGCAGAAGTAGCAGAAACATCTCACCATTAACTGTTTTTTGGACGCCTTCAGCAGTCCTTTACAATGTAGAAAGAAATAAAAATCAGGAACCATCATGGAGTTAGAAAGTGACCCAAACTTTTAAACAGTAGTGTATGTTCAGTAATACTTTAAATAATATACCTAAAAAGCATTTATTTCTGTTTTGCGTTATATATTTATACTAGTAAGTTGTGTGCTAAGTCAAAAGTCACGGAAGATGGCGGACTGGTGTGAACTTCAGTCAGTTCTGCTCATTTTAGCAGATCAGAGAGAGATAATTTACCAGTAGATACTGTACTGCCACCTACTGCATAGAATACGTATTTCACCATTAGACTTAAATCGATACTTTATGCGCTATTACTTACGTCTGAATAAAGGAGCAACCAATCACACAGCTGGCTCCGCCCTATCGCTCTTGATTGACAGAACGACTCATTCTGCTGAAAAGTCGCATTATGAAATAAATAGGCCATCGTGAAAAAGGGATTTTGAAATAAAAACTGACTTTTAAAAAATGACATTTTGAAATAAAAACAGCATGAATTAAATAAAATGCCTCTGCAATAATCTCTGTTATTGGGAAAAATAATTTTCAGAGTGCAATATATTTCATAATAATAAGCCTTTTTTCAAAATATGTTCCATTATTTCACAATATCATTTTCATATTACATGTATGTGTCTTATTTATTCATAGAGTTATTTATTTCATCATGTCCTATTTATTTATTTAATTTTGAACACTTTGGAGTTCCATATAAACAGAGCCTGGACACTGTACCTCACTTTCAGCTGTTTAAACTTGCTCTGGTCTGCGTTTCCTCCTTAAAATGAAACAATCAGACTACCGGTTCAGTTTGCGAGGTTGGACCATCACAAATGTTTTAATTATTTGAACATGCTAGTTTTATATCCTCGCCTCGTTTTGCCGCGGCCGCCTACAGCAAGAAACCCGAAGGAAAGCACAACATGTACACGCATATGGCTCGGTGTTAAACAAATATATCTCTTTAAGCACCCTTTAGCTGAGCAGTTTGGTGGTTGGACAAACAAGCAAAGTCATAATGAACACTTGCCAGGACTGGCCTATTGCTAGCTATCGTTAGCTATGGAGCTCGGCTGTGACAGGATTCAGAAAAGTAACTTACAATCTATAAAGATATGTATGTGTACAGAACGAGTCATTATTTCAGTAACTTGTGTTAGCTGCTTACTCATCAGGATTTTTAAGGAGTGTTCCAGGTGCTTCATGTTTTTTTTCACAGCAGTGTATCCTCGCTTCTTGTCTCTGATGTTACACAATATTTTCCAAAGGCTCTTGCACAGGGCAATTTACCCAATTATTTAAGTTTTTCTTGTTAAACATAGAATATTGAGTTGGAATGAGTAATGATTGTAGTTTACACCCACACCTTCATTCACACACTACGGGCAATTTGGGACACCAATTAGCCTAACCGACATGTCTTTGGACTGTGGGAGGAAACCCAACAAGCACAGGAAGAACATGCAAACTCCATGCAGACAGAGATGGGAATCAATCCCAGATCCTGGAGGTGCAAGGCGACAGTACTAACCACTACACCACCGTGCCGCCAAATAGAAATATTAATTATTTTATTTCAACAACTTCTAAAGTTCTAAAATGCATGGCCATCTGTTCTGTACGGCAGGCATAACCTTTTTTATTAAATGTTAGCACTTTGTGTCTTTATTAATATTTTTTTTACAGAAATATAATTTAATTTTAATAACTTCCAGGTCATGTGACCTATTGTCTCAACATCTATTGTAAAATGTGTGGCCATATGTCCTGCAGCGGGAACAACCTTTTTATTAAGTATTAGCACATTGTATATTTATTAATAATTGTTATTTAAATATTAATGATTTTATTTTAATATCTTCGGGTTTCTTTTGCCTCAAAATCTATCCTAAAATGTGTGGCCATCTGTTATGCAGAGGGCACAACCTTTTTTATTCAATATACTGAGGTGTTATGGAGGTCCAGGATGCTTCAATAGCGGCCTTAAGCTCATCCAGAGTGTTGGGTCTTGCGTCTCTCAACTTTCTCTTTACAATATCCCACAGATTCTCTATGGGGTTTAGGTCAGGAGACTTGGCATGCCAATTGAGCACAGTAATACCATGGTCAGTAAACCATTTACAGTACTAGTGGTTTTGGCACTGTGAGCAGGTGCCAGGTCGTGCCAAAAAATAAAATCTTCATCTCCATAAAGCTTTTCAGCAGATGAAGTGCTCCAAAATCTCCACAATCTTCCTCAGGGTCAGGTCACCTCTTCTCGTTGTGCAGCGTTTCCTGCCACACTTTTTTCTTCCCACAGACTTCCCACTGAGGTGCCTTGATAGAGCACTCTGGGAACAGCCTATTAGTTCAGAAATTTCTTTCTGGACTGCAGTCAGGTCGGCAGTCTTACCCATGATTGCGGTTTTGAGTAATGAACCAGTGCGGTTTTTAAAAGCCTCAGAAATCTTTTGCAGGTGTTTAGAGTTAATTAGTTGATTCAGATGATTAGGTTAATAGCTCGTTTAGAGAACCTTTTTATAATATGCTAATTTTTTTAGATAGGAATTTTGGGTTTTCATGAGCTGTATGCCAAAATCATCAATCTTAAAACAATTAAAAGGCTTAACCTACTTCAGTTGTGTGTAATGAATCTGAAATATATAAAAGTCTAATGTTTATCAGTACATTACAAAAAATAATGAACTTTAACACAATATGCTAATTTTTTGAGAAGGACCTGTACATATTCTAAACATAGTCCTGCCTCAAACTGTCATCTGTCCATAAATTATAGTTGAATAAAACTAAAGTTATTGTGTATAAGGGCTGTTAAAATATTCACTATGCACATCTATAGTGGATCTATTAATTTATTATTTGAATGGGCATAGAGGGTGAGCATAAAGACCTTTCCTGGTTAGGAGCAACCATATCTTCAAAATATAACTTTAATTTTACTTTCAACAAAATAAATAAATAAATAAATGTCCCCAGTGTAAATAATCAGTTATATATTCATATTGTACATAATGATGTAGAGTAGAGGGCCTTTTTCTGGAAATGTGTGTATAAAAGAAAAAAAAATGGAATTATTTATTCAGTTGTGTAGTGCTACAGTTTTGAGAATTTAATGCTGCTGTTCTGTAAATGATCACCTAATATTTGATGAAGACACAAAACTGATACCCTGTCTGTCCTCTACGCTTGTCCAGTAGAGTTTAGTTTATTGTCTTTTTGCAGATAGATGTTGGATTACTGCAGATAAAAAAAAAAAAAAAAAAAAAACACTTAAAGTTTGTCGGGATTTCAGTCAAAGTCAAACAGAAAGGTAAAAACAAAAGCATCATCAACATCAATAAATATTGCATATAATCACCGGTAAAAAATAATAATAATCATAATAGTAATATATATCAGAAAACAATAAACACTGTGAAAGACAACAAATTATGGTACAATAAGATATAAATGGCTGAAGACACTGAAGACAAAACACAATTAACAATTTGTGTTAATTTGATTAACTGATTTACAAATTATAGCATACACTTTATATACTATCCGTTCACTGTATAGCACATTTGAGTGCATCTTACCACTCCTGTTTATCCCGCAACCAACAAGGATAATACAAAATCTGGTATTTATCAATTACGAGCAAGGTAACATAAGATCTGGGCAAATGTTTAAACTTTAAAATACATGACCAAGACAACAGTTCTTTATAAAGAAACAAGAATTTATTTGACTAATCCACAATAAAACTACGCTACTTGAACAGACACACACGCATACACACACAAACATACCAACAGTTTGGAAAGCAAAAGGTAATGAAAATTTCTAGTACTGTTTAATAGATCAAAGAAAGTCACAAGAGCAGAGTCTTGGATTTAATCTTACTGTTTAGTTATGAAGCGAGCACCAATTTTTAGCAAGGTATGCAGTTTTGTTTGTTTACATGCATTACGTTTTATTCTCATCCAGTAGTTCGCCTTCAGCGAAGGCAATCATGGCGTTGCTGATTGGTTGGTGCGTGGAGGATGAGATGACGTCTTTCGGGAAAGCCCTTTAGTGAGGCGCTGGTTGCCCGGTTACCGATGGCGCGCTCTGGAACTTTGCAGTTCTGGCATAAAGTCTCATTGAGAGTTCTTGAAGAGAGAAAAGGTGGCGTAGCGCCCGCAAGAGCGGAAGCCAGAGCTGCTTAAAATTGTTTCCTGGACATTTTTTTAGGGGTTCCTTCTTGACAAATGTGTGCGGCCTCAAGGGCGGAAGCGCAAACTACTTGCAGGAGGTTGTGGAACTTACTCCCTGGACATGTTTGCTTCCTGGACGTGGCTGAAGGTTCTGTTTTTTTCCACGGGTAATTGGTCCAATCGGATGTGGTTTCAGGGCTTAGCCACGCATCACGTGTCTCCCCCTTTTGTGCATACATTAGCCCAATGTTTCGGCTGTTATGTGAGGCCTATCCGGTTGGAGTTTTAATACAGTACCTTTTACAAAGTAATTTTCCGTGTACACCACTGTTCTTTGAATAAAGCAAGCCTTCAATTGATATCACCCATCCCATATCTTGTACACTCATTCCTACCTTTATTTAATAAAAGGGGTTTGTAAATGCTGATGACACCTTTTAATTTATAAAGAATAATCAAACATATGCACAGGAATAAAACGTACTGAGTAAATATATGTATATAGGTTTTGCCCTACTGGCACACTTTAAAGATTGCTTAAAATAGTTTAAAATAGCTGTTGGAGCCATTAATTGTAAAGTTACTTTGGCCACTGGGTGGCACTGTGACACTGTATAATGGGAGCACCGGTGTAAGAGCCAGGGGTGTGTGTGTTTGGTAATTGGGAAGCACACAGTTTTTGACCGCACAACCAGTGTTGCCAACTTGGCGACTTTGTCGCTATATTTAGCGACTTTTCAAATCCCTCTAGCGACATTTTTTTTAAAAAGCGACTAGCGACAAATCTGGCGACTTTTTCTTGTGTTACTGGAGACTTTTGGAGACTCTGATGTGTCTGTACTGACTCTTCTCAACTTGCCACAGCAGCTGCCGCCGCCGGCCCCTCCTCCGTCCCAAAGCACTCACAGACACCCCCCCCCCAATAAATTGCCCATGCGCAAATCCGCCGTTAAGTGATCCCGCCTTGACGACTTTTTTTTTTTTTTTAAAGCGCCTAGTAATAAATCTAGCAACTTTTGGACAAACCTTAGCAAGTTTCCAAATGTCGCCAATACTGTCGTGTAAGCACGATGTCTTGCTTTCCCGGTACAGTTACTCATCTCCCTGTGTCTGCCCTGATCAGTGAGCGCTAGCTCCGGCTGAAAGGAGCAGCATATTCCCGTGACTGCACAGCAGCTAACATGGATGTGAATGAGCTGCACATGTGAAAACGGTGTTGCAACGGACACTTACCTGCTTCTCCTTTGCTTGAAATAAAACTATTTAATTTGACCATTTTCTTATTTATTTATTTTTTCTTCCGATGCACTTATATTACTCACTGTTACAAAGCTTAAGTTCATAATTATATTGGACACATGAGGAAGGATTAGGGAAAACACGCAAAATGCAAATGCGACGTAATTACGTCATCAATATGCAAATATACGCATGACGTCATCTAGCGACATTTGGCGACTTTTCGAGCAGACTTTAGCTACTTTCCGTTGAAAATAGTTGGCAACACTGCGCACAACAGAGTAACGTGTGGAGGCAACAAGTTTGTAATACTGCGTCAGTGGATATGGATTGGAAACATTGATGAATATTTTAACAAGTGGATTTATGATGATTGTTAATGGAGCACCAATAAAGTAAGACATATTATTGCATCGACATCGTATTCATGGTCTCTGTTTGTACGCGTCCAAGAACTTCCTTTAATATTACCAACACAGCGGCTTATTGGAAAGCCGTTACACAAAGTCAAAAACTCTGCTTCACTGGAGAAAGGAAAACACTTGTGCGTCTTGTGGACGAAAACCACGTCGATGTTTGGTTACATGCTTTTGTTTCGGCACATGAGGACATCGTTTCTTCAAGACGCTTGTGGATTTATTTCTCGGATCCAGAACACCGGTATTTGGAGTCGTTTGGATTAAACTTTTCCTAGCTTGCTGTACTCTGTCGTTGGATCTACGCTGTGTTTCTCTGCAGGCCTAATCAACGGGAATATAGGTACGTTTTTACAATATTTACAATGGCCATATGAAATCACGTGTGCACACAAGGATTAAGCGTAAACCCAATGCATTGGTTGCAAAGATTGACTGACGTTGTTTTATGTATTAAGCTGTTTGTTCACAACTGTTTGCAAAATGGAAAATGAAGAGTGTATGAGTTCTGAAGGGGTTACTGTGTCAAAACAAAGTTTGTCTAGTGTTGACAATGAATCTGAAAGAGAAAAAAGAGCAGTTAAATTAACAGCCAAAGCTCTGGTAGAAAAACTTGATACCTTGCAAAGGTCAAGAAAGGCAAAATTAAATAAGGCTCAGAAACTAATAGAGTCAATTAATAGGTTAATATATGATGATGGTAAAGAATATGAACCTGAGGTACGTTTAGCCTTTGAAGATTTTAAGAGGTTGTGTTCAGAAGCTAAAGACACTCATGAGTCACTGTTGGTTATTTTACCAGTTGAGGAGGTTGAAAAACATGAAATATGGTTTAAAGCAAAGATGATTCCAAACAATGAGTTCATTAAACGTGTAAATAAATGGTTATCAGACAAGCCAGAAAATCAGAAAGCCTCTGAAGCTGGCAATGCCGAGAGTGATGTAGGTCCTGGAGACAGCGTCTCAAATGTATCTCATCCTGCCTCCAAACATAGTAAACGCAGTTCACGCAGCAGCAGTAGTAGTATCTCGTCCATATCATCCGCATGTATTCAAGCAGAGGCAGAAAAGGCTGCTCTTATGGCCCAGGCTGCTGCATTAAAGGCTAAACATGAAATTGAACTTCGGGAGGAGGAATTGAGACGGAAGAAGGAGCAGTTGGAATTGGATGCTCAAATAGCAGCTTCAACAGCAAAGATCACTGTGTTGCAAAGGTTTGAAAATCAAAGCAAATGTTCCCGCAATAGAAGTTCAAGATCAAAGAAGAGTGAAAAAAGTGTGGTCAATGAAATGGATGAACCTACTTCTGAGTCAAAATGTCTAAATCCACATGCAAATGAATATGTGCCTGTGAATTCAGCTGGAGCAGCGGGTGTCTCCGTAACACATGATGTAACTCAGAATCAAAGGAATAAATGGAAGGATCAACAATTGCCCCAATCATCTTATCAACCTAATCTCCATGGTTCTGTTCAAATGCAACATGATGCAAACTCGGAAATTCATCATCCAATACATGCTTTTCCACCTCAAGTTGATCCCCTTCTTGAAGTCTTAAAGAGGCAAGAGGAGTTAACAACTTATTTCATTCAACAGCAAGTAAATCCTCGTGTTTTACCAAAAAGAGAGATTCCAGTATTTGATGGTGACCCACTGCAATATATCCCATTCATCAGAGCATTCGAACATGGCGTTGAACAGAAAACTACAAATAATAGGGATCACTTGTATTTCCTCGAGCAGTTTACAAAGGGTCAGCCTAAAGACCTTGTCCGCAGTTGCCAATACATGGCCCCAGACAGAGGCTATGCATTGGCCAAAAGTTTACTAAAGGAACATTTTGGTAATGAGTTTAAGGTATCTGCTGCCTATATGGAGAAAGCCTTGGGTTGGTCTACTTTAAAGGCTGAGGATGCGCATGGGTTACAGGCTTATGCTTTGTTTTTGCGTACATGTTGTAACACAATGGATGAATTCTCATATATGCAAGAGCTTAATATGCCTAGCAACATGAAAATGATTGTAATGAAACTACCATACAAGCTGAGAGAACAATGGCGAACTAAGGCTTGTGAGATCATGGAGGCTAATCAAAGCAGGGCAAAATTCTCTGATGTTGTCGAGTTTATTGAAAAACAGGTTAAGATGACATCTGATCCTGTGTTTGGAGATATTCAAGATAAACATGGCACAGGTAAATCAAAACCTCAAACTTGTCAAACCTTCACAAGAAATAGTTTTGCCACTGACATTGCTGCTTCTGTTCCAGTTAAGAAGTCTGGCAATGCTTCATCACAGCAAAGATTTTGTCTTGTATCCAAGTCTAATGGAAACTGTTTGTTTTGTACTAATCAGCATGCGCTGGAAAGGTGTTTTGCGTTGAAGAAAAGGACTCAACAAGACAAGATTGACTTTCTGAAAGCTAAAGGAATTTGTTTTGGTTGTTTAAGGACTGGACATATGAGTAAGCAATGTCAGAATCGTCTGAATTGCGACATTTGTGGAGGAACACATCCCACAATCCTTCACATATATCACAAGGAGGTAACTGTAAAAGAGCCAGAGGAAAGGCGCAAGGTAGTGTCTGCTCAAACTTGTGGTCCTACAGGGGCTGGTAATGAGAGGAGTTTGATGTCAATTATACCAGTTCAAATCAAAGCCATTAAAGGTAACAAGGTGATGCAGACATACGCTTTCCTGGACCCGGGAAGTTCCGCAACGTTCTGTTCAGAACATTTGAGGAAAGAGCTTAAACTGAGTGGAAAAAAGGTCAACATTCTTCTTCGTACAATGAGTCAAGAAAAGTCTGTGTCCTGCAATGTTATTGACGGACTGGAAATCAGTGGTATAAACACCAACCAATTTTTTCCACTTCCTGCGGTCTACACACAGCAAAAGCTGCCTGTTGACTCGGAGAACATTATTACTCAAGAGGAGTTATCCAAGTGGTCATACTTGGAGAAGATTAAGATACCATACATTCAAGCAGGTGTAGATATACTGATTGGAACTAACGCATCTAATGTGATGGAACCCTACGAAATCATAAATAGTCGTGGTAATGGGCCTTTTGCCATTAAAACTCTTTTGGGATGGGTTGTCAATGGAACTGTGGTAGGAAACAGTGACCATAGTAATGAAAATGGTCATTCTGTTGCTGTTAATAGAATTTCTGTTGTTAAACTGGAAGAGCTGCTTCAAAATCAGTTTAATCATGATTTCAGTGAAAGGACTGCTGATGAGAAAGAAATGTCAAGGGAAGATCTTCGATTTATGAGCATAATGGATAGTACAGTAACACTCCAGGTTGGACATTACAGTCTAAAATTACCTTTCAAGAATGCCAATGTCATACTGCCTGACAACTTATGTGTTGCTAAGCAACGACTATATGGTTTAAAAAGGAAACTGGAAAGAAACCGAGAGTTTCATGAAAAATATACACACTTTCTTGCTGACGTTGTACACAAAGGTTATGCTGAGAAGGTACCAGATCATCAACTTTATCGTGCGGATGGCAAAGTTTGGTACATTCCTCACCACGGGGTGTTTCATCCCAGGAAGGGATCCTTAAGAGTTGTGTTCGACTGTGGAGCAACATATAAAGGAACATCACTTAACAGTCAGTTGTTGCAAGGTCCCAATCTTACTAATTCTTTAGTAGGTGTACTGTTAAAGTTCAGGCAAGAACCAGTAGCTTTCATGGCAGACATTGAAGCAATGTTCCACCAAGTTAAGGTGGCTGCAGAAGATGTAGACTTTCTTCGGTTCTTGTGGTGGCCGGGTGGAGTGTTGACTAAAGAGCCTATAACATTCAGGATGACAGTTCACCTCTTTGGAGCTGTGTCTTCCCCAAGCTGTGCATGCTATGCCTTGAGACAAACAGCAAAAGATAACAAAGCTGACTTTCCATCAGAAGTGATTCACACAATCGATAATAACTTCTATGTGGATGATTGTTTGAGGAGCGTGTCCTCTGAGGAAGTGGCCATCTTTATGGTTAAACATCTTAGTACACTTTGTCAGAAAGGAGGCTTTCGCTTGACAAAGTGGATTAGTAATAGTCGTAAAGTGTTGCAGTCAGTCTCTGAAGAAAATCGAGCCAAGGATATACAGCAGCTGGATCTGGATCGAGACAAGTTGCCTGTTGAGAGAGCTTTAGGTCTTCAGTGGAGTGTGGAAGCTGATACATTTCAATTCAAGATTTCCTTGAAAAACCAACCTTGCACAAGGCGAGGCATTCTATCAGTGGTAAGCTCTATCTATGATCCTTTGGGCTTTATTGCTCCACTTGTTCTTCCTGCCAAAGTACTTGTGCAGGAGTTGTGTAGACGGTCTTTGGGATGGGATGAGCCTGTTCCGTTGGTCCTCCGGGGGCAGTGGAGCCAGTGGATTTTCGAGTTGGAAAAAATTGCAGAGTTCCAGGTGAACAGATGTTTTAAACCCATGGACTTTGGACTGCCCATTCATGCTTGCCTACACCACTTTGCTGATGCCTGTGAAACTGGTTATGGCACAGTTTCGTACCTGAAGATACTGAATAGCAGAAAACAGGTACATGTGGCTTTCTTACTGGGTAAGTCCAAAGTAACACCGTTGAAACCTGTGACCATACCTCGCTTAGAACTTACAGCGGCTGTCTTAGCTGTTAAGGTTGACATTATGTTGAAGAAGGAGTTGCAACTTTCATTGGAAGATTCTGTTTTTTGGACTGATAGCACGACTGTCCTTAATTACATTAAGAACGAGGACAAACGGTTTTATACATTCGTCGCTAATAGAGTTTCTTACATAAGAGACACAACACAGCCTCAACAGTGGAGATACGTACCCACTAAAGAAAATCCTGCAGATGATGCATCTCGTGGGCTAAAGGTGGAATATTTTCTTAGTAATAAGCGATGGATTGATGGTCCTAGTTTCCTCTGGAAGCCGAGTGACATACAATTCCCCGCCAATGATCTGACTTTGAATAACAATGACCCAGAAGTAAAAAGGGAAGTAAAGGTAAATGCTGTTATCTTGCAGAATGGACAGAATGCAACAAATCAACTTTTACATTACTTTTCCGAATGGAAACATCTAAAAGTTGCAGTTGCCTGGATTTTGAAGCTGCAGAAAGTTCTGCTGGAATTGAGTCGTAAACGGAAGGAGTTGTCTTTGGAGAAGATGGATAGTGTTGCTTTTAATGCAAAATTGGGAGAATTTAAAGACACTCTAGGCCGACAAGGTTTGACAGTGGAAGATCTGTATAAAGCAGAGATTAGCATCATACGTTTCTGCCAACAGGAACACTTCCAAGAGGAAATTGCTAAGCTTAAGGATGGAGGTAGTGATGTTAAGAGAAGCAGTTCTGTCTCTAATTTGGATCCTATGTGGCATGATGGACTGCTGTTGGTGGGAGGAAGACTTGGTAAGTCAGCTATGCCAAGTGAAAGAAAACATCCCATCTTGCTATCAAAGGAGCAACATGTGTCCCATCTCATACTTCGAGACATTCATGAACAGTTGGGTCACGGTGGCAGAAATCAGATGGTTTCCAAACTACGGTGCAAGTACTGGATAACAAATGCCAACTCTGTTGCAAGAAAGATCATCTCCAAATGCGTCATTTGTAGACGTCATAAAGGGAAGTTGGGCGAACAGAAGATGGCAGACCTTCCAGTAGAAAGGATTACCCCTGATCTACCACCTTTTACTAATGTAGGCGTGGATTTTTTTGGCCCCATTGAAGTTAAAAGAGGACGGAGTAAAGTGAAACGCTATGGAGTTATTTTTACTTGCATGGCAAGTAGAGCTGTTCACTTGGAAATGGCGCATTCCCTCGATACGGATTCATGCATCAATGCCTTGCGCAGGTTTGTCTGTCGTCGTGGACAGGTCTCTCACATGAGATCTGATAATGGGACAAACTTTATTGGCGCTGAGCGGGAGCTAAGAGAGGCATTAGCAACATTAAATAATGAAAAGATTCAAAGGGCCTTACTGCAGAAGGGAGTAGATTGGAATTTTAATCCACCCTCAAGCTCTCACTATGGAGGAATATGGGAGCGTATAATTCGAATGGTGAGAAAGATTCTTTGTATTGTTCTTCGACAACAAATATTGGATGACGAAGCTCTTCAAACTGTCTTGTGTGAAGCAGAAGCAATTTTGAACGATCGACCTATCTCTAAACTATCCAATGATCCTAATGATTTGGAAGCTCTTACACCAAATCACCTTCTGCTTTTGAAAGGAAATCCTGCATTGCCGCCTGGTTTGTTTGAAAGGTCTGACTTGTATGCCAGAAGAAGATGGAGACAAGTGCAATATATTGCAAATCTTTTTTGGAAAAGATGGGTACGCGAATATCTACCCTTGTTACAAGAACGGCAAAAATGGAACAAACGACGTAGAAATCTTACCCCTGGAGATATTGTAATTATTGCCGATTCGACAGCACCACGTGGCTCATGGCTTCTTGGAAAGGTCGTGGAGACTTATACAGACAATAGAGGTTTAGTTCGTTCAGTAAAGGTTCAAACCAAATGTAACCTCTTGGTACGTCCAGTTAGTAAGCTTTGCCTCTTATTAGAAACAACAGACTAAATAGGACATACGATAGTCAAACATTTACTGTTTCTTTTATCTTTAATAAAAGTCATGAATTATTTACGGCTCCATTATATATGAATGTATAATTGTTATGTCATTATGCCATAGTCAATTAAGGGGCTGGTGTGTTGGAGCCATTAATTGTAAAGTTACTTTGGCCACTGGGTGGCACTGTGACACTGTATAATGGGAGCACCGGTGTAAGAGCCAGGTGTGTGTGTGTTTGGTAATTGGGAATCACACAGTTTTTGACCGCACAACAGAGTAACGTGTGGAGGCAACAAGTTTGTAATACTGCGTCAGTGGATATGGATTGGAAACATTGATGAATATTTTAACAAGTGGATTTATGATGATTGTTAATGGAGCACCAATAAAGTAAGACATATTATTGCATCGACATCGTATTCATGGTCTCTGTTTGTACGCGTCCAAGAACTTCCTTTAATATTACCAACACAGCGGCTTATTGGAAAGCCGTTACAATAGCTATTAAATAGTAGACCTAATAGTAGACTTATTTTAAGCAATCTTTAAAGTGTACTGGCACACTTTTGTATTGCTTAAAATAGTTTAAAAAAGCTTAAAATAGCTTAAAATAATATGCCTCTTTCGTTCACTGAAAGGCATGTGCTCTGGAGGTCAACAAGAGTGTCAAAGTGTGACTTGGTCGTCCCCCCACCAACTCGGGGTGAAGCTGTAAAACTGTCCGCTTTGTTTACCGGATCACCAATTTACACCATTATTTTTGGGTTTACTTCTAGGCATCTGGTCTTAGCGTGACTCCAGCCAAAGCAAACTTCCTGTCACATGTCTGGTTAAGTTTCCTGCAGCTGTTTTACAGATGGTCCTTAATGTTCACGGATAAGATAAGGCTATCGGGATGGCACCATACCAGGTTGGGAGAGGGGTTCTGGAATGTGATCGATTGATTGCTCTTTTTGAGGGCCTGTTCATGCCTACACTCTAATAAAGTTGTAATTGATGCAGTATAATTTTGAATTTGCTTACACAGGTTTTATCCTGACATAAAATGCAGAATAACCCTTCCTGAACCTAAGTGAACAATAGCATAACTTAAAACCATTTGGTGAGGTTATGATTGATATTTACTATTTAGGTAATTCTGTTGTAATATATGCTTAAAATTTTATATTTAAGTTTGCACTTAAGGACAAAAAGGAGGAATATGTGGTAGAAAAATTTTATTGACTCTGTGTGGGTTACTAAAAAGTCTACATCAAACTGTCAGTTAGAATTGCAGAGCTAGGAATATGTGCACTCAGTAAAAATAACTCTTAATGAAATTAATTAAATCATGGAAAGAATTTCAATGTGATTTAATGGCTTTCTTTCAGCATTAAGCAATTTTGTTGGCGCAACTTTATGTTCTTAGGTTCAGTCAAAGTAATTTATTAGGTTCATTCAACTTATTTACTACAGCTGCGTCCAACATAATTTAATACTGTTAAACCAACATATTTTAAGGTTCATTTAACATTAATGAATAGGATTGGTCCACAAATTTTTAGATTGTAAATTAAGTTGATCCAACTTAAGTAAATTTAGTTGGCACAACAGAATTGCTTAATGCTGAAAGAAAGGAAAGCACAACAACGAAGGACTGCCGGCATTCTCCAACATTATATGTAGGGTTTACATAATAAAGACAACGAATGACAATCGCATTGTCCACAAATAAATGTAGACATTTTAATGTGGACACAATGCCAACGCATCCTTCACCATTAATATGTAATGTTTAGCTCTGGGTCAGAGTTGTATCGAATCTTTAACGATTCGGGTTAATTTGATTAACTGAAACAAAATTTATAATGTACACTTTATTGACTAACCGTCCACCGTTTAGCACAATTTAGTGTATCTTACCAGTTCTGGTTATCACATGGCCAACAGCTATAACACAAAATCTAGTTTTTTGCAATTATGAGCAAGGTAACACGATTTGGGCAAATGTTTAGAATTTAAAATACATGACTAAGACGAAAGTTTTTTTTATAAAGAAACAAGAATTTATTTGACTAATCTACAATACATGAAACTATGCTACTTACACGCACACACACATACAAACAGTTTGGAAGGTGAAAATGAATGAAGTTATTCTAGTACTGTTTACTAGATTAACGAAAGTCACAAGAGCAGAGGTTTAATCTTAGGGTTCAGTTATGAAACGAGCACCAACTTCAGCTTCAGCAAGGTATGTAGCTTTGTTTGTTTACTTGCGTCATGTTTCGTTCTCATCTGTGGGTTCGCCTCCAGCGAAGGGAATCACAGCGTTGCTGATTGGTTGGTGCGCTGTTGTAGAGATGACGTCTTTCGGGAAAGCCCTTCGGTGAGGCGTTGGTTGCCTGGTTACCGATGGTTGTGCTCTGGAACTGCTCCTGTGGGTTTCTTCGTTGCTGGACTTTGGAGTTCTGGCACAAAGTCTCGTTGGGAGTTCTTGAAGAGCGGATGACAACAGCAGGAGTGGCGAGGCGCCCGCAAGGGCGGAAGCCCGATCTGCTTGGAAGATGTTGTAGGTTGCAGTTGTGACGTTAAGTTCCCCGACCGTTTTCTGTAGACTTCCTTAGGGTTTTTGTCTCTTCGGGGTCAGTCCGTCCCCCGGGTGATTGGTCCAATCGGATGTGGTTGCTGCGCTTAGCCACGCCTCACGTGGTTCCTCCTTTCGTGCATAAATTAGCACGGTGTTTCGGCTGTCACGTGTGCCCCATCCGGTTGGAGTTTTTAATACTTTTTATGAAGTAATTTTGCACGAGCTCGGTTCATGCTACCAATTTCCCGTGTTTACCAACATTCTTGGAATAAAGCCAGCTTTAGATTGACATCAAACATTACATATTTTACCCACTCATTCCTTCCTTTATCTAATAAAAGGGGTTTGTAAATGCTGATTACACCTTCAAAGTTATGAAGAATAATCAAACGTACACACAGGAATAAAACATACTGAGTAAATATATGTATATGCATTTTGCCCCACTGGCACACTTTAAAGATGTTTAATATAGTGTTGATGGCGTATGCCTTCGTTCATTGAAAGTGATGTGCTCCGGAGGTCAGGAGAGTGTCCAGGTGTGACTTGGTCGTTCTCCCCCCAGCTCGGGGTGAAGCTGTAAAACTGTCTGCTTTGTTTACCGAATCGCTGATTTACACCCTTGCTTTTGGGGTCTACTTGGTTTTGGGGCCTTGTGGAGTTTCTTAGACTCCGTCCACACGAAGCCGGTGCGTTCCGTATCCGATAATTTTTTTTTCGTGAACACGGCGTCGTCTCAAGAAATGTCTGCATACACACGAAACCACTGAAAACAGTGTAGTATATATGCCAGACCAGTATGGGGCGCTGTAATTCTGCCATAGAGATACACTATACACGGAGGAGAAGACTTTGAGCATGCGCATAACCTTGCACGCTGTATACGAACCAAGATGGTGTTGTCCATTATCGCTTGTTGCTCATAACAGTTGCATAGAAGCAATAGATTTTGCTGTAATAAAGCTAGTAGGCTTTGTAGCAACACGAACACAATCATGTAGTCCACCATTATTGTTGTTGCTGTTACGTGTGACGCAGCCGACACGTGATGTGATGACATCATCGTTTCACAAAATATACAGATTGGCTGTACACACGAAACCGCAAGGGTGTCGTTTTTAGATTTATCCATTTTGGGACCCGGTTTCAAAAAATAGGGGTTTCAGTCTCCTAAAACGCCGGATCCGTGTGGACGAAACGCCAATACGTTAAAAAAATTATACGTATACAGCGAAACGCATCTCCGTGTGGACAGGCCCTTAGTTTTACAGACGTCCCCCTTAAGATCGCAAACCAGATAAGGTTATCAGGATGGCACCATGCATGCTGGGAGAGGGTGTCTGGACTGTCATCACTTGATTGCTCTCTCTCTGTGCGAGCCCTCTTATTCGCTACTTCTTAATTAACTATGATTTATGTTAGCAGGGGGGACCAAATATTCTGCAAGTAATGTTATTGTCCCCCCCTCCCTTTTCCTGACCACAGAAGTCTGGGCAATAGATAATCATTTAACACTAGAAGCGCCGGAAAAAAATATTTAGACTTTTATGCAAATTATATTCCACTTAAATACACAGATTAAAAAGAGGAAAGAAAGGTGACGGGGACATCAGTTTTCGTTATTTTACAAAATCTGAATATATTCAGTAAATGTATGAATTATACTCAAATGATCAAATCCAACTATAAAGGCTGATTTAATTGGTACCATCTAACATTTTATTTTCTATTTATTTTATGTTTTATATGACGTCTGCTTGGTCTTTTTATTTTGTTATTATTTTATATAAGTTCATCAGAATGGATAGCACTGTCCTCAGGGTGTGTTACTCTGCTCCCAACAGTGCATGAGGGAGTAGTTCGAAAAGATGCAGTTGGCTTGCATCACATGGTTTGGAGAAAATCCGTAATAGTCTTCAGTCCTCCTAGATTGATTAGTGGTCTTGTTGTGGGAGCCCCTGGTGATGGGTGAAAATTGGAGCTGATTAAATTAGGGAGAAAATCAAGGAAAAATGTGCAAAAAAAAAAAAAAATCTGACATTTTGGCTGCAGGGGCTACTGCAGTTGCCTTTACTTCATTTTGTGCAACATTATCAGGCAGATGTAGAAGAGCAGGGACTAAGTGATGGATGAGGACAGGATGGTACTGTAATCAATTGTTCTTTTGTCCCAGTCCAGCCATATCCACAATCCTTGGCTGGAATAGTTTATTTCTGACTAGGTGAGTGTCTGGGGCTTTATACTGTAAACTGTTACTTAGTGAAAAAATCTCTAAATTTTTTAAACCTTTCCCTGTGTGCCTTTCTTGTTACAGCTGCTCTCTCAGACTCTGAAAGTTTCTGTTTAAGAGTCTCCAGCTCTCTGTTCTTCTCCTCCATCTGTCTGCTGAACTCTTCCTGCATCTTTGTTTTTGAGGCCAAAATGTTTCTCTGGAGTTCAGGCAGGATGATCTTCATGAGGTTTCTCTCTGTCTCCATCCTGACCTCTCCTTCATACACCTCCCTGATCTCCTCTATCTCATGTTGGTGCCTCTCCTCCATCTCTCTCCTCTCCCTCTCTCTCTTTTCTTTTAGTTTCTTCAACTTTTCTTCCATTTCTGTCCTTTGCTCTACCTCTTGTTTTAGCTCCCTCTCAAGTTCTTTCCTTTTCTCTTCATCTCTCTCTTCTTTCATCTTTCTCTCCAGTTCAGTTGTTCTCTCATTCAGTTGTCTGATGTCTCCTTCATGCTCCTGGATCACTCCCTCTATATTTGTCAATGATTGCTGCACCTCCCTTTCCATTTTTTCCTTTACCTCCATCTCCTCTCTCATTCTTTTTTCTTCACTTTTTTTTAGGATCTTAGTCTCCATTACTCTAATCTGAGATTCTGTCTCCAGGTAGATCTCACTGCTGTAGAATTTCTCTCTGTTTCCTTCCACCATCTTCTCTATCTTCTCTAGCAACTCTGAGACCTGAGAACCATCTCCTCTCTCCTTAATATTAAGACAGTGAAACCTGTTCCCACATTTCTCTACAAGTCTCTGGACCTCCTGGTTGCTTAATTGAATAAATTCCTCAATGTTCTTTTTCTGAAGTTCATCAGTAACACTGAATATGATCATGGTGTTTTTCCAAAATCTCTCTCCAAAAGTCTCCTCTATCTTCTCCAGCATCTCCCTCTCCTCTCCTGTAGGCTGTTTTACAGGTATGACCAGGAGGAAGGCGTGGGGTCCTGGAGCAGACTTCTGGACGCAGAGTTCAACGTCCTGTCTCAGCTTCTCCAGAGAGAGTCCAGGAGAGAACCAGTCAGGAGTGTCCACCACAGTCACCTTCCTCCCAGCCACCTCCCCCTGTGTGCTCTCACTCTGCTGGGTGGATGTAGATGTAACTGTAGATGTAGCAGCCTGGTTCCTCTCCTCTCTGCTCAGGATGGTGTTTCCTGCTGCACTCTTACCAGACCCCGTCCTCCCCAGCAGCACCAGCCTCAGTTCTGCCCCAGGAACCGACACTGGAGAATGTAGACTAGACGATTCTGCACCCACTAAAAATAAACAAGAATAAATCATTTAATACAGAATCACTTACTGCATTGTAGTGATTATATTGTTCTCTGGAGTACGGTGGTGGCCTGTCTGAACATTAATGATGAAAAGGCTACATTATTTAACTAACTCAAGTTTAAATACCACAACATAAAGAGTTGCTTTTAACATTAATATACTGTATGTGTGAAGCTAGAAATAAAGCAATTTTGTAATGGTGAGGATCTCATTAATGTTTTATACACTATAATTAACCACTTTCAATGTTCAAATTACACTTCTTATAGTTGCTAAATAGTTGCACCATTAACTATCAGTATATTTATATAGTATACATGATTTATTGACCATAGATTTTGAAGTACTGGCATTTGAATTTGAACTAAATAACCTATTTGTCACGAATGTGGGTGTATCGGGCTGAGGGTATCGCCGTGGGCTTAAAAAGGGCAGGCATATAATGCTCATAGACATTAACACATACAGGACATTGTGACACTTGCCATGTTGTGACATAGGCTTAAACACACACACAGGCTCTAATACCCTCAGACATGCTCTATGTTGTGACATAGGCTAAAACATACGGGCTCTAATACTCTTAGGGCCTGTCCACACCGAGACACGTTTCGCTGTATACGTATACATTTTTTATCGTATTGGCGTTTCGTCCACACGGATCCGGCATTTTAGGAGACTGAAATAGCTATTTTTTAAAACCGGGTCCCAAAGTGGATAAATCTGAAAACGACACCCTTGCGGTTTCGTGTGTACGGCCAATCCGAATATTTTGTGAAACGAAGATGTCATCACATCATGTGTTGGCTGCGTCACACGTAACAGCAACAACAATAATGGCGGACTACATGATTGTGTTCGTGTTGCTACAAAGCCTACTAGCTTTATTACAGCAAAATCTATTGCTTCTATGCAACTGTTATGAGCAACAAGCGATAATGGACAACACAATCTTGGTTCTTATACAGCGCGCAAGGTTATGCGCATGCTCAAAGTCTTCTTCTCCGTGTATAGTGTATCTCTATGGCAGAATTACAGCGCCCCATAATGGTCTGGCATATATACTACACCGTTTTCAGTGGTTTCGTGTGTACGTAATTTTTTTTAGAACGAGGGGAAAAAAAATGATCGGCTAGGGAACGCACCGGCTTCATGTGGACAGGGCCTTAGTCATGCTCCATGTTGTGACATAGGCTTAAACATACACAGGCTCTAATACCCTCAGACATGGTTACATGCTCTATGTTGTGACGTTGGCTTTAGGACATACAACTCGAAGACCAAAAACCTAGAACTCAAGCTCTCAAAATAAAATCACCCCTGTGTTCCTACGAGTGACACACATGCTCTCACAACCCACCCTCCTATGAGTGGCACATACACCCTTAACACACACGCTCCTATTACACATACTCACTTATGAGCGATACACACATGCACTCAACACACACACGCGCTCCTATGAGCGATACACACATGCACTCAACACACACACGCTCCTATGAGCGATACACACATACTCACACACACACCCCTATTAACACCACACACACACTCGTAGGAGGCACACAGGCTTAGCGCTTTCAACTACCGACAGGGAGAGACACTAGAAACAGGAGGGAGAAACAGACAGGAGTAACTGAACACAATAAGACACATCACACTTCCAAAAACTCACAAACACAGGTACAACTCAAAAAACACACTTAAATACATTCACCTCAAAACAAGCCTACAGAACCAGTTTAACACAAATAAACAAAACAAAAGCCCGCTAGACAATAATAATGCTCGACCCCAGAACTAACAGCTTTTTATAAGATCTCTAATGAGCCTCCTCGGTTCAGGTGAAGCTTCGTCATCAACTGATCGAGGTGCCTTCTGGGAAACTGGGTCTTCTAACAAAACTACAAACTCTGCCACAGTGCCCCCTAGGGGCAGTCCCTTACACTATTTTAATTACATAAAGTAACAAATTACTCACTAGTTGGAGGCAACACTTCTTTGCTGTTTCTTGTGGGACATATTTTTAAAGAATGAAGTGTAATTATCTTTTAAGACCCGATAAAGAAACTCACCTCCATGAGAGTGAATTGCAGGAACAGCAGTCTAGTAAACCAGTATTTTCTAGTTTAATGTCAGCAGTAACAGTTAAGTTTCAGTGCACGTCTCTCTCACATGCTATCCTAGCTGGGTAGTTCATAAACCTCACAAAACAGTTAGGAGTCTCCAGGAAGGTTAGGACTGGCTTTGTTTTAACAGTAATATATGTGTTTAGGTGGAAATAAAGCAATTGTTCATGTATATTCCTAGCTGATGAATAATTATTTTACCCACTTTGTCCTAATTTGGTCATTTCTAAGTCCCTCCCACTAGTGATCTTTCTCCTTTAACAGCTACAATTCCATTTCACACAAACAAAAAGGGCAAATCCTATTCTGTTACTCTGTTCAGGATCCCTGGATATTTACAGATATTTCTCTCTTATCTATTAGATGTTTTTTATTTGTGAATGATAATATTTTATGTCAGTTTTAAACAATATTGGTCTTTTTACTGTAATCTAATTATAAATGTAAATGTCTACATCTGCCTGCTGTGTCTCTTTATAGTCGTCTCTTTTACCCCTAAACTAGTGTTGAGTTACACACTGAACAACTAACATTAATCTCTTACATGCAGGACGATGTCCATCCATACTGTTTTTTCTCCTGATTGGTGTGGCTGAGTCCTGAGTCTCTCCACTCACTAGGAAACATCAGAACCAGTCAGAATGAGAGAGACATTCTTCTATAATTAATCACTTTCACTGTTTAAATTACACTTCCTTACAGTAGCTGAAGAGTTGCATCATTAAGTATCATTACAGTATATTTCATGTCCTTACATATGATTTATTAGGTGTAGATTAATATTTCAAGTACGTTTCAAAAAGATTTTAACTGCTTACTGTAACAAATTACTCACTTTGTAGAGGTAACTCCTTGCTGTTTCTTCTCCTGATGGGGGCTGATGATTCTGGATCTGTCTGTTCCTGCAGCTGCTTTGTTTTCTCCTCTAGAAGTCTGTCTTTCTCCTGAAGCTGTTTGTCTTGTTCAGTTAGTTTGTTTTTACTGGATTCCAGTTCATTCATTACACTCTCCAGTTGTCTCTCTTTGTCCTTCAACTGTATCTGATTCTCCTCTAATAACAATAGTGTCCTATTTGTTTTTCCCAGTTCTTCTTTCACCTCTCTGAACAGTGTGTCCTTCTCTTCCAGTGTCTTGTCCTTCATCTGAAGCATTTGTGTATATTCTGTCAGTAGTTTGTCTTTCTCCATCAGATTATTTGTACTATTTTCCAGAATTTTGATCATGTCCTCCAGTTGTGCTTCTTTTTTGTTAACCTGTGTCTGATTTTCTTCTAACATTGTATTTGCTTTTGCTAATTCGTCTTTCACCTCTCTGAGCAGTGTGTCCTTCTCTTCCAGTGTTTTATTATTCATCTGAAGTGCTTCAGTACTTTCATCCAGAAGTCTGTCTTTCTCCTGAAGCTGTTTGTCTCTCTCCATTAGCTGTGTCTCTCTCTCAGTTAGACGTCTCTCTGTCTCTTCAAGCTGTTTGTTTTTTTCTGCTATCTCAGTTTTCTGTTGCTCCAATACGATCATCATCTCCTCTAGTTGTCTCTTCTTCAGCTGTGTTTCTTTCTCACTCAGCAGTTTGTTCATATTCTCTAGTTGTGAGATTTTCTCTTTAACTTGTTCAGTAGCATGTTGAAGTTTATTATTTGTTTCCATTAACACTGCGTCTCTCTCAGAAAGAGTCTTCTCATTAGTCTCTAAACGTTCTTTTAGAATGTTCAGCTCTTCATTTTTCTCATTTAATTCTTTCTCCTTCTCCACGAGTCTGTTGTCCTTTTCCTCCACTTGTATTTGTGTCTCCTGTATCTGTGTGTCTTTCAGTTTCAGTTGTTGATCTCTCTCATGTAGAGCTCTGTCTCTCTCCTCTAGCTCTTTACTCGTCTTCTCTAGTGTTGTATTTGTATCTTTTAGTTGTGCGTCTTTCTCCTCGATGATTTTCTCTCTGTTTCTCAGTTCTGTATCGTTATTCTCTATTTGTCTTTTATAATCCTCCAGCTGTTGGTCTTTATGTTCCAGTGATTTTAATGCTCCCTTTAGTTCTTTAAAATATTAAGCAGGAGAGTGAACTGAATGATTAATGTGATCATAATCAGTCATCAGTTACAGAAGTACAGCTTGTTATGACTAAAGCCAAAATTACAATTTGTGATTATTTAATAGAAAAACTAAAGTGAGCAATTTAATTAATTAGAAACATTGACTGATTAATTTTATTATAGTAAAACCAGGAAGGTACTTTAACTCTTACTTATTATAATATCACATTTTATATACCTAAATGTAGGTTTAAAACTGGCTAACTATTTAATAGCTTTAATTTTAATATCTGTATAATACATGCTTTAGAGCAGGGGTTCTCAAACTTTTGAAATTAAAGGCCATCAATAAAGAAAAAGCATAACATGAAAAAAAGTAAATAAATTAGACTGTAATGTGTTTTGCCACCGTCAGCTGTAACGACTAAAATAAATATTCCATTTCCCACTAGTGAGACACCTGGACTTGCTTGGAAATAAGGAGATCAAGTCTAGGTGGGACGGGTGAGAGGCTGACATGCAGAGTAGCACTCAATGTTGTATTCAGTTTGTTTTGTGCTTTTGATTTCCTGACAGTCACAGTGGAAACTCTGACTGATATAAACAGGTGGTTGTAAAAGGGAACAGAAATGTAATTGTCCATTTTGACATGGATGGACACTGACTGTCAGGTTGTATTCAGAATAAATCAAGATCAACTTGCTTGAACTGAAGCTTCAGCCTGCTGTATGTTGATTTATCCATCAGTTTATCTTCCAACACAATGGACAAAATCATGTCTTCTTGATGTTTTTTCATTTGACATGATTTCAAAACATTCAACACACTGCCTGCCACTATAAATACACAATTAATGTATTTAACATCACTGAATACATTACAGCACATGTCTTGGAGCATTCACTAGCACAGGTTTATCTCCCACATCATAGTTTTATTTCAAAAAGTTCTCCATTTTGTAACTGTGTCCAAACATTAGCTAGCTGGTGGCAAAACATTTGTCTCTATCTGATGATGTGTCCATCGGAACTCTAATATTCTAATGTAACAGTACAACAGCCACGCCCCACTGGGTGAGAACGCCAGCTTTAGAGCAGGATGTCAAACTCAAATCACACCCAGTACATGTAAGCATTATTTAACATTATGTAACAGCCCATAAACTACAACTATTTATTTTTAAATATATTTTTCTGGTAATTAACATCTATTAAACTAGGCAATGAAAGTAGGATCGAGTCTTAAAAAGAAGAACAAAGTAAACAACTGTTTGAAATATCAAGTGATAACTTTAGTTATACTGATGCTGTTTTTGTTGTTATTTTTTAGATTTTTTTTTGTTTTTTTCCAAACTTAAAAATATCTAACATTAGGAGACTCATGGAGAACTCACACAGGACTGTCTCTGTTAGGAACTGACATGTACTTAGTCTCCTGTCTCTCTCTCATCTTCTCTTTTCCCCAGCAGACTGTATTTATTGCTCTGTACACTGGGTGATGTGTTTCAGATGTGTTTCAGGATTTGGCATCAATCACTGAATCCCATTTAAGGTGTGTTTGGACCCAGCGCCTTGAGTTTAAAACGTGTGACTTAGATTAATTCATAGTTACAGATATTAAAAGTTAAGTGTACATAGTGAATATCACTAAGTTTTTACTCCTTCATAAACACTTTCTGTGTGCTTTCTCTATAATATTTAAATAATGTTTATAATAGAGAATATAATAATAGAGAGTGTGGGAAAAAAGTTGTGAGTTTCAGATGCTTACTGGAGATCTCACTATTGAACACTTTACTGTACAACACATGATCAGGTGTGTTTACTTTTGTAGCTCCTTCCACACTCACCAGTCTGTAGAGCCGAGATCTTCATTTTCATTCTCTCATCTTCTGTCCATTTTCTGTCTCTCTGTGGAAGAGAATAAATCAGTGTGAAGGTTTTATACCTGACTCCATACTGTATGTAAATGAAGTGTTAAATAAACATGAAGTGTTTCTCTGTTCACATCACTGTGTGTGTGTGTGTGTGTGTGTGTGTGTGTGTGTGTGTGTGTGTGTGTGTGTGTGTGTGACAAGTGATATTACTAACACTATACACTGATTGTTAAATAAGAGATAAACATCCTCCCCTCTACAGGAGAATCAAGTGTTTGGATCTGTTTATTATTATTATTATTATTATTATTATTATTATTTGGCTGCAATATATTGTGTTTTTACACAATAACACAATATATTGATATACTTATGAATAAAGTCAACTGTCCCAGACATTTATATAATTTTTAAAGACAAAAGACTTGTACTTTCATGACCTTCGGTCAGCCATGACTAAAACACACAACACAATTCAGACACTGAGAGTTTATCATGGATTTGTTCTCTGAAGTGACATTAAATTTGCCCTACAGATTTTAATAAAATGGTTTTAAGTAAATTAATGTTGTTCCTGCTGTTATTCATCATTTCATTCATCATTAGCATTAGCCTTTAGTTTGTAGCCGGGCCACAGCCATAGTTCACATGTGTTTAATGTATAAAGGAAAAACATTTTTATTTAACATATTAATCTGTACTTGCCTCCTGCCTGTTAAATGTCATTAACAAACAGCTCAATGTCCATGTTTCTATTCAATGTGTCAGTCGTGTGATAGTTTTTCTGACCATCACTGTGAGCTGTAACCATAGTAACCCATCACTGGGTAATAGACTTATTATAACAATTTAAAATGTTTTTATTCTGCTAGTATCAGTAAAAGATTTAAATTAATATTAATAGTTTAGTACAGTTTACTCACCTGAATAACCCGGAAGTCTTTTACTTGATCATCTGACAAAAATACAAAGAAAGCTTGATTAGATTCCTAAAAATGCTTTGGAATAGCCTTCCAGACAGTGTTCAGGGAGCAGACACGGTTTCCCAATTCAAAAGTAGACTCAAGACGCATCTCTTTAATCTGGCATACCATAACCTCATACTTCAGTACACCTATCCTAAATGGCAACTACGCTAATTCTCTCCATCTGTTCTGTATTTTTCTACCCGTCCTGAGGCATCTGGAGATTGTGCCAGCAGTATTACACAAAGGCCAACCCTGCAAGGTTCCTAAGGCATCTAGAGAAGGACCAGCTCCAGCTGGATATGGTTGGAGCTACACATGCTGCTCCTGTGCTCCCAGTGATCCAGACCCCATCTGCCCTCTGCACCTACTGACTCGTCCCCATGCTGAACTGGACTTCATGTAAATTTAAATAACTTCTGTTATTTTAAACCTTCTGCTGCATAACACACATGATGTTATATAATTTCTATCTGTTATCACACAGATGAGGATGGGTTCCCTGTTGAGTCTGGTTCCTCTCAAGGTTTTTTCCTATTGCCATCTCAGGGAGTTTTTCCTTGCCACTGTCGCCGTCACCCTTGGCTTGCTCATCAGAGACATTTCATTCATCATTCATTCATTCATCTCATTATTATCTAGACACATTTTTCTCACACATACACACTTCCAAAAATTATTCTTTTTTTTATTTCTTTCATTTTTGTAAAGCTGCTTTGAGACAATGACCATTGTTAAAAGCGCTAAATAAATAAAATTGAATTAAATTGAAAAAAACATTCTGTGGCTGTTATCAGTAAATACGTGACTCTCACTAAAGTTATATACAGTACACTACCTGGACAAAAAAGAAAAAACAGTAAACTTCATGAAATACATATGATCTGAAAAAAATCCTAAATGAACGTGATCAGATATCAAACACTTGGAGAAGGTAAATCATTAAAAAAAAATCCTTAAAAATATTACAGCAGAAATCACAGATCTCACAGGATTGGGACTAAACAGCTGTGTGACTATCAGAAAACCACTTGTTAATGAGGCTAATCAGAACAAAAATAATCTAATTAAATGTACTGAATAACCAGGGCTGCATTTCCCAAAAGCATCGTAAGCCTAGTAATTCGTAAAAATGATCGTATGAATGATCTTAATATTACGGTAAATAACAAATCTACGAGTGTTCTGGAGTAATCGTAAAGCCTTAAGTGCATCGTAAGGAGACAGAATTATGAGGGCACCTGCTGGATAACTGGCAAATTGCAACTAAAATTTATTTCTCTTCAAAGTCATTTTTCATTTTATTTGTACGTATATTATTATTCATTTCTATTTTCTACTCATAACACAATTCAATATGGAAATAAAAATGAATAAAGAAATAAAATAAAAATTACATATGAAATGTAAGAATAAAAAAAAGTACACTGTGGTATATGGACATTTCGAGGGTACAGTACAAATGTATTTAATAGAAAATATTTACTGTGCTTTAAAGATGACACAAATAAAGAATGACTTGCGCGCATGCATGAAACCCAGCCACGTAGTGACCAATAGATAGCGACACCTAAGTAGCACTTAAAGCAGGGCTACGTGCAACTTTGTTAAGTGCATGTTTGGGAAACGCACGTGAAACAATAACGAACGTTCGCAAAATGACTCGTAGAAAACGCTCTTAAGCGCTAAGATCAATCGTTATCGCAAAACCGGGCCGAGGTTATTACATCAATACATCATTATTCTTCCCAGATGTCCTGTACATACGCTGGGCTCTGTGAGCATGAGGAAGCATTTATACACAGGAATTATCCACCACATTACACACCATAAGGAAAGCATGTGATCAAATGAAATATTAGTGTGTGTGACTTTTTGGGAACAGTGAACACTACAGTAATATTAGTCAGACACAGTAACTTTATAAAGGAGTTATTACTATAAAATTACTATCAAACAAAAACCTTCAGCTTTTTATATCTCAGTATCAGTGTGTAGGTCAGATGTGTGTGTGTGTGTGTGTGTGTAGAACACTAATGATAAACTAGACAACAGCATGATGAATGTTCTGCCAGCGATCACAGTCTGTTGTGTTCACTACACTACACTGTAAACCCTAATGCTGTAACTAATTAATTGAACTGAGTTGTATTAACTTAAATGATTACAATTCGTTTATATTAATTAACCTTTATAAGTATTTAGCACTTTTTCTTATTTATAAGTTTGTAAAAATTAAACCTTTCAAGTAAGCTGAAAAATTTTGTTGGTTTAATTCAGACAAAATTGTCTTTTTAAAGTTTTATTAACTCATAATCTTTCAGCCTTGTGATTTTGCGTATGACGTCATCCAGGTTCACGTAAACAGTCTTGCCCGCGCTTATACCTCGTTCGTTAATTTTGAGATGGCGGATTCGCCTCGCTTCACACTACAGTAAGTAAAATATCCAAATATACTAATTCATATAATCAAAGTAACATTTTAAAAAAAAACATGAAGAGTTGTTCAGAATGCGTTTAGCCCTGTTTAAATCTTGACGCGAGGAAGCTCCTCCTCAGCCCGCGTTGTAACGTTAGCTTGTTGGTCAGTAAGATAAACTTTTAACGTTAGTTCAGAGTTGGGAGCTGTTACTGACCAGCGCAATGTTTGTGAATTCAGGCAAAATTAAAATTAAAACATTTATGCCGCACTTATTTTTAAAACTGCGTTATCCACAGAATGTTTTTATTTTGAAATACTTCGTTTGTGCGGCTTCTCAGGTGAAAGGTGTAATATTATTTATAACGTTATATTGCAAAATTATTAATTTCAATGGCGGATCGGACTCGTTACACGCTGTTCAGTAAGTAGTTAATGTTTAATCCGAATCACATTCTCAGCAACCATTAAATATGATGTGAGTTAGTAACGTTATTCGTGATCAGACTGCGTTAAACATTAACGTTAGATATAACTTATACGTCGCATGGCAGAAAACGCATTTAGCTCCACTTTAGGAGGTTAACGTTAAATATCATGCATTTGCAACGTGTTAATATATATGTTTCTATTAGATAACGTTAAAGGCATACATGTTCTGCAGTGTTTTGAAATCAGCAATTTTTTTTTTATATATAAATTCGGCTAGAGGAAGGGTTTGAATCATGAACTAACTGTCTCAACCTGCACAGAAGCTTGCTGGCCAATAAGATAAAAAAAAAATTGTATTGTAATCGTGTCAGTGTCAGTGAGGTTCTCTGTAGAAATTAAATGTAAGATTATTTTATATTTGATTTTACAGTGACGGTGCCAGGGCACTTTTTAAATTAGACTTATTATTGTCTAATCTAAATAGAATATTTTGTCTGTGTATAATATTTTGGTATTTACAGCATAACTATTTTTGAACATACTGCATGCTAATACTATTTGTATCAAATCAAATATAATCCTTTGTCAGTGTATATAAATATTTTATATACTTCAGGGGGAAAAAACTTGTTAAATACTGCATACTAATACTATCTTTATTCACATGTTTTTTTTTCTATTATAGATTTCAAGTGAGATAATGGACTGGAAGTGCAAATTGTGTATAAACGTCTATCGTTCCAGAGTCCACCTCCTCAGACACTACAGAGTAAAGCACAGCATCTGCTCTAAAGTAAATCCACTGCCATGTGTCTATCCTGATTGTCCCTGCACATTTCCAACACACAGTGCACTCAAAACTCACTTTCATAGAAACCATCTAGTAGATACTGGTACATGTCAAAGTCAGACTAACATTTCATTTAAATGCAGTCTGTGTACACTAGAACAATCCATTTCTGAAGATGCTCTGTTTAATCACCTCAGAGCCCATTTAAAAAGTCATGAGACTGTTGTTTGCCCATATAAAAGTTGCGATTACAGCACCAATGTCTATTTTTCTTTCAACGCACACAAGAGTAGGGCACACCATGGTGGTTGTCTGTCCGATTTACAAGAGGGTGTTGGCTATTCAGATACCCAGCCTCTCTTTTTTACTTCTGATACATGTAATGTTTCAGAGGAACCTGAAAGTAACACAAATGATGATAATGGAGACATAAAGGACATAGATGATGTTAATGCATTCAGAAACCAGCTGAAACATAATGTTGCCTCTTTATTTTTAAAGATGCAGGCGATTCTTCATATTTCTAACATGGCTACGAATGAAATCATTGAAGACCTCAGTGATATATATGTATTATCACAGCCATTGATCAGGAAAACGGTTAGTGATATTTTGCAGAAACATGGCTATAATATCAGTGCAGTTACAATGGATGAACTGGTCAGTGCTGTCATGGATTGCAATGTTCTGTTCAGTGTGACCTCTGAAGGTGCAGAATTGTCTTCTTTCAAACGCAGAAAGACATTCATTGAGCAAAACTATCCAGTTGTAATGCCATTGCAATATGACTTGCAGCAGTCTGGAAATTTTAGTACATATGTTCCAGTTCTATCAATGATTCAATCACTGTTTCGAAATTCTGACATCCTCACCAAGATCACTGCAGAAAAGTCTGAGGTTGGTTGTTATAAATCTTACGTTGATGGAACTTATTACCGTGAAAATGAGTTGCTGTCTGTTGAAGAACTAAGACTATCGTTGCAGCTATATGTCGATGATTTAGAAATCGCCAATCCTTTAGGGACAGCTCGCAAAATTCACAAGTTGTGTGCTGTGTATTGGACTCTAGCCAATTTACACCCTAAGTATCGCTCAGCACTACATTCCATTCAGTTAGCTGTGCTTTGTAAAGTAACAGACATCCAGACATATGGATACCCTACTATACTAGCACCACTGTTGCATGATCTCCAAACTCTTGAATCAGATGGTGTGTTTATTGACTCAGTCGGTCATAACATCAAAGGAACAGTATTTTGTGTTTCAGCAGGCAATTTGGCTGCTCACGGATTAGCAGGCTTTGTTGAGTCCTTCAGAGCAGGAAATATTTGCAGATTTTGTTTGGCTACCTCTGAGGAAGTGCAGGTTAGTGCGGTCAGTGATGGGACATTTGTCCAAAGAACTAAAACCGAGCATGATCTTCATGTTCAAAGTGTAATGCACAATGACTCAGTTGACAGTCTCTATAGAGTGAAGAGAGACTGTGTTCTCCGTCAGTCACTAACACATTTCCATCCAATTACTGGTTTCCCACCAGACATACTTCACGATCTATTGGAGGGTATTGTACCAACTGAGGTATGTCTGTGCATTAAAGAGATGATTCAACTAAAACACTTTACACTAGAATGGTTGAATCAAAAGATAATGTCATTCCCTCATCAGTTCTCAGATAAGGTAGATAAACCTAAGCCCTTACCAAAAACATTCATGTCTAAAGGTACCATAGGAGGCAATGGGCATGAAAACGCCACCTTACTGAGATTGCTTCCTTTACTTATAGGAAATGCAGTTCCTGAGACAAGTGGTCCATGGGCAGTGCTAATGGAGCTAAAGGATTTGATTGAATTGGCAATGTGTCCGTTGTTCACAGAGAAAATGTTAGATTATCTGCGATGCAAAATTGACGATCATAGACAAACACTAAAAGAAGTATTTCCTGAATGCAGACTACGACCCAAACACCATTACGTAGAGCATTATGCTGATCTTATTAAGTGCTTTGGACCCTTGGTTCATCTTTGGACGATGCGGTTTGAGGGGAAGCATCGCTTCTTTAAAAGAGTAGTGCATGATGCTCAGAATTTTAAAAACATTCTCAAGACTATGGCAGTCAGACACCAATACATGATTGCATATCATCTTAGTTCTGGCTCTTTCTTCAGACCTAAAATTCAAACAAGTGCTGTTAACTCCATTTCAGTGTCATCCCTACCAGACATTGCTCAGATGTGCATCAAAAAGCAGACAGACAGTGATTCAGTTTTTAGCACTTTGAAGGTCACAGTTGATGGTATGGAGTATGCCAATGGCATGTTTGTATCAGTGGGAGAAAGTGGAGGATTGCCAAAGTTTGCAAAAATATTGCAGATCTACTTGGTAAATAATAAGGTTTCTTTCTTCTGTACTGACTATGACTGTTGGTATATGGAACATCTTCGTTGCTACGAACTGTGTCCTCCTGTATCAGGGCCCAGTCAGTCCTTCTATTTGCACTCTCGACTAAATGACACTGTGACTTTGTGTGCATACAGAATTGAAGGACGGTTATTGCTGACTATAAAAAGGTTCTTACCAGTTACAAACAATGGAGGCATGTAAAAGGTGGGTAAAATTTGCATTATATACTACTATTCCTGGCATATCCAGTTAGAATAATTAATAAAAAATTAATTTAAAGCTGTGTATTGGTGAGTTAATATTTGTCATTTTTCCTACTCCTCCCATAGCACATCAGCAAGCACAGTGTCTTGTGCAATGATACTGCGTGTTGTTGAAGCAGACCGTGCAAGGAAAGTAAAACTTAGTGCACGACCATCCTCCGTTAGTGCCCTTATTCAAATTTTAAAAGACCAACTTCAGCTGGACCTTGAGTTCAGTTTACAATATGAGGACCCTGATTTTAATAATCAGCTGACTTCCTTGGATGATATAAATTAGTTGCCTCAAAAGGCAGTGGTCCATATCCTGCCAGTGGAATCAGAGGGCTCCACTACATCTACTGAAATTCTATCAGATGTGTCGAATTCTAAACGTTCTAAGATGTGGCCTCGTGGTGATTTTCCAATTCCACAGTTTTCCTATGATGTTGAGCTAAGACTTAGACAAGGAAATGATGAATTTGAGAAGAGCGGAAAGGGTGTAAAGTTGACAAGAGACCAAAAGCATGACATTTTGGAGAAACTTGGCTCAACTATGTATGATTTTAAGGCATACCCAGATAACAAACAGATAGGAAAAGTAGCAGAGGCCCTGGTCACAAAGCATCCTTGTTTGAAAGAGCAAGGCTCTGACACTGGTTGGAATGGGTGGAAAACCAGTTTAAAGTTCAAGATGGGCAACTTGAGAAACAAAATGAGGAAAATTGGATGTCTTGAGGTAGCTGTTAATGCTGGGAAAAGAAGCCAAGGCCATCCTGAGAATGAACCATCACATTCTAAAATCAAGAAACCAAGACGTTCTGAGGTTAATTATTTGCCAAACTTTCCTCAAGGTGAGGATGAGACATCTCTTGAAACAGTTAGACAGGAAATTGCTGTTGAAGTCCAGAAGACAGAAAAAAATACTAGTCTCATCCACAAGAACATGGAGAAAACGTTTGCTCTGCGATGACAGAACATTGTTAGCGGAAGCCCATCTGTGAATGAGTTTCTGAATCTCTGGCCTGCACTGCGTATGACATCTGAGGTAAAAAATGAAAAAAAAAAATATTTGTTTTCTAGTGATTATTATATATTTTCTGATGTGGGTTTGTTTTATAAAATTTTCTTTTGTGTGATTTAGCTGTTTGCAGAGTACCAACGTGTTACAAATGAGAATTTGCCCAACAAATTCTATGCACAACTGGACTACCTCCTACCTCGGTTGATGACTATTTTAAGGCAAAAAGCATCCAAGACGGGCAAGACAGCAGATACCCTGGCTAATCTTTTAAAAGTTCATGATGAGCAGGTATGGTTGGCATTATATGTTAAAGTATTCTTTAAAATATAATTAGATTTTTCTTTATTTCAGATATTTAGATGAGGTCATTTTTTTCTTCTTGTTTTTCATCTTTGCAGGAACTGCATGATGTAAATTCACGACGGACTACTGTTATCAGAGGTCTTCCGATTTTGCTGCGTGACAAAGACTTAGGATTTTTTAGGACCACCCTGGTAAGCCTTCATTCATTGTTTTCAAATTTGTGCATGTTCTATTGCAAAGATGAATTTTGAGGGGTAACCTTTACTTACTAACATATTTGTAATTACCACTAGTTGATTAATCATGTAATATAAGCTCAGTCATATTGGTAATGTCCTAACATGAATATAACATGTCCCTGAATTATATTTTTTAGGTTGATAACCCTGAGGTATTGACTGAGGATGCACCAGTGGCCCTTCTTACAGTTGTTCATGAAAATGCTGCTGCTCCAATCCATTACGATCCAGTGAGAGTCTCAGTTCTTCTGGAGAATGAAGTGGTCACCACCCATAGCCAACTTCCAGAGACCTTTCTTGTCTTGTTTGGATTCATGTATGCTCTTCACTTAAAATATCCTAAGGGACTTGCCAAAACTTTTGAATTTGTGCAAAAAGTTTTACTTGGCATGGATGATGGAAAACTGTCTCCTAGCGTGCAAACATTAAAGAATGACTTGATGTAGAGCTTTTTTTTTTTTTTTTTATAAATGCCGGCATTGGGGCAGTAACTTAAAAACATGTCAGTACCTTTAATCGGTAAACTATCCACACTGAATTCATATATATTACGATTTGATAGTTACTGTCCCAGACTGATTTTTTTTTTCCCCTTTAAGTGTAGTTTAAACTATACAGGAGTCACTTACAAGAATGTTTTTTTTTTTTTTGTTTTGTCTTTTTATGAATGCCTCAAGACAAAGTTTTATTTATCTTAATGTGTTTTTATTTATTAGGATATTTAATTTTGTCAAATTAAGTTTATTTTTCCTGAAGCTCTTGTAAATGTAAAATTCTGTTAAAAAATATTTTACAAAATAATTCTTCAAAAAATATTTTTGTTTTGTTATAAGTCATGCTGAGTTTTGTGCATTACTTGTTCCTGAATGTTTTGTTTTTTTTCCTAAGCCTTTTCACCCTTTTAAAGGTTTCCTTTACAGGTGCCATGTTAATTTGTTATATCAAATAGAACACCGTAGAAAGACGGTATTGTTATTCTTTTTTTTTTTGTATTAGCATTCTGGGCATACTTTATTCATTTTAAAATAGTGTTTATTGCAAATCTGTTACTGTCAAACTGTTTTAAAAGATTTAAGAAATTTGTATGTATGCATGTTTACTGTAAACATCCATGTTTGTATTACCTTTTGGACAGTTTTTGTTAAAAAATAAATGTCAAAAATGGTATTGTGTGTTTGCTTGAAATTGCAGATGCATTTTCATACATTTGTAGTGTTTACAGATTTAGAATTTGGTTAATTTCATTAATGAAACTCAAAATGGAAAAAAAAAATGCTATTAAAATGTATAAGCTGGGTGACTTAGTATTAAAAGTTAGGAGAAATTAAAAAAATTAAGTTAATTGCTATCATAATGTATAAGCTGGGTGACTTAGTATTAAAAGTTAGGAGAAATTAAAAAAATTAAGTTAATTGATATCAAAATGTATAAGCAGGGTAACTTGAGTACAACAAACTAAAAACTAGATGTTTCTGCTTACTTAAAATTGGAAATTTTATAACTTAAAAAATTTGAGGTAATTTGACGTAACTGATTACCTCAAATTTTTTGAGTTTTGCCAACTTATTCGGGATTACAGTGTATGCTCATGATGCTCATATATCCATGTGCTATTGTACTCTGAACACACAGCACAGTCCAATCTATTTCATCTGCACAATAAATATATTATTCATGCAGCATCAACACATCACTATCAGAGAAAAGACTTTATACTCACCTGAATAAAATCTCTGTGAAAGTAAATAATAGAGAGTGAAGATTTAATGCATGATTACAAATGTGAATTGTTCCATGTGAAAATGTGAAAGTAACTGTTACTCTGGTTAAAACACAGCTGATGTGTGTCTTAATAAAAAAGAGGAAAACTAGACAACAATCAGTCATCACACACAGTAAATCTGTATAATGTAGCATTGTGCTAATATACCGCTAGTTCCCCTTAAGGAACAGAAATATCTTGTGATTTATTGGAAAATATTATTTCTACGTATTTACGTATTTAATAATATACAGTATGTCAGTCAGGTTGTCTTTATGCTGTGTGCATTAACATGACTTACTACTGTTAGCTTAAAGAGACTAAACGCTAGGCCAAGTCAACTCTTTAATGCTTTTTCACAATATGTTGTGATTGTTATGCAGAGCGAGTGATGGCAAGCAATGAACGCTGTTAAAGCTCAGGGCCCGGTTTTCCCGAAAGCTTCTTATCGCTAAGTAGTTCTTAAGTTGTACCTTAACCTCTCGCTTAACGTTATGGCGCATTTCCCGAAACGTTCATACGCTAAGTATATCTTAGGTAAGTCACACGTTCGTAAGGTTGGTCTGGACCAACCTTAATAAACTCTTAGCGTAGTTTCAGCTCAAGACACTAGTCGCCGCCACTGAGCAGCAGTCTTTATAAATCAGCAGTGTATGCAAGCACATTATTACACGTTATCGTAGTCATATTAATGATGGAATATACTGTGAGCCTGTTTAAGAATTTTATTTGATTTTATATCAGAACTAATAGAGTGACTTTTAATTAGCCCATTTCATTATGTGACTAATGCACTAAAATTGGCAATCACTTTTAATATCGTGGCAAACAATTTGGCTATAAGTGGCTAAGATTGTATAAATGGGTAATCATGGTGGAATCCAGAAAGCAACAGCGATACAGCGTGTTGTTGTGCTAAACTGAAGATGGCGCCTTCTTTAGGCAAAACAGCCATTTAAATTTTTTGTCTGTGGTGGCTATTTAAAAAAAGTTTCGCCTTTCAATGCAACAGATTATGGAGCTTCTTGACCTGCTCAGACTTGCACTTGCCAGGCCAATGCGTCGTACTTATGTCCCGATGTCCATGACTGGATGGCTGTTTCTTTTGACACGTTTTATTTTATGATGAAATTTAATTTGATTAAATGAGAAAATAAACTTGGGAGTTTCAAACCCCGCATCTATTCATGATGCGTGATTCTGAGTAATTGTAATACATAAAACCTCTACTCTTCATCTCATCGTATTCATTTTATAAGTGCGCTATACAACCCCGACCACTGACCTGCTTCACACTGTTTCTGAAGCTGGTGAAGAGTGTTTTCAGCTGTACATTGAAAATATTAGCGAGTTTGGTGATTTAATTTATATATTTGTCTATTATTGCATGCTATTAATAAGTTAACCCATGTTGAAATAAACGTTATTGAAAGAATTTAGTGCTATGTTTAATTTGCATACAAAGTGCTGTCTTTCTTAACACTGTCATGCAAAAGGAGTGAAAATTCGATTCCCGTGCAATCGATGTCAGCTAATTCAGGACCTTCACTGTAGACAGTGACTTGTAATGTCAGACGTAAGAGGCAGCGACTTAAGAAGACTGCTAAAAGACAGTTCGAGAAAAACACTTAGAAAAGTAAACGATTTACATAGGGTATTTCTTAAAAGTCTTCTTAGCGCGCTAAGAGTGTGTGTTATCAGAAAACCGGGCCCAGATTTATGTTTATTGTGAAGTAACAGGAAATGTGATGTCACTGGATGTTTCAGTAAGAACACAATTATGAGAAGTTATATATATCTGCAATAAAAAAAAACTATAAAAAAAAAAAAATTATGAGTCACAGCTTATAAAAAAATACAAAAATACTGATATGTTACTTGGACACTTGCAGAATAGACAACTGTTCCATCCACAGGAATCCTGGGAAATGTTATATTTTTATTTTTATATGATTCTGTATGAGATTCTGATGGAGTCTGGCAGTGGTGTGTGTTATATGTTACATGTTTGTTGTGTCTTTTACTCAACATGGTAAACGTCTCTGTCTACATTATTACAGTGCAGTGGGGTTACACACAGGTGCATTGTGGGAAAGAAGCGGACTGATGGAAGTGGAATCTCACTTACTGATCAGAGTCCTTCACCTAAACATCATCTGAAAATGTTTTTACATTCCTTTTTGATCCTTGAATTTAAATATAATACATGTGATAAGTTTATAAAATATCAGTGTTTATCATTAGTGTGAAGTCGAGTTATTTACTTACCGATACTGAAGGTGTCGTGAGAAACAACAGAGAGAAATGTAATGTTAGATAAAATATAAAGAAAAAAACTTATGATTTACAGTCAGAATATCTGCTAAACAATCTTCACTCTGTGCTTTCAGTACAAACATGTTCAGCTACATTTTGTTTAAGTTTTTTTGTAAATCAAATAGTGAATCATACATAAATAGTTAACATTTATAAAATTAAATCTAACTGGTGAATAAAGCATATAAAGTAAAAATGCTGAGCATCACCACATTTTAATTACATTTCTATCTGTATAAGGGAAAATTGTCACACCTGAGCCACTTCAGCCCTGGGGAATAATATCTGGCTCACCGGATTACTGAGCCGTCGCTTTGTCTCCCCCTAGTGTGTTTACGTGTGTAATTTTTCTCCGTTAATTTCTTCTAGCACCAAATTAAGTTCACCTGTGTCTACCCCGTGTCTCTCCCTATTTATTCCAGTCGAACCTGTACCACTCTGTCTGTTCACTGTTGTGCACCTCCTTGTGCTTATGTATACTTTCTCCCTGAGCAGTGTCTGCAGGTTTGGGCTTGTTGTGCTGTCTGGAAGACCGGCAACAAGGTTAAGGGCGAAGCTGAGAAAGTCTCAGCCCTCTGTGTTCGTCCCGAGGTTGAAGTGGTTCTTTTTTGTTTTAGTTCTCGTAGCTACTCGTACTAGCCTGCCAGCAGCGAGAGCGGTAAATGACAGGTCAGCCTTCTCCTTCCTGTCCTCGGCGGCCACACCACCACGTGCCGCCTCTCCGGAAAGATATGCTGGAAACCCAGAGGGGTACAAAAAGTTCCTCCTGGTCTGTGAACTCTATCTAACGGATTATCCCGAGCTGCCAGGAAAAAAAGAACTACTTCAACCTCGAGACGAACAAAGAGGGCTAAGACTTTTTCAGCTTCGCCCTTAACCTTGTTGCCGGTCTTGCAGACAGCACAACAAGCCCAAACCTGCAGACACTGCTCAGTCCTGGGAGAAAGTACACATAAGCACATGGAGGTTAGAGTCACATACTGTACAAGGAGGTGCACGACAGTGAACAGACAGAGTGGTACGGGTTCAACTGGAATAAATAGGGAGACACACAGGGTAGACACAGGTAAACTTGATTTGGTGCTAGAAGAAATTAATGGAGAACAATTACACTCGTAGACACACTAAGATGAGACAAAGCGACGGTAATCCGGTGAGCCAGATCTTATTTCCCAGGGCTGAAGTGGCTCAGGTGTGACAAAAATAAAGACAAGTTCTACTGTCCTCCACAAAAGCCTATGTCTCCATGTTACACAGAAGTGCTGCTTTAATGTAAATCATGATCAGTTTTATTTGAACTTCACTCTTTCCTCTTTTCATCACTCTGCTCCAGCTTAGTCTTTGTCTCATTTCTTCTTCTTCTTTGTCTTTCGGCTGTTCCCTTTCAGGGGTCGCCACAGCGAATCATTTGCCTCCATCTAACCCTATCCTCTGCATCCTCTTCTCTCACACCAACTAACTTCATCTCCTCCCTCACTGCATCCATAAATCTCCTCTTTGGTCTTCCTCTAGACCTCCTGCCTGGCAGTTCCAACCTCAGCATCCTTCTACCGATATATTCACCATCTCTCCTCTGAACATATCCAAACCACCTCAATCTGGCCTCTCTGACTTTATCTCCAAAACATCTAACGTGGGTTGTCCCTCTGATAAACTCATTCTTGATCCTATCCATCCTTGTCACTCCCAAAGAGAACCTCAACATCTTCAGCTCTGCTACCTCCAACTCTGCCTCCTGTCTTTTCTTCAGCGCCACTGTCTCTAAGCCGTAGAGCATTGCTGGTCTCACCACTGTCCTGTACACCTTTCCTTTCATTCTCGCTGATACTCTTTTATCGCACAACACACCTGATACTTTTCTCCACCCATTCCAACCTGCCTGTACCCGCCTCTTCACCTCCTTTGAACACTCTCCGTTGCTCTGGACCGTTGACCCTAAGTACCTAAAGTCCTGCACCTTCTTTACCTCTGCTCCCTGTAGCCTCACCGATCCTCCTGGGTCCCTCTCATTTACACACATGTATTCTGTCTTGCTGCGGCTAACCTTCATTCCTCTGCTTTCCAGAGCATACCTCCACCTCTCCAAATTTTCCTCCACCTGTTCCCTGCTCTCGCTACAGAGCACAATGTCATCTGCAAACATCATAGTCCATGGAGACTCCTGTCTTACCTCATCTGTCATCCTGTCCATCACCAGAGCAAACAAAAAGGGGCTTAGAGACGATCCTTGATGCAGGCCCACCTCCACCTTGAACTCTTCTGTCACACCTACAGCACATCTTACCACTGTCTTACAGCTCTTATACATGTCCTGCACCACTCTAACATATTTCTCTGCCACTCCAGACTTCCTCATACAATACCACAGGTCCTCTCTTGGCACCCTGTCATACGCTTTCTCTAAATCTAAAAAGACACAATGCAACTCCCTGTTACCTTCTCTGTACTTCTCTGTCAGCATCCTCAAAGCAAATACTGCATCTGATGTACTCTTTCTAGGCATAAAACCATATTGCTGCTCACAAATGCTCACCTCTGCCCTTAACCTAGTTTCCACTACTCTTTCCCACAGCTTCATTGTCTGGCTCATTAGCTTTATACCTCTATAATTGCCACAGCTTTGCACATCTCCCTTGTTCTTAAAAATTGGCACCAATACACTTCTCCTCCATTCCTCTGGAATCCTCTCACTCTCCAAGATCTTGTTAAACAAACTTGTCAGAAACTCTACTGCCACCTCTCCTAAGCACTTCCATACCTCCACAGGTATGTCATCAGGACCAACAGCCTTTCCACTCTTCATCCTCTTCAACGCCCTTCTCACCTCACTTCTACTAATATTTGCTACAGTCTTTGTCTCATTTGTCCATCATCTACTTTTTTAGCAAATTGTAATCTGTTCCTTTGCTCTTGAAGCTTATCTGTGTGTTTATCTCTCTATTGGATGAAGCCTCTGAGCTCATGCTGCTGGAGTTTTGTTCTTTGTCTCAGAACTCTACAGTCTGTCACTAATGTTTATGTTCAATTCTTCTACATGGTGTATTTTCATCGGGTTTAAAATATCAGAGTTGATTTGCTCATCAATGTGACTGTCACAGTTACTGAGCACAAGGTCAAAGGTCAAAACCTCTCACTTTAACAAGAGCTTGTCTTTTACCAAGCGTTAGCCGCTTAGCTCACACTGTGCCTCTGTCTGATTCTGCGCAGTCTGATCTCCGATTTTTATCTCTTAATATCAGTGTGTAGGTCAGATGTGTGTGTGTGTGGAACACTAATGACAAACTAGACAACAGCATGATGAATGTTCTGCCAGCGATCACAGTCTGTTGTGTTCACTACACTATGCTCATGATACTCATATATCTATGTGCTATTGCACTCTGAACACACAGCACAGTCCAATCTATTTCATCTGCACAATAAATATATTATTCATGCAGCATCAACACATCACTATCAGAGAAAAGGACTTATACTTACCAGCCAGTTCCTGTGAAAGTAAATAATACAGAGTGAAAGTTTAATGCATGATTACAAATGTGAATTGTTCCATGTGAAAATGTGAAAGTAACTGTTACTCTGGTTAAAACACAGCTGATGTGTGTCTTAATAAAAAAGAGGAAAACTAGACAACAATCAGTCATCACACACAGTAAATCTGTATAATGTAGCATTGTGCTAATAAACCGCTAGTTCCCCTTAAGGAACAGAAATATCTTGTGATTTATTGGAAAATACTATTTTCTGATATCTGCATGTATTTACCAATATACAGTATGTCAGTATATGTGAATTTCCCCCTGTGTATTTTAAATCTATAGTTAAATATTCTGTAATATATCTATGTGCTATTGTAGTACATAAAGGAATATACAGAATATCAGATTCCCACTTCCTTTAATTAAAAACACAGACATTTATCAATGTAAAAACCTGAACAGATAACAGAATGATGTGCTTTGCTACTGCCTCGTCTATATATTGGTTACGACAGCATATGATATGTCGCAGTAGACTTGGGAAGATGTGTGATCTCGTTCTGTTTTTCTCTCTTTCACTCCTAAATCCCTCTCTCCTATTATAGAAGTTTTATAAATGAAGTGAAGGACTTCTGTTCTCAGTTCAGTCAGGTTGTCTTTATGCCGTGTGCATTAACATGACTTACTACTGTTAGCTTAAAGAGACTAAACGCTAGGCCGAGTCAACTCTTCAATGCTTTTTCACGATATGGTGTGATTGTTTTACAGAGCGAGTGATGGCAATTATTCTGTCTACAAGCACTGAACACTGTTAAAGCTCTGATTTATGTTTATTGTGAAGTGTCAGGAAATGTCATGTCACTCTGTGTTTCAGTAAGAACACAATTATGAGTCACAGCTTATTAAAATAATACAAAAATGCTGATATGTTACTTGGACACTTGCAGAATAGACAACTGTTCCATCCAGAGGAATCCTGGGAAATGTTATATTTTTATTCTTATATGATTCTGTATGAGATTCTGATGGAGTCTGGCAGTGGTGTGTGTTATATGTTACATGTTTGTTGTGTCTTTTACTCGACATGGTAAACGTCTCTGTCTACATTATTGCAGTGCAGTGGGGTTACACACAGGTGCATTGTGGGAAAGAAGCTGACTGATGGAAGTGGAATCTCACTTACTGATCAGAGTCCTTCACATAAACATCATCTGAAAATAGTTTTATGCTTCTATTTGATTCCTAAATTAAAATCTAATACATGTGATACGTTTATAAAATATCAGTGTTTATCATTAGTGTGAAGTCGAGTTATTTACTTACCCGTGCTGAAGGTGTCGCGTGAAACAACAGAGAGAAATGTAATGTTAGATAAAATATAATGAGAAAAAACTTGTGATTCACAGTCAGAATATCTTCATTCTTTGCTTTTAGTTTAAAGATGTTCAGCTAAAAGTTTAATATTTATATTAAATTAACAACATGGTGAATAATAAATAATTTATAATTAAACAATTAAATACTCTGTGCAGTATCACACATCTGTAATTAACTGGTGAATAAGACACTTCATATCGATTGAAAATACTGAGCATCACCGCGTTTATTCACATTTCTATCTCTATGAGGAAAAATTCATGGAAGTTACAGCATAAATAATTATTACTACAAAAAAAAAAAGGATTATTACAGCATTAATTAATTCCGTTTCCGGTGGTGTTTCCTCCTGAATTCTGAATAAGCAGCTCATTTAGTTGCCATTAGATGTGCAGAGAAAATTATTGTTGAAAACTTCAGTCCAGTGAGACTGCTATGTGCAGTGCCTTACTTACATGAGTGATCTCTGTCTAAAGCTCAGACCAGACTATTAAAGACTAAAGAACTTCCACTCTGACAAATTTCATGTAACAATTGCTTATGCAATTTTACAGCTTTACTTTTCCAAGTTTTTCCAAAGTCAAGCACAAGTCACACATATTTATTAAGGTGGACACATTCACTGGCCCGTTGGCAAGGACCCTAAACCGTTGTGGAACGAGTCGGGCCAGTGAACTATCGTCTGCAACAGCCGGGTAAGTGCAAAAGCACTGAGCTGCTCCTTAGCCGTTGCCTCTCTCTTCCAGCCACAGAGCAAAGCCGCCAACTTATTCATCAGGAAGAGGATCTGATGCCAATGCAGAATCAGGAGCTGAGTGAAATTGTGGATCAGTTTGTGGACTGATTTGTGTAAAAAACAAGTCCAACACTAAAAGCTGTAACTCCTATTATTAGTCTCTGTTATTAATTTACAGCCGTATAGAAGTGGAGAAGTGTGTACACAGTGCATTAGTGTGTGCCAAGTCAGATACCTTACTAACTACTGTGTGTTCTCTGGACTGTTATACACCTGTTATTGGTAGTCCAATGTATGTCTCACTTTAACCTCAATGTGTGTGTTTGGTTTCTCAGCACTATATTTATTATCTGTTCTATTAAATATCAAATAACTCTAACAATCTATCAATCATGTGATTCACTTATCAATCACTATTTAATTAGTATTTGTACAAGCTGCTGCTTTTAGGCCCTATTGCAGGTGTGTATCAGAGTGCAAAACACACTCACTGTTTATTGGACTAAAATAAACTCCACTCCACATTAGCACCCTGTATACTGAACCTCATACTGAATACTGAGTGTGTGTTTCATGTACTGAGATGAGAAGCACAGATGATGATGTTGAGTTTATACAGTGTGGAGTTCAGCAACACTTACTCATCTTTACTGTAATCTCCTCTGCTCTGTCTCCATCAGTGACCTGACACAGGTAATGTCCTCTATCTGACTCTGTACAGTCTCTCAGCTGTAAGGAGACGTTTCCTCTCTCCAGCTCCTGAGTGAACAGACTCACTCTGCCCTCATAACGTCTCCCCTCTGTCACCTGTCTGTTCTTATAGACACAAACACAGTCTGTCTCCTTAAACCACCGGATCTCCATGTTAACAGCACTGATTTCAGGAGACAGACGACACGAGAGAGTCACAGCAGAGCGATTATACAACTCTCCACCACTGGGACCAATGAGTTTAAACTCATCTGTGTAGGAAACACACACACACACACAGTTAGTTTAATCTCCAGTAAATAATACACATAATTTTATCTCTGTAAATGTAACTTACTGTTTGCAGTCGCCATCTTTATCTCTTTCTGTCGGTTCAAACTAATAAAATCCTAAACACACACAGAAAGAGAGAGTCATCCTTTTAAACAACTTAACTCACACAAACACACTGTTAGAAAGCACAATTCCACGGTGTATTTGGAGGATTAGTTTAACAGGTTATTGAGTCGTTGGTGACTAACATGTACTTTAGCATGATGCTAACTCCTCTTACCTTTTCTGTTCCTCATATAAACATATCTGCTGCTTTAGCTGAAGTCTGTCCACATTTCACAGCGGCTTATCTTCACTATTTACCTCATTACAGTGTTTAAACTTTTTCTCACGTATCTACAGACAAACATCTCTCTAGATATAGTTTGTTAAACCCCGAAAACTTTTAAACCCGTTAAACCTGTAGCTCTGTGACTCCTGATATAAAACCCCACCCCTTCTGAACTGCTAATCAAGCCCCTCTACTTAGCTAACTCCGCCCCTTCTGATCACCTGAATCATTCCTGTAGTCGCGCGCATGGAATAGTCCATTATAGTGAGAACTGGAGGGGGTTGTTAGGGGCTGAGACACTAGTTACTCATGAATTATATTATACATAATTCCGTTTTTAAATCACATGATTAATTAATGAAAAAAAAAATCTTAACCATATGTTTATTGAGTGTTCGGTAGTAATTACTTGAGTTTTGTCTGATGGTAAAGTCCGCATCTGCAGCTCTTTCATGTCTCTGCCAGCGGGAGTGCGGCTTACTGTGTGTGTGTGTGTGTGTGTGTGTGTGAGAGAGAGAGAGAGAGAGAGCGGATGAGCTCTTTCAAACTTTGTAAACCATTCTAGTTCTTTTTAACTCTTTTTTTTTTGTCTAAAACACAAGTTAAATAAATAAACTCCTCTTCCCGACAGCGAGCACACGGCATTAATAGTGTTATTCTCTGTTGTGTGTCGTGATGAGGATATCGAGCGGGAATTGTCTCTATCCGGTAAAATAGTGATCAGTGTGAGAATGGTGTCTCTAAAGTGTATAAACCCCGCGCTGAAGCATGTCGTCTCCTTTAGGCGTACAGTGCTGATGTTTCTGAGAGAGTCCACTCTAGACATCTCATTCAGAGGAACACATGAGGGGAAATCATATAAATTTTACAATATTTTTTTAGAAATACAGTTAATGTTAAAGACTATTTTACAGATGCTAAGAAATTTATAGCATCAGTAGCAAAACGATAATTAACCACAGGTTATGGCCAACTGAGCAAGAGAAACAAATGGATTTTGTAAATTCTAGCAAAATTGTTGAGGTCTTATGCAAAAACAAAACACAAACAAATATATTAAAATGGGTGTTTTTCTCATTCTGCACTTTGTTTTCTACCTGTTCTTCTTGTCTCCCTTTTGTTCTGATTGAGAATTTAAGAATAAAGTCTGTAAACATCAGTGGTGGCAGAGACAAATAAATGAGCAATAGTGAGAGATCTAATAAGTATACTCTTAATGCTCTGTAATACTCTTACAGGAAACACATTAATGAGACTAAATGGACCATGTAGTGAAAAGAGTTTTTTTTTTTTTTTTTTTTTTTTTCAATGCCATGGTTCCAAAGCTTTTTAACAGAACAGGTTGTATCAACTTACCAACTAATACAGTGTGTTCCAATAATAACTGTAAATGCCAAGTTTATATTTTTGGTTTTTGTGTGTGTGTGTTTTGTCAGACAACATATAGTTTTGTTGAAGACAAATAAACTATATTGCAGAATTTTCATGCATGTTCTGTTATAATTAGATAACTACTGTTGTCTGTGTAACAGGATTCAATTTTATTACAATTAAACCTGATGCTATATGTAACAGAGGTGATTACACACGAATATACATTTTGGGGACTTTTAGCCCCTCCAAATATGATAACCCAGTGCTGCCTACAGTATGAATAAAACCTTTGACAACAATACCTTCTATACTAATTAACTAATTATAAAAATCACTGCTGGTTAATGTTAATGTTGGCTACAGGGTGCAATAACCTCTGCTGTTCACTCAGCAGCTTAATTGCTGGAAGTCTGCATTTGATTGATGTGCAGTAGATCATCTTTGTGTCAATGGCAACACCAGAACTTGCAGGATTTTAATTGCTGAATCTTGCTTCATCCTGATCATTTAAGCTTAGTGTTGTATTAAGTATTGTTGTTGAGATTAAGGAATGAATAAACATATGAACATTAGAGGTTAGTTTGACACTTTACTAGTCCCACATATTTTAAATGAAAACTAACTAGTGTGATCTCAGTGTGATACAAACAGTATTTATAGTAATAGAATCAAATGATAATTTCCACTTTCTGTTCCAAAAATGTGTTACTATTAATATAATTTAATAACATTATATTTAATATCCTTCAGTCAGCGCATATATGCTTTGGACATGGCATGTGTCATGTTTATAGGTGTCATCTTATACATGAAGAAACTCTGAGTAGATCTGTAATGATCTTATGTCTTATACTGTAATTACATCATTGATTCATAAAATTTTATAAAAAGATTAAGATTTAAAGTTATATAATGTGTTGCTGCAATTGTTATGAAGTGGGAACTTGAACATAAATACAACCTTAAAGTAATAAGTGAGATTATCATTGGTAGGTAAAAGTCACATGATAATTTAAAGGTGGATGTTTTCCATGTCATTGTTTTTTGTTCATGTTGTATTGATCATGTATGTACAGTAGCATCATTATTTCTTTAGTGAAGCAATTTAGCATCACCTGGAGACAGAGAGAGGTGGGTGAAGACAACAGGTAACACTCAGTGTGGCTCTTTAGGGAGTTTTTATTTGTTTTTTGTGTGCGAGTGTGTGCGTGTGTGTGTGTGTGTGTGTGTGTGTGTGCGTGCGTGCGTGCGTGCGTGTGGGTCTTTGCCATTGCTAATTCAGGCAAGAATAAATGCAACACTCCACATTGATTTGCATGGACTATTTATTTTAACGTTTTTGTGCAGTAATTGGGGAAGAATTTGCTTTTCACCTCTGTATTTTTTAAGGTCACTGAAGAATTCATTAGCAACATTTGTTTAAACTGCAGCTGTTTCCTGGTTCTGAACTGAACATGACGTGTGTAATTAACTCTCAGTGTGGTGTGTTGGAGCAGGTGATGGATCCTGATAGAGAGCTGCAGTGTGGAGCAGCAATAAGAGAGAGAGGATGAGCTGTACAGGAATAAGAGTGTTTCAGTGACCACGCCTACTGCATGGATCTGTTCTGCTGTTACTCATCCACTGATGTACAGAAATAAAGATCCAATCTGACTTCTATAATGAGAAAGAAACATAAACAGCAGTCTGCCCTCTATTGGTGAAGAGATTTATTATGATTATTCTCTACATTTCCATATAAAAACTATACAAATATGTTAAACAATAAATACATATATAATGTATTCAGCTGATCTTTTTCTATTACAACATGTATTACAATATTACAATATTACAAGATAGAACATGTCACACAATTTCAGTGCCTGTGTTTATATCATTAACACTCCCCTAAACTGACAACAAATTGAAATACAACAGTTGCAGTTATATGAAATGCAGTTATAGAAACATAATTAATGATCAGGTTAATGTTCTCACCTGGAAGTTGATTATTTTCTTTTAACAATACATCTTAAAGTATTTTATTCTCCTCATGCCTCAGCAATTTCTTAACGTTCTGAGGCATTTATTCATTAAATCATTTATTTGACTATATACTGCTATTTATTTTTAAAAGCTATAGATAGGGTTCCTTCACCAATCTCTGTGTATCTCTCTCTCTCTGTTCGCATGCGTGAGTGAGTGAGTGGTCGGAGATGGCGTGTGAGAATTCTACGGTGAGAGTGATTCTTTTCTTCTTTTCTTTCCCCTTTTCTCTCTATCCACACATGCTTTTCTCTCTATTTTTCTGGTGTTCTATATAAGTATTTTTTGTGTGTGTGATCAGGTTTAAGGATAAACTGCGCAGTCTTCCAGCGCGTGCTGGTTGACGATGGCGTCCTTAGAACGCACGAGCTATGAGCGGTTTTCACGCGGGCATGGTATCAAAATCTGACCTGTAATGAATTGTTCAGTGGAAGAGGCAGTTTGGCGGTCGGAAATATTGTTGGGTACGAAAGTATAATGTCGGCTTCCCGCATGAACAGCGCTGTAGTGTTTTTTTTGGATAACATTGAGAAAGTGAATAGTGTGGTGCAATAAGGAGTTTGTCATACAAGACACTTTCACTCCTGTTCTGCCCCTAGTTCAACCAGCAAAAAATAATTAAAAAGATAATTGCCTCGCAACTGAGAAACAGCTGATGTTAGGATGGAAGAAGACAATGCTGAGTATGTGAGTGATGATGCGCTTTTTAAAACACCCTCTGTTAAGAGGAAAAGGAACAAAGGAAAAATAGGAAATGGAAAATTAAAACAACTGTCAGTAACACATACTGATGTTAAAAGCAGTGCTATTGAAGATTAGACAGAAAGACTAGACATAATGCTTATTCATTTGGAAAAGTTAAGCCTTTTTTTATAAAGAACAAAAAACACGAGGAATGTGCAGGTTACAGACTTTTTTCCAGATGGTAGAATGTGTGTTGACACTGTGGGAACGCTAATGAGGCGTGAGGGTGAAGAACAGTTTACTGATTAGGAAATATATAGACTAAAGAAAATTGCTGCAAAATTGAGATCAGAACTTTAAGCACAGGATGGGTTCGAAACAACATAGTGCATTAAATTTTCATATGTTTACATTTGCTCTAAGTTTAATCCTTCTTTCATACTTATTAATGAGTGTGGTGAGGGTGGGCACTCTCAACATGAATGGGGCACGGGACACTTATAAAAGAGCACTTTTATTTGAATTAATAAAGCAAAAGAAAATTGATGTCGCCCTCATTCAGGAGACACACAGTGATGGCCTAAAATGAAATTGATTGGAGAAGAGAGTGGGAAGGAGTGGTGGTGTGCTCTCATATGAGCTCTATCAGAGGAGGGGTAGCGGTGTTGTTTGCTAAGCATTTTATTTCTGTCTCTTTTGAGGTGAAACATGAAATTCCTGGTAGACTTATTGTTACAAGCACAGTTTGAAAAATTCAGTATTGTGTTTATTAATGTATATGCTTCTACTAATGGTGCTAAGAGTTAGTTTTTTTAAATAAGCTCATTGATTTTCTGCAGAGTTATAATTCAGATGAGTTTGTGTTTCTAGGTTTTGATTTAAATTACACTGAGAATTATGTGCTAGATCGAAACCACGCTGAGCCTCATGCTGCTTCAAGCCGTGCTATCTGCACATTCATTGAGACCCACAAATTGTGTGATATATGGAGACACTTGTATAAAAATAATAAACAATATACATGGACACACACACTGGAGGAAATTGTATTTCTTTGGCTAGACTAGATAGATTATACTGCTTTAAGCACCGCCTTAATATTGTCAGGGGGTAGCTCAGTGGTTAAGGCATTGGACTACGGTTTGGAAGATTCCAGGTTCAAACCCCACAACCACCAAGTTGCCACTGTTGGGCCCTTGAGCAAGGCCCTTAACCCTCAACTGCTCAGATGTGTAATAAGATAAAAAAATTTTAAGTCCCTCTGGATAAGAGCGTCTGCCAAATGCCTAAATGTATTGTGAAAGACTGTATAATAGGTCCTTCAGGTTTCTCTGATCATGCTTTTGTTATACAGTATGTGCAGTTTTCATAGCAAACATAAAGTCAAAGAGCACCTATTGGCATTTTAATACTTTATTGTTGGGTGATTTAAAGTTTAAAGAGGTTTTTAGTTTTTTCTGGAAAGAATTCAAATTAAAGGAAGATTGTTTTGCTAATCTGCGTCAGTGGTGGGACTATGGAAAAGTTGAAATTAAACTCTTATGTCAGCAGTATACTTTTAATGTCTCTAAAAACACTAAACAAGAAATGAAAAAAACTTGAAGCTGAAATTGTAGAGCAACAGGCACTTATAGAGGCTACTGAAGGACAGAATGGATTTAATGCATTAAAGTCTAAAAAGTTAACTTTCCGAAACTGCTAGGCATTCGAGGATCTCTTGGATGTTCTCAATGAGAGCATAGCTGAGGGTTTTCTACCTCTGAGCTGCAGGAGAGCTGTTATTACTCTTCTGCCAAAGAAAGGTGATCTACAAGAAATTCAAAATTGGAGACCGGTGAGCTTGCTGTGCTCTGATTTAAACATTTTCTGGCCAACAGATTGAGGGAGGTGATGGGGCAGGTCATACATTTTGTGTATCAGTTTAGGGCTCATTTCCATTGATCAAGAGAAAGCTTTTGACAGAGTGGAGCACCAGTATCTTTGGGCAACTCTGAATGCTTTCGGAATAGATTTTATTGGAGCAATTAAGGTGTTGTATGGAGACATTGAAAGTATGTTAAAAATCAATGGTGGTTCGAGCGCCCCTTTTAAAGTTAAAAGAGGTATTAGACAAGGATGTGCTCTTTCAGGAATGCTGTACTCTTTAGCAATTAAACCCTTGTTAAATAAGTTATGTTTTAAAGTGGAAGGTTTATTTTTACCTCGTAATAATTTGCAGCATCAGATATCAGCTTATGCTAATAATGTTATGATTATAATTAATAGACAGAATGATATTAATAATATGGTAAAAACTATTAAAGAGTTTCAAAGCATATCTAAACTGCTAAAATAAATTGGAGTAAAAGTGATGCACTGGTTGTTAGGAAATGGGAGAAGGGTCCACCATTATTACCTGGTGGGTTAATTTGGAAAAAAGGTGGAATCAAATATCTGGGAGTTTTATTGGGGGATACAGTTACACAAGAAAAGAATTGGGTTGGGGTGGTTGAGAAAATTGAGGACAGGTTAAAGAAGTGGAAGTGGATTCATCCACAATTATCTTTTAGGGGGAGGGTTTTAGTAATTAACAATTTGATTGCCTCTACATTGTGGCACAGATTGGCATGTGTGGATCCTCCTCCTGTGAAGAAGGTGATCAAGGACTTGTACACCAGTTGAGCAGACTTGCTACTTTTTGTCTGCAGTTTATCCAGAGACTTTTAACTGGACCTGAAGATCTGGTATGGAGAAAAGTAGCTCAAATTATCCTGCAGAAAATTGAGAGACTGGGACTTGACAATACCTTGTTTTTTACGGATCACGAACAGTTGAACTTAAAAGAACTACCTTTTTTCTTCTGTTGACTTTGCAAAACGTGGGGGCATTTCAATGTAGGTAGGATTTGCAAGACAGAATCTTTATTTTGGTTACTTCAGGAACCTTTGGTTAAAGGAGCTCGCTTTGATTTATCAGATGTGTATTTGCCTGGTCTCACACTTAAATTAGGTGGTTCTGGTATCATAAAACTAAGGAATCTAATCGATAAGGCTGGGCCTGACCTAAGTGATGTATCTTCACTGACTACTGCTTTAGGACAAAAGGTCTTCACGGCAAGCTGGGATTATTATAAAAATGTGGGGAAAAAAGACTAATTGAGGAAGAACTGTTTTTATTGCAAAATTTTGGTAATGGAATTTCAGTTTCTAGATATATACAGTAGGAGATCCATTTCCAAAAATAGTTATTTCACCTGACTTAAGGGGCATGTCTGGTATTTTGCTGGATTAAGAAGGATTGCAAAATTTAGATTTTTCTTTGGTGATAGGAAAATTGTTGTACAGGTGTTTTGTTAAAATTTGTAATAAAGTGGTATTAAATGAATAAGCAAACCGGTGATCTGCATTGCCGAATATTACACGGGGCTATTGTTGTAAACGCTTTTGTTTCTGTTATAAACTTGGATGTTATTGATAAATGTGTTTTTTTGTAGAGTAAGAGAAACTGTTTTTCATTGTTTTACAGAATGCATCAGATTGAAGTCATTTTTTGTTTTATTGAGTAATTTGTTTTTGAGATTTCAAGTAAAGTTCACTACTAATACAGTATGTTTGTTTTAGGACTCAAGTTTTGTCAAAAACAAAGAATTAAATGGCAGTTAAGGAATTTTATTCTTGGACAAGCTAAACTTGCGATTTATGTCACAAGGAGAAATAGAATGAAGGACAGACATAGTCAGGACGCTGCACTTCTTTTTAAAGCTTCTTTAAAAGCCAGGGTTGGTGTTGAGTACAAGTATTACAAACTAATGAATGATATGGAGTCTTTCATGTTAAAGTGGTGTTACAATGATATTATCTGTACTGTATTTGAAGGTGAACTAATTTTTGATTTGTTATTATGTTGAACTTGTTTGTACACTATGTGATACAGTGACTTTGGTTGGTTGAATATTGTTAAATAAAGTTTATTTCTAAAAATCTAAAAAAAAAATCTCTCTCTCAGTCTATTATAAGAAATAATTCTTAAGTCTGTCACTTACCTGAGAAACCATCTGTACTAAAGACTTTTTGTTGTTCTTGTGGTAACACAGTACCAGTTTCCTTACCACAGTTTCTCACCACTGCCACTACTGTGTGTGTAACTGTTCTGTGAGTTTGATGTGAGTAACATTTCTCACACTGCCAGAAGTTGTCTTTGTTTATCGTGGCACAAAATCATACCCTGGTGAACATGTCATGTTAGGAAATATCAGACCTCTGACCTCAAGTCACAATAAAAGAGTTCTGTTACGATGTGGGATTTTTGCCAGCAACAGCAAAATCCACCCCAAAGTCCTACATGCAGTGTGAACTAAACCTGCTGCTGGTTCTGATATATTAAACTCATCACTGTTTCCTGGTAAACTTCTTCCCTCAGTCTGTGAGTCTCTGTGAGCTCTGAATGTGTCTCTGAAGAGTCTCCAGCTCTCTGTGCTTCTCCTCTACAACATCTTCACTACAACATTATTAGAACAGCCAAAAAAAGCACCATTCATAATAACTGTGATGTTTCACAACAGGGTTTCAGTTCTTGTGTTTGCATCTTCATAGATGTTTCTAGCTTTAGCTGTTGTCTAAACGTCATCAAAGGTAATTGTGTAAGTCATAGTGATGCAGTCTACTTGTTACACAGATTATGAAATGAATGGTAGTGAGTTCTGATATTATAATCCATGATCACCTTCAAAAGTAGGTGCCTTAAAGTACTGGAACTTAAGTACAGTTGGGGTCAATATGATTAATTTTGCCAAAGCTTGATTGTATTAGATTATATTATTTTAAATATTGTTATTATTGCATAATTATTATAATTATTTCTCCTTATTTAAAAGACTGATAATTAATATTTTATTTATAAAATAATCCTATTCTTCTTTAATTATAATTTGATCATGAACCTATATGTTTTTAAGCATTGACGTTTGATAATATTCATATACATTATGGATAAGTAATTATAGTTATATTGATTAATTAATTAATATTTAAACCTTCATTGATGAATTTTGGTTATGTAGTATAATATAGAGTGTAGTAAGGGAAATTTATTTGATTATTAACTATTGATTCCTTTATCTCTTAGCTTTAAAACGGGAAGTCTGGCCATCTGTGCTCTGAGTCCAGAGAATCTTTAGCTGACAATGGGTTCTCTGCTCAGGGGTAGGACAAAAAACCTCAGTGACTAATTTTTGAGAAAACCCTACCATTGTTTAAACACTCGACAATGCATTAGCATCTGATCAGGGGACTGTATTATAGTTGTATATCAGTATAACATGTATTGTCATATATAATTTCATAAAATAAACACAACAAAAATAAAAAGACAAAAAACGTCCAACAATGTCGAAGTCTATGGTCTTGATAGATTGAGTTGTGTAATTTTGGGAAGGTCGATGTCAGACTCTTCAGCTCTGCTTGTTGTGTTAGGTTCGAGTTCCAGGTTTTAAAGTCATTGACTGAGATAGTGACAAAGTTAAATGTCCGATACTGAAGGAAATCTTCCGGGATTAAGTATGCACGAGAACTGCCTGACTCACAGCATTTATAGACAGATAGTGTTCGCATGCAGTAGTACCGAGTTGTAGTCAAAGTTCTGGAGTCGTATCCATGATGTATTTTGTTATGGTCTTGTGCTGTAGCTATGTGTCTTGATTCAGTATTACATTTGCATGGGCTAACAGATGTTCAGTTGGTGGAAGTAGTTCTTCCACAGTGTTCCATTGTTCACATCTATGTGGTTAAGGTTTGTGAAGCATTGTCCTTTACTTGGGGCTGGGCTCGATTCTGAACAGCACAGCTTTTCATGCTCACATGTGTACATACAGTAGTACCTCTTCCCCTCTCTCTTAGGCCTTCTTTGTGAAATAGTCCAGGCACCAGTATGTCGACAGAGAGATGATGTTCCTTGCCTCCCGCTGCCATGTTAATGACTCGGGTCCTGCACACACTAAGCTGAACACATACTAACATACCATTACAGAGGCTCGGATTAGATTTTATCTATTCAATGTGGTTAATTCTGTTATTTCCATTAAACTTGTAAAGTGTTAGGTATACTGTAGGTTGTTAGTAATTATATGTGTACTTGCTATTACATTTACATTAATTTATCATTTCATTTATCTTGTAACATATTCATGAATTTACATAGAGTTAACACATTTATTATTATCTATTTATTTATTAAGTATTTTTTCTTCTGCATGTACAATGTAGTTGTTTCTATGTTGCGTACATTATATTCAGGTTCTATGGGAGGTATATTTCATTCTAATTCTGCTTCTTGTATCATCCTGCCGACATTTTATATCGCCCAAATAGTATCTCTATGGCTTTATCAATAAGTCCTCTCACTATGGGTATGACGCAGCAGATTATTACTGACATGGCAAGCAGTATAATTCCTATCAGTACAATCTAATTGGTGGAACCCAAAACATGGCATTCCAAAACGTGGGATTATTTCCTTGGCCAAAAAGGTAATTATATGTGTACTTGGATGTTTTTTTCATATTGTATTGAGCGCAAACTTCACACATTGATAGAAAGTAGTCTACTAAGTTAGCAAGATATGTTAGCATCATTCTGAGCGAATAACATGCAGAATCTCCCTCTGGCGCAGTAATCAATACTATGTGTTAAAGATAAGTCTTTCACAACTGCGCCAAATATTATTACCTGGTTCGGGCTTTGCCTATCCTTATTGCTATTATATTTAATCTACAAAAAATCCTTGATCTGTGTTTTCCAGTGGTTGGTTTTTTAAACTGAGTTGGGCTTTAAGGAATTTATCTGACTCTTCTAAACAGTCATGAGGAGAGAACCATTATGTCGGCTGTATTGACAGTTTTGCAACATTCATTAGTTAATTCGAAAGCAGATTTTAAAAAAAACATCAGATCCCAAATGACGTGCGTTTGTGATTACAAACTTCTGACTTATTACTAATGCATGTTGTGTATAAAGTAACTGGGTGTACCATTGTAATGGTCGATGCTTTTTCATGTGAGAATTCTGCTACAGTAGGCCTCAGTAACATGGGGGCATTTTCCATATTATCGAGAGCGGTACTGTAATAGGCTTTTGGATGTTTGTCCCTTCTGTCCTGTTTATGGGTTAGCACAGCAGAGACAAATCCTCGTCTTTCTGGTACGTATAACTGGAAAGGTTTAGTATAATCAGGACAAGCTAATGCAGGTGCCATTGCATAATGACATTTTGATAAGTTCGAATGCTGCTAGTGTTTCCGGTGTGAGTGGCGAACTAGGTCTGGTCTGATCAGCAGTTTATATTAGATCTCTTAATCTATTAATGGTTGAACATGTAGGGCAAAGTCACATATCCAGGGTTGGCTAAACCCTGCTATTCCTAAAAATGATAGCATTTGCTGTACAGTTTGGGGTTGAGGTGCTTTTTAAATGGCTTTGACAATTACTCGCAACTCTAACAGATGTCCTAAATATTTGTCTCTTTGTTTACAGTAAAAGTATCTTTTTATTTATTTTTTTATTATTATTTTTTTTTATTTTGCTTTTTTCATGACCACTTTCAGCTAGCATTTTTAGTACCTTTACCGAGTCCTTATTATTCTTTTATTGGCCTGCAGATTAAAGTCAATAACCTACATAAGAGGAGCCGATTTGGCATAAACAGTGATGTCAGATCTTGAGCTAACACCTGGTAAAAGATGGAGGGGCTCTATCCATGCTCTGGGACTTAGTTCTTTCTTTTCACTGTGTACAGATACTGTATGTACTAGTGCTACTTGGGTGTGTATTTCTACCTTTACAAAATTATGCAAAATTTTTGATGTAGCCTGTTCCTTTCCCCAACCAGGTACCAGTCCATCTCTTTGTTGTTGTATATTGTAAGAGTCTTATTGCTACTTATTGTCTTTGAAAATTGTCTAATGCTGATCAGAACATGCCCCATACCACACCACCTGTCCCAGGAGTTCCACAGCTACATAACAAACAAGATCTTAGTGAGAAAACCATACACACTTATACACCATACACAGTATTAAGATATGAACAAGGTGTTTTTTTTTTACATGGTCTAATTTTCCTCCCAATAATAACGTCCACATCAGAATTCATACAGAGTCCTAAAACTTTTTTATTTCATTTTGTGCCCAATTGTAGTGACTGTTCTCTAGCAACAGCCTCAATAAAGAAAAAAAGTTAATAAGTCTGTAGCAGTGCGGATGATGAATCTGATAAACAACAATGCAACTTCACATTTCCACGAAATAGTCATTAGAGAGGTTCATTGTTAAAGATTCCAGTTTTCAGACAGAGACTCTGTCAGAGAGCAGTGAGTACATTAGTGTGTATGTGTGTGTAACATCAAGCTCCATCCAGTATTTATTATTATTCTGACAAAAGATGTTTTGTATATTTTAAATTTAAAAATTATATTAAATTTTAAAGTAATAGAAGAGCAATAAAAAATTAACAATTCATTAATTTATTTACTCTGAACTATATTTGTTTCTGTGTTATATTTTTGTAGTAGTAGTAGTACAGTAGGTGCAGCAGCAGCAATAATGGGTCCTTGAGGAACCTCAGATGGTAGGGAAATTGTGTTTTAGCACCCAAAATACTGTAGATTTAGACCAAGATGGAAAATGTTCTTCAAGGACCCTGATAAACCAACTCAGGTTTCTCGGAGAACTGATATGTTTACAGGGTTTCACCAGTGAGGCAAACTGTATATTTGGCAACTGTTGCAACATTTTAGGCCTACATGACCATGTAGTAAAAAAAATAAAAATAATGTATATATATATATATATATATATATATATATATATATATATATACACACTCAACAAAAATATAAACGCAACACCTTTGTTTCTGCTCCGATTTTTCATGAGATGGACTTAAAAATCTAAAATTCATTCCAGATACACAATATTACCATTTCTCTTAAACATTGTTCACAAATCAGTCTAAATATGTGATCGTGAGCACTTCTGCTTTGCTGAGATAATCCATCCCACCTCACAGGTGTGCCACATCAAGATGCTGATCTGACATCATGAGTAGTGCACAGGTGTACCTTATACTGCCCACAATAAAAGGCCACCCTGGAATGTGCAGTTTTGTCTCACAGCAAAATGCCACAGATGCCACAAGCATTGAGGGAACGTGCAATTGGCATGCTGACAGCAGGAATGTCAACCAGATCTGTTGCTCGTGCATTGAATGTTCATTTCTCCACCATAAGCCATCTCCAAAGGCGTTTTAGAGAATATGGCAGTACATCCAACCGGCCTCACAACCGCAGACCTTGTGTAACCACACCAGCCCAGGACCTCCACATCCAGCAGGTTCACCTCCAAGATCGTCTGAGACCAGCCACTCAGACAGCTGTTGAAACAATTGGTTTGCATAACCAAACAATTTCTGCACAAACTGTCAGAAACCGTCTCAGGGAAGCTCAACTGCATGCTCGTCGTCCTCATCGGGGTCTTGACCTGACTCCAGCTCGTCGCCGTAACAGAATTGAGTGGGCAAATGCTCATATTCGATGGCGTCTGGTGAGTTGGAGAGGTGTCCTCTTCACGGATGAATCTCGGTTTACATTGTTCAGGGCAGATGGCAGACAGCGTGTGTGGCATCGTGTGGGTGAGCGCTTTGCTGATGTCAATGTTGTGGATCAAGTGGCCCATGGTGGTGGTGGGGTTATGGTATGGGCAGGCATCTGTTATGGACGAAGAACACAGGTACATTTTATTGATGGCATTTTGAATGCACAGAGATACCGTGAATGGTGGTGTGTAAAATAACTCTGGTGGTGAGGAAGGCGAAGAGGACAAAGGCAGAGCAGAGGACAAAGTGGTGGAAGCTGAGAAAGGAAGAATGTTGTGAAATCTTTAGTGAGGAGTTGAGACAGGCTATGGGTGGTCAGGAGGGGCTTTCAGTTGACTGGACAACTACAGCCAATTTGATCAGGGAGACAGGTAGGAAGGTACTTGGTGTATCATCAGGTAAGAGGAAAGTGGACAAGGAGACTTCGTGGTGGAATGAGGAAGTCCAGGAGTGCATACAGGGAGCTAAGAGGCTAGCTAAGAAAAAGTGGGACACTGAGAGGACTGAAGAGAGTAGACAGGAGTACAGGAAGATGCAGAGTAAGGTGAAGGTAGAGGTGGCAAAGGCCAAACAAAGAGCATATGAGGACTTGTATGCTAGCCTAGACAGTAAGGAGGGAGAGGTGGATCTGTACAGGTTGGCAAGGCAGAGAGATAGAGATGGGAAGGATGTGCAGCAGGTTAGAGTAATTAAAGATAGAGATGGAAATGTACTGACAGATGCCAGGAGGGTGATGGAAAGATAGAAGGAGTACTTTAAGGAGTTGATGAATGAGGAAAACGAAAGAGAACAAAGAGTAGAAGAGGTGACTGTTGTGGAACAGGAAGTAGCAAATATTAGTAGAAGTGAGGTGAGAAGGGCGTTGAAGAGGATGAAGAGTGGAAAGGCTGTTGGTTCTGATGACATACCTGTGGAGGTATGGAAGTGCTTAGGAGAGGTGGCAGTAGAGTTTCTGACAAGTTTGTTTAACAAAATCTTGGAGAATAAGAGGATTCCAGAGGAATGGAGGAGAAGTGTATTGGTGCCAATTTTTAAGAGCAAGGGAGATGTGCAAAGCTGTGGCAATTATAGAGGTATAAAGCTAATGAGCCAGACAATGAAGCTGTGGGAAAGAGTAGTGGAAGCTAGGTTAAGGGCAGAGGTGAGCATTTGTGAGCAGCAATATGGTTTTATGCCTAAAAAGAGTACATCAAATGCAGTATTTGCTTTGAGGATGCTGGCAAAGAAGTACAGAGAAGGTAACAGGGAGTTGCATTATGTCTTTTTAGATTTAGAGAAAATGTATGACAGGGTGCCAAGAGAGGAGCTGTGGTATTGTATGAGAAAGTCTGGAGTGGCAGAGAGGCTGTTAGAGTGGTGCAGGACATGTATGAGAGCTGTAAGACAGTGGTAAGATGTGCTGTAGGTGTGATAGAAGAGTTCAAGGTGGAGGTGGGTCTGCATCAAGGATCGGCTCTAAGCCCCTTTTTGTTTGCTCTGGTGATGGACAGGATGACAGATGAGGTAAGACAGGAGTCCCCATGGACTATGATGTTTGCAGATGACATTGTGCTCTGTAGCGAGAGCAGGGAACAGGTGGAGGAAAATTTGGAGAAATGGAGGTATGCTCTGGAAAGCAGAGGAATGAAGGTTAGCCGCAGCAAGACGGAATACATATGTGTAAATCAGAGGAACCCAGGAGGATCGGTGAGGCTACAGGGAGCAGAGGTAAAGAAGGTGCAGGATTTTAAGTACTTAGGGTCAAAGGTCCAGAGCAACGGAGAGTGTTCAAAGGAGGTAAAGAGGCGGGTACAGGCAGGTTGGAATGGGTGGAGAAAAGTGTCAGGTGTGTTGTGCGATAAAAGAGTATTAGCGAGAATGAAAGGAAAGGTGTACAGGACAGTGGTGAGACCAGCAATGATCTACGGCTTAGAGACAGGAGAAAAGACAGGAGGCAGAGTTGGGGGTAGCAGAGCTGAAGATGTTGAGGTTCTCTTTGGGAGTGACAAGGATGAATAGGATCAAGAATGAGTTTATCAGAGGGACAACCCATGTTAGATGTTTTGGAGATAAAGTCAGAGAGGCCAAATTGAGGTGGTTTGGACATGTCCAGAGGAGAGATTGTGAGATTCGGTAGAAGGATGCTGAGGTTGGAACTGCCAGGCAGGAGGTCTAGAGGAAGACCAAAGAGGAGATTTATGGATGCAGTGAGAGAGCACATGAAGTTAGTTGGTGTGAGAGAAGAGGATGCAGAGGATAGGGTTAGATGGAGGCAAAGGATTCGCTGTGGCGACCCCTGAAAGGGAACAACCAAAAGACAAAGAAGAAGAGATACCGTGATGAGATCCTGAGGCCCATTGTTGTGCCATACATCCATGAACATCACCTCATGTTCAAGATAATGCACGGCCTCATGTTGCAAGGATCTGTACACAGTTCTTGGAAGCTGAAAATGTCCCAGTTCTTGCATGGCCAGCATACTCACCGGACATGTCACCAGTTGAGCATGTTTGGGATGTGTTTGACCGGCGTATACGACAGCGTGTACCAGTTTCCACTAATATCCAACAACTTCGCACAGCCATTGAAGAGGAGTGGACCAACATTCCACAGGCCATAATTGACAATCTGATAAACTCTATGCGAAGAAGATGTGTTGCACTGCATGAGGCAAATGGTGGTCACACCAGATACTGACCAGTTCTGAGTCCCCAGACCCCCAATAAAGCAAAAAACTGCACATTCCAGGGTGGCCTTTTATTGTGGGCAGTATAAGGTACACCTGTGCACTACTTATGATGTCAGATCAGCATCTTGATGTGGCACACCTGTGAGGTGGGATGGATTATCTCAGCAAAGCAGACATGCTCACTATCACACATTTAGACTGATTTGTGAACAATGTTTAAGAGAAATGGTAATATTGCGTATCTGGAATGAATTTTAGATCTTTAAGTCCATCTCATGAAAAATCGGAGCAGAAACAAAGGTGTTGCATTTATATTTTTGTTGAGTGTAGTTTCTGAGAAGTAGACTGCACAGGGAGCAGGAAGCACACTTTAAAGTACACTGCGGCACGGACAGCAGCAATTGGCTCTCCACTGCTCTTCCTGTGATATCCCGGATGTGAAGACCTGAATTTTAGCGACTTGAATTTTTTTACCTAAATTTTATTACCTGAATTTTTGCAACCTGAATTTTATTACCTGAATTTTGTTACCTGAATCTTATAACCTGAATTTTTGCAACCTGAAATTTGTTACCTGAATTTTGTCGACCTGAATTTGTAAGATTGAAAAATAATGAAGATTGTATTTTTAACGCTTGAAAATTTTTTTGAACTGCAATTTAGTAACTTGAATATTTTTGATTGAATTTTAAATGCTTAGATTACATTTTCACTTGGAATATACAACCACAATGAATTGCAGTGGCAAAAATTTCAAACATTGTAAATGGTCTAAAGATTTCTTTTCAATTCAGATCAAATTGCAATGCAGAAAAAATCAAACATTTTTATTGCAACACAGTTTTTCAGTTCAAGTAATTGAACCTGCTATTTTGCTTTGAGCAATTTTGGCACTATTATACTTTCATATGTGTGTCAGCAACAGCTTCCAATTCAACACAATAGGCGGTCAAATGACCGGTGAACCGCGTTAAAAGTAGGTGACACTGGCACGGCGCTTCTAGTGTTAAAATGGCATAATAGGGGCACTTTAATGCCTTTATTTTTAAAGTCTGTATGTTTCTTATCAAGGTCAATCCGACCATTACACCTATTCATGCAGGCGCTATGCTCAATATGATGTTATACAAGAAAGCAACCTGCTTCTCTGGGCTCTCTGATGTCTTGCAGTTCTTCCCATATGAGGGATTAAAGTTTTAATAGACAACCTTAATTTAGTTTATATGATTGTATTTGGTACTTGATTACTGTGAATATATTTAGTACACATGTGACCAGTAATTGGTTAATGTGAATATATGTAATTCAATATGTTTTACCTAAAAACATGCTTACAATGGCTACAACATGGCAGTGTTGATTAGTAATGCAAAAACACAATTGCTCAGTCCATCACACCACAATATACTGTTTATTTAACATACACAAAACAGACAATCAAACAAATCTGTAAAACCATCAACCCATCAGCACTTAGCTTATTAGCTACTTTCATTAACATTATATTAATATCTCTTATTAGCACGCATCATCATTATTATTATTATTATTATTATTATTACATTAATTGATTTATGTTTTTGCCTATCACTGAGAGACCAGGGACCCATTGATTTGTCTGCTGACAGCATAAGATCAATCACATAGCACCATACAGTAGCAATGAAGTACTGTACCTTGCTCCGCCTATATAAAAATAGGTAATTCATAAAACCTATGTGAGAAAAAGCTTAAAGGTTTGCAGGCAGATGTCCCTCTCTCTTCTTCATAGATTTTTATGTTTTCTATAAAGGCTAATGCAGTCACCTCCACTTCATTGTGTAACATCAGACGGGTGTAGAAGAGCAGGTGGATAGTCATGGAGAAAAGCAGGTGTAAACTGTAATCGATGATGAGATTTATCTTTTATTCTGTAATTTAATTAAATTAGTGAAACTCTCTATATATATTCTATCATTACACATATAATGAAATGCTTTTGAACATTATTACAGCTTATAACATATTAAAAATCTATAAACATTAGAATAGCAGAGGATTTACAGTAACAAAGGGATTTATAATACAAAATGTTTTCAGTGCGCTGAATGTACTAATTTTTAGAAGTTGGATATTTCTGCATTTTGAATCCTTTTTGTGATTGATCTTAGGAAATATCCTAATATTTAGAAATGCTGCATTTTTTTTCATGAGCTATAAAGTTCAAAATGAAAAACAAAAAAGCCTTGTATTGTACAAGGTATTTCAGTTAATGTGTAATAAATCTAGAATCACTGTACATGGTCAGATTTAGGACATTACCTGTGTCAGGTCAATGATGGAGACAGACAGAGGAGATTCATGTTTAAAAAAAAAAAAAAAAAAAGGTTTTTCCAGGATATTTTAATTTTATGAGATGTACTGTGCATCCATGATGTAAACTGGACTGGATGGCCAACTGGACTGAATCTGAATGGTAGTGATGGGCCAAAATGTTCATGACTAATTTTTATCCCAGTCCAGCTCTGTCCACCATCCCTAGATTGCACATTTAATTTTGGACTGAGTAAGTATGTGGTGCTTCATAATATCTGTTACCCAGTAAAAAAATAGTCAGTAAATACCTGAAAAATTCCCCTCGACACCTCTCCTGTTACAGCTGCTCTCTCTGACCCAGAGCTGCTTCCCACAGTTTTTTCATGAACCTCTTCAAGCAGACTGAGAGTCCCTGTGAGATCTAAAAGTTTCTGTTTAAGAGTCCCCAGCTCTCTGTTCTTCTCCTCCATCTGTCTGCTGAACTCTTCCCGCATCTTTGTTTTTGAGTCCAAAATATTTCTCTGGAGTTCAGGCAGGATGATCTTCATGAAGTTTCTCTCTGTCTCCATCCTGACCTCTCCGTCATACATCTCCTTGATCTCCTCCATCTCCTGTTGGTGCCTCTTCTCCATCTCTTGCCTCTCCCTCTCTCTCTTTTCTTTTAGTTTCTTTACCTTTTCTTCCATTTCTATCCTTCTCTCTATTTCTCGTTTCAGCACCCTCTTAAGTTCTCTCTGTTTCTCTTCATCTCTCTCTTCTTTCATCTTTCTCTCCAGTTTAGTTGTTCGGTCAATCAGTTGTCTGATGTCTCTTTCATGATTCTGGATCACTCCCTCTGTCTTTCTCAGAAAGTCCTGCACCTCGTTATCTATTTTCTCCTTCACTTCCATCTCCACTTTCATCCTTTTCTCTTTGCTTTCATTTAGGATCTTCGATTCTATTAATTTAATCTGAGATTCTGTCTCCAGGTAGATCTCACTGCTGTAGAATTTCTCTTTGCTTTCTTCCACCATCTTCTCTATCTTCTCCAGCAGCTCTGAGACCTGAGAACCATCTCCACTCTCCTTAATGTTGAGACAGTGAAACCTGTCTCCACATTTCTCCACTAGTCTCTGGACCTCCTTGTCTCCTGATTGGATAAACTCCTTAATGTTTTTCTTTTGAAGTTCATCAGTAATACTGAATATGATCATGGTGTTTCTCCAACATCTCTCTCCAAAAATCTCCTCCATTTTCTCAAGTATCTCTCTCTCCTCCCCTGTAGACTGCTTTACAGGTATGACCAGGAGGAAGGTGTGAGGTCCTGGAGAAGACAGATGTACAGAGAGTCCCACGTCATGTCTCAGCTTCTCCAGAGAGAGTCCAGGAGAGAACCAGTCAGGAGTGTCCACCACAGTCACCTTCCTCCCGGCCACCTCCCCCTGTGTGCTCTCACTCTGCTGGGTGGATGTAGATGTAGCTGTAGATGTACCAGCCTGGTTCCTCTTCTCTCTGCTCAGGATGGTGTTTCTTGCTGCACTCTTCCCAGACCTCGTCCTCCCCAGCAGCACCAGCCTCAGTTCTGCTACTGAAACCGACACTGGAGAATGTGGACTAGATGATTCTCTGCCCACTGAAAATTAAGAATAAATAATTTAATACAGAATCACTTACTGAGGTGATTATGTTATTCTCTGGAGTATGTTGGTGGACTGATGGTCCATCCTTCAGGTAATTTATATTAAATTTATTTTAATCATAGTCCGATCTTCCTATATGCTCACTAACTGCGTTACATAAGCCCCCACAAAATGAAAAAGTCCCTTCCCAGGGGGATTAACATTTGTCCAATTGTCCGGGACAACTATAAAATATTTCTGGGCAAGTTTATTTCAAAAGAACTTGTCCGATCTGGAAAATATGATGGTGTAAAATGTTAATTACTATTAACAAATTAATTCTATATTGACAGTGTCATGATTTGTGTATAGCATCGGATCCCACTTTTAAAATACTGTATTAAATTATTTAGCTCTTTTTCATGCTCTCATAATTTTTATTTACAGTCACTGAGATATGCTCACGCTTTCCATTGCATTGTGGCTTTCCCAATAAAATTTAATAGTGTGAAGGTTGACAGCTGAAACCCCCTCCACCCTTCTGTTGTGTTAGGGTCAAAATTGACCCGTTTTCAAGTTTAAATGTGTAAAAAGTACACTTTCCTTTTTTGTCCTGGAATGAGGCTTCACCTAATCCTCAGACACACCTATTTAAATGCAGCAAAATAAATTTTCACAATTTTAGTAAATTCTAAAGGTCTCAAAAAAAAAAAAGTTACACATGTGGTGTTACGGGTCCAAAATGACCTGGCAGAGAAAACTGGCTGTTGTATGCATCACTTAAATCTATGGGTTGCTCTAAAGATCAATTATGGCCCAATGGGCACAGTTATGGCCCACATCACCAACACACACACACACACACACATACACACACACACACACACACAGGCCTCTTTCACATGCAAAGGCACAGACAGAGACATGGAAGGAAGAAGAGTGTTTGGTGATAGCTGGACAGAGATGGACAAAACACAGCTCAATGCCTACATGGGACTGTTGCTTCTTGCGGGGGTATAAAGATCCTGTAATGAAGCTACGGCCAGCTTATGGCATAGTGAGTCAGGACGCCCTATTTTTCGTGCCACAGTGTCGCTTCAGTCCTTTCATGCATTATCAAGAGTGCTACGTTTTGACAACAGGGAGAAAAGAGTTTCTCATCATGAGAATGACAAGCTTGCTCATATCAGGGAGGTTTGGGACAAATGGGTGGAAAATTTACCCTTTGTGTACAATCCTGGGCCAGAGGTGACAGTGGATGAATGGCTAGTCCCTTTCAGAGGCCGCTGTCCCTTCAGGCAGTACATGCCAAACAAGCCTGGAAAATATGGTATCAAAATCTGGGCAGCATGTGATGCAAAAACTGCCTATGCATGGAATATGCAAATACTGTATATACAGGAAAACCTGCCAGCAGAGTGCCAGATAAGAACCAAGGAGCGGGTCGTCCTGGACATGACCAAGGGTCTTCGGGGGCACAACATAACCTGTGATAATTTTTTCACTTCCTATGACCTCGCTCAAGAACTTCTAAAGAGGAAGCTTCTAAATAGATCCAGGATGGAATGGAGAAAAAACCTTCAAGAGGAGGCTTTTTCTGGAGGAGTTGGGCAAGTCTCTGGTGTCTTCCTTTATTGAAAGACGAGAGCGGCTGCCCTGAACCAAAGCGTCTGTTTGTTTGGTGAGAGAGTTTCAGCCAACACCAACACCATCATCCTCTGATAAGAACCATGGAGGAGATTCCAGGAGGAAGAGAAAGAGGTGCCAGTCCTGCCCCGCCAACAAGGACAGGAAATCCAACACCACTTACCACACATGCAAGAAAATCATTTGCAAGGAGCACACGGTAACCATCAAATACTGTGATTTGTGCATTTGAACACACACACACACACACACACACACACACACACACACACACACACACACACAGACACACACACACACACACAAGCAGTTCAAATTATGGTTTGTTTTCATTGTTTAGATTATGGTTAATTCAGAACAACATACCTGCGCTAACTCCATATTATTTTCAATGTTCAGTTTATGGTCAATGCAGGTGCAGGAGCGCGCACACAACAACACACACACAGTGTTGTTTATCATTGTTTATTTTATGGTTAAATTGTTTGGTTAATTGGTATGGTTAAATAAAAGTTGATTTTATGTTTTTTTTTTTTTTTTGACTTGTTGTCTTTATCCTACCATTTATCTATGCGGGTCCGTTTTGACCCGAAACACCAAAGATGTCACTATTGTTAATAATTTTAAATAATAATAATAAAAAAATAATAATAATTTTTGGTAGGTGTACTCTAATATTAGTTTATAACACATTTATAGTTTATTATTACTCATTCTATAAGAAAAATAAATATATTTAGTGAATTTAAACAGTTTTTGCAATCAAAAACGAGTGGTATATTTTAAAATACTGTGTCTGTGGAGCCAACTAAAAAACTATTCACACACTGGTTCCATTTATATGAATACATACTAAGCCAGCAATTAGCTGAAAAACAACATTTGAAGAAAACTGGTGATTTTAAGCATTTTCAAGCATTTTTAAATCATGGGTCCAAATGGACCCGCTAACACCACAGGTGTAAACAGCTTTCTAACACAATACAAGGGTTAAGGCTCAGCCTGCTCTTTGTCATTGGACACCGTGCCCCACACACACACCCCTTCACTTTCACCTTCACAGACACACAGACACACACACACACACTTTCTTTCTGCTCTACACAGAAACATTGCTCTGTCCCGATTCTTTTTTAAAGGTAAAGTGCAGGGTAATTTGTTTTATTTTTTTGTTTACAGCAGTGATTCCATTAGTGTCTTGCCCAATTGAGTGTCATTAGAGAGATTTATTGTTTATTTTTCCGATAAAACAGTTTTTCCGTTGTGTGCGCGCGTGTGTGAAAAGAGTGGAGAAAGGGTAACTGTATATAACTGTAAGGGTAACCTTGACGAGAAAGGGGAGAGGTGAGCTTACTTTAGATTCACACACACACACATACTCAGGGCCTGCATGCACAAAAGGAAACACTTATCTGTCGGGATTTATTTTTACTTTTTCATAAAGGTAAAGTGCAGGATAATTTGTTTTATTTTCACTTATTTTGTGTTAATTATTTTTATGTACTTACTTTTTGGCCGTTGGAACGAATAATTTGAGTTTCCATTATTTCTTCCTGCTTTCGGAATGAATTATACTTGTAAGGTTCCACTATCCAATCTGCTTGCTGTGTCTCTTCATAGTCGTCTCTTTTACCCATAAACTAGTGTTGAGTTACACATTGAACAAATAATATTAATCACTTACAGTCGTGGCCAAAAGTTTTGAGAGAATGGCACAAATATTAGTTTTCACAAAGTTTGCTGCTAAACTGCTTTTAGATCTTTGTTTCAGTTGTTTTTGTGTTGTACTGAAATATAATTACAAGCACTTCATACGTTTCAAATTGCTTTTATCAACAATTACATGACATGTATGCAAACAGTCAGTATTTGAAGTGTTGGCCCTTCTTTTTCAGGACCTCTGCAATTCAACTGGGCATGCTCTCAATGCCTCAATCAACTTCTGGGCCAAATCCTGACTGATAGCAACCCATTCTTTTATAATCACATCTTGGAGTTTGTCAACATTAGTGGGTTTTTGTTTGTCCACCCGCCTCTTGAGGATTTAATATCTCAATGGGATTAGGATCTGGGGAGTTTCCAGGCCATGGAAGTTCTCAATAGGATTAGATGCTGGGGAGTTTTCAGGTTATGGACCCAAAATTTCAACGTTTTGGTCCTCAAGCTACTCAGTTATCACTTTTGCCTTATGGCACAGTCCTCCATTGGGCTGGAAAATGCATTGTTCTTCACCAAACTGTTGTTGGATTGTTGAAAGAAGTTGCTGTTGGAGGGTGTTTTGGTACCATTCTTTATTCATGGCTGTGTTTCTGGGCAAAATTGAAAGTGAGCCCACTCCCTCGGATGAGAAGCAACCCCACACGTGAATGGTCTCAGGATGCTTTACTGTTGGCATGACACAGGACTTTGACACATGACACATTTATCATACTTTCGGGTTTTTTGGAGAGAAGTGGCTTCTTTGCTGCCCTTCTTGACACCAGGCCATCTTCCAAAAGTCTTTGCCTCACTGTGCGTGCAGATGCGCTCACACCTGCCTGCTGCCATTCCTGAGCAAGCTCTGCACTGGTGGCACTCTGATCCCACAAATGAATCCTCTTTAGGAGACGATCCTGGCGCTTGCTGGACTTTCTTGGACACCTTGAAGCCTTCTTAACAAGAATTGAACCTCTTTCCTTGAAGTTCTTGATGATACTATAAATTGTTGATTTAGGTGCAATCCTAGTAGCCACAATATCCTTGCCTGTGAATCCATTTTTATGCAACGCAATGATGGCTGCACGCGTTTCTTTGCAGGTCACCATGGTTAACAATGGAAAAACAATGATTTCAAGCATCACCCTCCTTTTAACATTAAGTATCATTGCAGTATATTTCATGTTCTTACATATGATTTATTGAGTGTAGATTAATACTTCAATATATATGCTTTTAAGTGCTTATTGTAACAAATTACTCACTATGTGGAGGTAACAGTTCCTTGCTGTTTCTTCTCCTGATGGGGGCTGATGATTCTGGGTCTGTCTCTTTCTGCAGTTGCTTTGTTTTCTCCTCTAGAAGTCTGTCTTTCTCCTGAAGCTGTTTGTCTCTCTCCATTAGCTGTCTCTCTCTCTCAGTTAGACGTCTCTCTGTCTCTTCAAGCTCTTCATTTTATTTAAGCAGGAGTGTGAACAGAATGATTTATGTGATCATAATCAGTCATCAGTTACAGAAGATCAGCTTGTTATGACTAAAGCCAAAATTACAATTTGCAATTATTAAACAGAAAACCTAAAGTGAACAATTTAATTATTTAGAAACATTGACTAATTGATTTCATCATAGTAAAACCATGGAGGTACTTCACACTCTTACTTATTATAATACCATCACATTGTATATACCTAAATGTAGGTCAGTTTATAACTGGCTAAATATTGAAACCTTCACTTAGGAGTGAAAACCTGACAAATTGTCTCTCCTTGACTCTTCTGTTGCAAAGAATAACTTCTCTTAGTTCTAAACGGTAATTAAGAAATACCAAGAGCAGAAAGTCGTGAAATTAGAATACTGTGAGAGATAGTATCAAATGCAAAAGAAAGATCTAACAGAATCAAAATGCTAACAGAGCCAGCATCAGAGGCCATAAGAAGGTCATTGACAACCTTAAGAAGCGCTGTCTCGGTACTGTGGTGAGGGCGAAAACCGGATTGGAAACATTCATACAGATTACGAGATGACAAATAGGACTGTAGTTGAACAGCAACACCTTTTTCAAGTATTTTTGAGATTAGCGGAAGATGTGAAATTGGTCCGTAGTTGGCCATATCAGCCGGGTCAAGGCTAGGTTTTTTTAAGACTGGTGTGAAAGCTGCAGTTTTTGATTCAAGAGGAACAACACCAGTGTTCAAGATTTTAGAAATAAGAAAGTGAAATAGGCTGTGAAATAACAGATGCAGAGTATTTAAGCAGGGACGTAGGGGCAGGATCAAGGTGACAAAAAGAAGGATTGACTTTACTGTGTAACTCAGAAATAAAAGCAGGAGTTGGAGGATCGAACTCAGTAAAAATACCAGTTGCAAAGTCTGTAGGGAAGTCATTTGAGTGGATAGGGGAGTACACTGTTGAAAAGAGAGAATGTATACAAATTATTTTATTTTGGAAGTAAAGTAAGAATGGCTCACAGAGATCTACAGAGTTGGGCATAACAGGGACAGGAGGGCTAGTGAGTTTGTTAACTACAGAAAACAGTGTTTTAGGATATTGTCAGAACTACAAAAAGATATTGACATATATTGTATATTGTACCAGAAACACGACCCTTTTCATTAGAAAATGTTCTTTTGGCTTCCCAACACATCTTGGGTGCTTTGTGTTTAAGCGTCTCTGAGCTTTGATGGTTTTTTAGCTTCATTTGACATGATTTCAGAACATTTAACACACTGCCTGCCACTATAAATACACAATTAATGTATTTAACGTCACTGAATACATTACAGCACATGTCTTGGAGCATTCACTAGCACAGGTTTATCTCTCACATCATAGTTTTATTTCAAAAAGTTCTCCATTTTGTAACTGTGTCCAAACATTAGCTAGCTAGTGGCAAAACATTTGTCTCTATCTGATGATGTGTCCATCGTCACTCTGATTTTCTAATGTAACAGTACAACAGCCACGCCCCACTGGGTGAGAACGCCAGCTTTAGAGCAGGATGTCAAACTCAAATCACACCCAGTACATGTAAGCATTATTTAACTTTATTTAACAGCCCATAAAATACAACTATTTATTTTTAAATATATTTTTCTGTTAATTAACATCTATTAAACTATGCATTGAAAGTAGGATCGAGTCTTAAAAAGAAGAACAAAGTAAACAACTGTTTGAAATATTATGTGATAACATTAGTTATACTGATGCTGTTTTTATTGTTGTTTTTTAGAAAAAAAAAAAAATTCCCCAAACTTAAAAATATCTAACATTAGGAGATTCATGGAGAACTCACACAGGACTGTCTCTGTTAGGAACTGACATGTACTTAGTCTCCTGTCTCTCTCTCATCTTTTCTTTTCCCCAGCAGACTGTATTTATTGCTCTGTACACTGGGTGATGTGTTTCAGATGTGTTTCAGGATTTGGCATCAATCACTGAATCCCATTTAAGGTGTGTTTGGACCCAGCGCCTTGAGTTTAAAACGTGTGACTTAGAGTAATTCATAGTTACAGATAAGTGTTACATAAGTTACAAAAGTTAAGTGTACATAGTGAATATCACTAAGTTTTTACTCCTCCATGAACACTTTCTGTGTGCTTTCTCTATAATATAAAAAAAAAATTTATAATAGGGAATATTATTCCTTGTGACTCATCCCCAGGTCAAGACCTTGTGATATCCCTAGACAACAACCAAATCACTCCTTCAGCCACCGCCCGCAATCTTGGGTAACCGTGGACAATCATCTGTCATTTCCCCACACATTGCTAACCTTACTCGCTCTTGTAGATTTCTTCTTTAGAATATCAAAAGAATTCGACCATTTCTTTCTCCACAGGCTACTCAGGTGCTTTTTCAGTCCCTTGTTATTTCAAGACTGGACTACTGCAACTCACTCCTGGCAGCTGTCCACGATTCGTCCTCAGCAACTGATCCAGAATGCAGCAGCACGTCTCGTTTTTAACCTTCCCAAGTTCTCCCACACCACCCCACTCCTCCGCTCCCTGCACTGGCTTCCTGTAGCTGCCCGCATCAAATTCAAAACACTGATGCTTGCCTACAAAGCTAAAAATGGCCCAGCACCCACTTACCTCTCTGCGCTAATTACACCACGCACTGCACCCCGTTCCCTCCGATCCTCCAGCACTGCTCGCCTCATCCCACCATCTCTCAGGGATCGAGGGCGGCATTCATCCAGGCTCTTTTCTGTTCTGGCACCTAGGTGGTGGAATGAACTTCCTCTAGATGTCCGTACAGCAGAGACTTTGACTATCTTTAAACGACGGCTCAAGACACATCTGTTTCTCCAGTACTTGGACTACACAACCCCCCCCCCCCCCCCCCAAAAAAAAAAAAAGAGAAGAGAAAAAAAAAATCCCAGTTGTGTTGGACTAATGGCATTTAGTTATTAACCTAGTTAACCCAGTGTAAGTGTGTATCCAATGATGTAAACTTTAAAGCACTTTTTGTAAGTCGCTCTGGATAAGAGCGTCTGCCAAATGCCTAAATGTAAATGGAAATGGAATATAATAATAGAGAGTGTGAAAAAAAGGTTGTGAATTTCAGGTGCTTACTGGAGATCTCACTATTGAACACTTTACTGTACAACACATGATCAGGTGTGTTTACTTTTGTAACTCCTTCCACACTCACCAGTCTGTAGCGCAGAAATCTCCATTTTCATTCTCTCATCTTCTGTCCATTTTCTGTCACTCTGTGTAAGAGAATAAATCAGTGTGAAGGTTTTATACCTGACTCCATACTGTATGTAAATAAAGTGTTAAATAAATATAAAGTGTTTCTCTGTTTACACCACTGTGTGTATGTGTGTGTGTGTGTGTGTGTGTGTGTGTGTGTGTGTGTGTGTGTGTGTGTGGTGATAGGTGATAATACTAACACTAACCTGATTGTTACAGTAAAGGAGAGATAAACATCCTCCCCTCTACAGGAGAATCAAGTGTTTGGATCTGTTTATTCTAATTTATTTGGCTTTAATATATTGTATTTTCACACAATAACACAATATATTAATAAACTTACGCATGAAAGTCAACTGTCCCAGACATTTATATATTTTTTAAAGGCAATGTTTGTAAGCTGACTTATACTTTCATGACCATCAGTCAGCCATGATTAAAACACACAACACAATTCAGACACTGAGAGTTTGTCATGGATTTGTTCTCTGAAGTGACATTAAATTTACCCTAAAGATTTTTAAAAAATGGTTTTAAGTAAATTAATGTTGTTCCTGGTGTTGGGTCTCTACACAGATCCTCATGTTAAATTAAATATGTATTAAACCTTTTTATGTCTCTATAAATAAAATTTAAGATGTGTGTGAAGGTAATAAATTATTTAGCTTGTTTTTCTTGCCAACATGTTTTCCCTGTGTGTTCCTGTTGTGTGTGTTCTGTAGGACTTTCATGTTCATGTTTGTTCCAGACTTCAGTTCCCAGTATGCATTGCACCTCACATGTCAGTCACATGATGTTAATTGTGATCACCTGCACCTTGTTTAGTTTAATTAGTTTGTCTATTTAAAGTCGTGTTTTAAAGTCTTCTGTTTAGAATCCTAGTATATTTTGTTTTGTTTGCTTGTATTAGCTTTAGCATTAGCGCGATCATTAGCATTAACCTTTAGTTTGTAGCCGACACACTGTCGTAGTTCACATGTGTTTAATGTATAAAGGAAAAACTTTTTTATTTAACATATTAATCTGTACTTGCATCCTGCCTGTTAAATGTCATTAACAAACAGCTCAATGTCCATGTTTCTATTCAATGTGTCAGTCGTGTGATAGTTTTTCTGACCATCACTGTGAGCTGTAACCATAGTAACCCATCACTGGGTAATAGACTTATTATAACAATTTAAGATGTTTTTAAGCTGCTAGTATCAGTAAGAGATTTATGAACATTAATAGTTTAGTACAGTTTACTCACCTGAAAAACCCAGATGTCTTTTATTTGATCATCTGACAAAAAAACAAAGAAAGCTTGATTAGATTCCTAAAAATGTTTTGGTAATTTTTGTAAATGTCTCTGTATTATATGGAATAGTATTAGATATAAACATTCTGTGTCTGTTCTCAGTAAATACGTTTTGTCCTGCATTAGTTTGTCTCTCTTCTGTTTCTCTGCTGATTTTGGAAAAGAAATGGCTTTAGCTTTATCATATTAACTCTGTAAGAAACAAATTTACTGAATCACTTCTTCACATTCTGTTATAATCTCTTTCATGCACTATTATCTAGCGTGGACTCTCTAACTCACTTCTCTCACTAAAGTTATATACAGTACACTACCTGGACAAAAAAACTGTAAACTTCATGAAAAAAATATGATCTAAAAAATAATGAACAAACGTGATCTGATATCAAACACTTAAAGAAGTTAAATCATTAAAAAAAATTGCTCCTCAATAAAAAATGACGTTAGAAATCACAGAGCTCACAGGATTGGGACTAAACAGCTGTGTGACTATCAGAAAACCACTTGTTAATGAGGCTAATCAGAACAAAAATAATCTAATTAAATGTACTGAATGACCAGGTTATTACATCAATACATCATTATTCTTCCCAGATGTCCTGGACATACGCTGGGCTCTGTGAGCATGAGGAAGCATTTATACACAGGAATTATCCACCACATTACACACCATAAGGAAAGCATGTAATGAAATACAGTATTAGTGTGTGTGTGACTTTTTGTAATATTAGTCAGTGTTAGTAACTTTAAAAAGGAGTTATTACTATAAACTTACAATCCAAAAAAAAAACCTTAGCTTTTTATCGCTCAGTATCAGTGTGTAGGTCAGTTTTGTGTGTGTGTGTGTGTGTGTGTGTGTGTGTGTGCGTGTGTGTAGAACACTAATGAGAAACTAGACAACAGCATGATGAATGTTCTGCCAGCGATCACAGTCTGTTGTGTTCACTACACTATGCTCATGATGCTCATATATCTATGTGCTATTGCTCTCTGAACACACAGCACAGTCCAATCTATTTCATCTACACAATAAATACATTATTCATGCAGCATAAACACTATCAGAGAAAAAACTTTATACTCACACTTATCATCCTGTGAAAGTAAATAATAGAGAGTGAAGATTTAATGCATGATTACAAATGTGAATTGTTTCATGTGAAAATGTGAAAGTAACTGTTACTCTGGTTAAAACACAGCTGATGTGTGTCTTAATAAAAAAGAGGAAAACTAGACAACAATCAGTCATCACACACAGTAAATCTGTATAATGTAGCATTGTGCTAATATACCGCTAGTTCCCCTTAAGGAACAGAAATATCTTGTGATTTATTGGAAAATACTATTTTCTAATATCTGCATGTATTTACCAATATACAGTATGTCAGTATATGTGCATTTCCCCCTGTGTATTTTAAATCTATAGTTAAATATTCTGTAATATATCTATGTGTTATTGTAGTACATAAAGGAATATACAGAATATCAGATTCCCACTTCCTTTAATTAAAAACACAGACATTTATCAATGTAAAACACTGAACAGATAACAGAATGATGTGCTTTGCTACTGCCTCGTCTATATATTGGTTACGACAGCATATGATATGTCGCAGTAGACTTGGGAAGATGTGAGATCTCGTTCTGTTTTTCTCTCTTTCACTCCTAAATCCCTCTCTCCTATTATAGAAGTTTTATAAATGAAGTGAAGGACTTCTGTTCTCAGTTTAGTCAGGTTGTCTTTATGCTGTGTGCATTAACATGACTTACTACTGTTAGCTTAAGGAGACTAAACGCTAGGCCGAGTCAACTCTTCAATGCTTTTTCACAATATGGTGTGATTGTTATGCAGAGCGAGTGATGGCAATTATTCTGTCTACAAGCACTGAACACTGTTAAAGCTCTGATTTATGTTTATTGTGAAGTGTCAGGAAATGTCATGTCACTCTGTGTTTCAGTAAGAACACAATTATGAGTCACAGCTTATTAAAATAATACAAAAATGCTGATATGTTACTTGGACACTTGCAGAATAGACAACTGTTCCATCCAGAGGAATCCTGGGAAATGTTATATTTTTATTCTTATATGATTCTGTATGAGATTCTGATGGAGTCTGGCAGTGGTGTGTGTTATATGTTACATGTTTGTTGTGTCTTTTACTCGACATGGTAAACGTCTCTGTCTACATTATTGCAGTGCAGTGGGGTTACACACAGGTGCATTGTGGGAAAGAAGCTGACTGATGGAAGTGGAATCTCACTTACTGATCAGAGTCCTTCACATAAACATCATCTGAAAATAGTTTTGTATGTTTCTATTTGATTCCTGAATTAAAATCTAATACATGTGATAAGTTTATAAAATATCAGTGTTTATCATTAGTGTGAAGTCGAGTTATTTACTTACCCATCCTGAAGGTTCTGTGTGAAACAACAGAGAGAAATGTAATGTTAGATAAAATATAATGAGAAAAACTTATGATTTACAGACAGAATATCTTCATTCTTTGCTTTTAGTTTAAAGATGTTCAGCTAAAAGTTTAATATTTATATTAAAATAACAACATAGTGAGTAATAAATAATTTATAATTAAACAATTAAATACTCGGTGCAGTAACACACATCTGTGATCAACTGGTGAATAAGACACTTCATATCGAATGAAAATGCTGAGCATCACCACGTTCATTCACATTTCTATCTGTATCAGGAAAAATTTATGGAAGTTACAGCATTAATAATTATTATTAGAGTTATTATTACAGCATTAATTAGTTCCGTTTCTGGTGGTGTTTCCTCCTGAACTCTGAATAAGCAGCTCATTTAGTTGCCATTAGATGTGCAGAGAAAATTATTGTTGAAAACTTCAGTCCAGTAAGACTGCTATGTGCAGTGCCTTACTTATATGAGTGATCTCTGCCTAAAGCTCAGACCAGACTATTAAAGACTAAAGAACTTCCACTCTGACAAATTCCATGTAACAACGCTTCTGTCTCTGACGCAATTTTACATCTTTACTTTTCCAAAGTCAATAATTTCCCATAATGGAGTGTGAGGCTTTAACTGTAATGCCATGTGCACATCCACAGCCCACTACACACACACACACACGCATACACACACACACACACACACTGCTCTCTCGCGATTCTTTGTAAAGGTAAAGCGCAGGTTAATTTGTTTTGTTTTTATTTCATATTTTGTATTAATTATTTTTATCTATTAATTTTTTTGGTCTGTGGACCGAATTAGTTTTCATTATTTCTTATGGGAAAATTCACTTTGATTTACAAGTGTTTTGAAATACTAACACACTTCTGGAATGAATTAATGTTCGTAATCCAAGGTTTCCCTGTAGATATTTATAATCTTTGTAAGAGTGCGCTTCACTTGTAAGAGTGTGTTGTGACGCCCCGCAGCCCCGGCCAGCCTTATATCTCTTTGTGGAAAATAACTTATATGTATAATTATACAAAACAACGTGAATCTGAATGTGATCTCAGGTCGTCCCACAGGCTAAAATCCACACTGTGATGCACCTGGAACATTCCACACCCTTTGGAGGTCACCTTGGGAGGTGCAAAACACTATCGAGAAAATAAAGGACAGATTTCACTGGCCGGGGCTCAATGTGGAGTTACGCGACTTCTGTCAGGACTGTCCCACCGGTCAGTGTACAGCACCTGCTAAACCCGCCCCCGCTCTGCTAATTCCACTGCCTATCATAAGCGTACCCTTTCAGCCTCCCCAAAGAAGTACTCACAGACCAAGGTACGCCATTCATGTGATGTGTGCTTTAAAGGAAGAGAAGGAAGCCTTTGAGGAGCAGCCCTCACCATTCAGGTCTGTAATTGAGTTTCTACAGGAACTTCAAACAAATATCAACAAAGTTCTCCCTATCATGTGACGACACCTGCAAGAGGCACAAGAGAAGAAGAAGCAGGACTATGACCAGTCGGCTCAGTCACGCGTATTTAAGGTGGGCGATCGCGTACTGCTGCTTCTCCCCAGTGCTACATTCACGTTCAAGGACCCTTAACCGTTGTGGAACGAGTCGGGCCAGTGAACTATCGTCTGTAACAGCCGGGTAAGTGTAAAAGCACTGAGCTGCTCCTTAGCCGTTGCCTCTCTCTCACTGCCACAGAGCAAAGCCGTCACCTTATTCATCAGGGAGAGGATCTGATGCCATGCAGAATCAGGAGCTGAGTGAACTTGTGGATCAGTTTGTGGACTGATTTGTGTAAAACACAAGTCCAACACTAAAAGCTGTAACTCCTGTTATTAGTCTCTGTTATTAATTTACAGCCGTATAGAAGTGGAGAAGTGTGTACACAGTGCATTAGTGTGTGCCAAGTCAGATACCTTACTAACTAATGTGTGTTCTCTGGACTGTTATACACCTGTTATTAACCACTAGTCAGATATTCTTACTCTAAAAATCTCAAACATCAGACATTTACATTTATGGCATTTGGCAGACACCCTTATCCAGACCAATTAACATTTTTACATTTTTTAATAGTTACTCTTTATAGTTGAGGTTAGTTGATGTTAGTCAGTAGTCCAATGTATGTCTCACTTTAACCTTAATGTGTGTGTTTGGTTTCTCAGCACTATATTTATTATCTGTTTTATTTAATATCAAATAACTCTAACAATCTAAAGGCCACATTTAGTGTGTAATTAAATTTCCTCTCTGATGGAAAAATGTCTCTGATGTAAAGTTATATTGAACGAATCTCTGATTAGCTGGAAAAATAACACTTATCAATCACTATTTAATTAGTATTTGTACAAGCTGCTGCTTTTAGGCCCTTGTGCAGGTGTGTATCAGAGTGAAAAACACACTCACTGTTTATTGGACTAAAATAAACTCCACTCCACATTAGCACCCTGTATACTGAACCTCATACTGAATACTGAGTGTGTGTTTCATGTACTGAGATGAGAAGCACAGATGATGATGTTGAGTTTATACAGTGTGGAGTTCAGGAACACTTACTGATCATCACTACTGTAATCTCCTCTGCTCTGTCTCCATCAGTGACCTGACACAGGTAATATCCTTTATCTGACCCTGTACAGTCTCTCAGCTGTAAGGAGACGTTTCCTCTCTCCAGCTCCTGAGTAAACAGACTCACTCTGCCCTCGTAACGTCTCCCCTCTGTCACCTGTCTGTTCTTATAGACACAAACACAGTCTGTCCCCTTAAACCACCGGATCTCCATGTTAACAGCACTGATTTCAGGAGACAGACGACACGAGAGAGTCACAGCAGAGTGATTATACAACTCATCACCACTGGGACCAATAAGTTTAAACTCATCTGTGTAGGAAACACACACACACACACACACACACACACACAGTTAGTTTAATCTGCTATAAATAATATTGATACATACTGTATATCTCTGTAAATGTAACTTACTGTTTGCAGTCGCCATCTTTATCTCTTTCTGTCGGTTCAAACTAATAAAATCCTAAACACACACAGAAAGAGAGAGTCATCCTTTTAAACAACTTAACTCACACAAACACACTGTTAGAAAGCACAATTCCACGGTGTATTTGGAGGATTAGTTTAACAGGTTATTGAGTCGTTGGTGACTAACATGTACTTTAGCATGATGCTAACTCCTCTTACCTTTTCTGTTCCTCATATAAACATATCTGCTGCTTTAGCTGAAGTCTGTCCACATTTCACAGCGGCTCATCTTCACTATTTACCTCATTACAGTGTTTAAACTTTTTCTCACGTATCTACAGACAAACGTCTCCAGATTTAGTTTGTTAAACCCAGAAATCTCATAAACCTGTTAAACCTGTATTTCTGTTTGTGAGTCTAAAATCTCTTTCACTTTCACGTTACAGCCGCTGAGACACCTGAGACAAAACCCGCCCACTTTTCTGAACAGCTAACTCCGCCCCTCTACTTAGCTGAATCATTCCTGTAGTCGCGCTCATGAAATAGTCCATTATAGTGAGGACTGAAGGGGGGTGTTAGGGGCTGAGACACTAGTTACTCATGAATTATATGCATTCTGCTGTATATTTTTACAAACTAATGTTTTAGTGTTACATTATTAATTAATGAAAAATGAGCTTAACTGTATGTTCATTAAGTGTTAACAGTTTGTTATTAATCGCTGAGTCTTTGTTTGATGGTAAAGTCCACATCTGCAGCTCCTTCATGTCTCTGCTAGCAGGAGTGCGGCTTACTAGTAATGGGAAGTTTAAATCATTTTATTGACTTGGTTCTTTGAATTTAAATAATTAAACTCCTCTTCCCGACAGCGAGCACACGGCATTAATAGTGTTATTCTCTGTTGTGTGTCATGATGAGGATATCGAGCGGGAATTGTCTCTATCCGGTAAAATAGTGGTTAGTGTGAGAATGGTGTCTCTAAAGCAGGGGTCGACAATTAAGTTTGGCCTCGGGCCAGATTTTTTCCAAGCCATTACATGGCGGGCCACAACCAAAACAATGGCTAATTTATTGAATTAATAGGGGAGGATGAAAATGGTAGGCACTTGTGAAATGACAAAACAGACGTACTGAGACATTCAAGCTGGCTGATGTACTGTAGGTTAAATTTGCTGACTGGTCATTAGGGGCGCTATTAATTATCTGCATGTCTGTTAAAAACAACAACAACAACCACCCACACACACATTTCCATGTGTTGCTGTTAGCTGCAAAAAAAAAAATGGCACTATCAAAAAATCTAAAGAGAAAAGTTAGCAGTGAAAACAGGATCTTTCATGATGAATGGACAGAGAACTATGCATTCATCCTGCCCAGTTTTATTAATGCAAAGCCCACCTTCCTGATCTGTACAGAAGTTATCTCAGTATGCAAAGAATACAATATTAGACGGCACCACGAAACGAAGCATGCTAACTTCAAGGTTGCATTCCCTCAGAAGACAGAGGCACGAAAGCGCAAGATTAAAGCCCTGAAAGGTGCTTATGCACACAGCAACAGGATCTTGGTGCGAGGTCTCAATTCCCAACAGAAGGTAACTAGCGCATCTCTAAAAGCGTCCTGGGTGCTCGCAAAGCACAACAAGCCATTCACTGATGCAGAAGTCTTCAAGGAGATGATGGTGACAGTTTTGGAGGAACTTGATGCCAACAAGTCGATGGATGGTGTGATCGCGTCAGTGAAACAGATATTGCTCTCTGCCAGATCAGCTGCCCGCCGCATAGAAGCACTGTCTGATGTGGTGCAGTGTATAATTATTCATGGTGTCAGAAGTGTGGAGACTGTTAGTGCCTTTTGGGTGGGCTTACTAGGCTCTGAGGAATACAGCAACCTCAATAAACTAGTACTTTTCATTCTGACCATGTTCCCTTCCACCTACGTGTGTGAGTCGTCCTTGAATGCAATAAAAACGCACGAGAGAAAAAGACTGACTAACCAAAACAGTGCAATGCATTATTATTGGTTTATATAGTCACATAAAGGCCGGTATAACACGCACGCTGTTTGAAACTCGTGCTACTTACATTTCTGTTCCTAAGTATATACCTATGTTTGATGTCTGGCCTGAAAGAAGTGTTTTAATTTTCACAATAATATGACGCCTATGTCCGTTGTTTGAGTGACAACTTGTGTTTTAGAGACTATTGGAATTTCAGCACCAGACGCTGTCCGCTGACGTCATTTGTTTTTGCATGTTGAGCGTTCGCTCTGCACCTCGCTGATGCGCTTATTCAAATAAGAATTTAGATCGATTGAAATATTTCTGTTCTGAAAAATGAGGTTTTCAAATAAAGAGCTTTTTTGAGACCTTCAGTCAGATTTTTTAAAATATATAATTTATTTATTTTCATTCTCTAATTCAAACAATCTCACGGGCCAGATGTTTTTGCTTGCTGGCCTCATGTGGCCCGGGGGCCGCTAATTGCCGACCTATGCTCTAAAGTGTAAAAACCCTACGCTGAAGCATGTCGTCTCCTTTAGGCGTACAGTGCTGATGTTTCTGAGAGAGTCCACTCTAGACATCTCATTCAGAGGAACACATGAGGGAAAATCATACACGCTGTACATCAGCACCGGGAGCACGAGCTGCTGTGAATGCGGGGACATCGGGCAAAAAAAGTTCAGGAAGCCGGGTGTAGCGAGGTCAGGGCAGAGGGGCAGGATGGAGCAGACAGATACTGCAGAGGGGCAGGATGATGAGCAGCTCACTGCAGAGAATAGTGTAATAAATAATGATGAACAGACAGGTGATGCACAAGCAGACAGTGAGCAGGTGGGAGGAAATAAAGAATGTGAGAAATCAAATGACAGGAAAATATTTAGGGAAATGTGTGGAGGTGGAGAGGGCTCGAGAGATCACAGTTCAGATAAGCACACAGAACAGTCAGGAGGGGTTAGATACAGTGGGGTTCAGATACTGTGGGGGGTTAGACAGCATGGGTGGGGCTGGTAGTGTGGGAGAATCAGTAAGTTTACACTCTAAGCAAGATGAAGAGTGTCAGATGAAGAATTACAAGAAGATTTTTTTTTTCCTGATGCATCAGATTTTAGATACAGTTTGGGGAAGATCAGTAGCTCTACACACTGGATGACAAATGCTTGGTTTTTTTTTGACAATATTTTTAGAAATACAGTTAATGTTAAAGACTATTTTACAGATACTAAGAAAATTATAGCATCAGTAGCAAAAATATATAATTAACCACAGGTTATGGCCAACTGAGCAGGAGAAAGAGATGGATTTTGTAAATTTTAGCAAAATTGTTGAGGTCTTATGCAAAAACAAAACACAAAAATATCACATTGGGTGTTTTCCTCTTTCTGCACTTTATTTTCTACCTGTTCTTGTTGTCTCCCTTTTGTTTTGATTGAGAATTTGAGAATAAAGTCTGTAAACATCAGTGGTGGCAGAGACAAATAAATGAGCAACAGTAAGAGATCTAATAAGTATACTCTTAATGCTCTGTAATACTCTTACAGGAAACACATTAATGAGACTAAATGGACCATGAAGTGAAAAGAGTTTTTTTTTTTTTTTTTTTTTTTAATGCAATGGTTCTAAAACTTTTTAACAGAACAGGTTGTATCAACTTTTCAACTAATACAGTGTATTCCAATAATAACTGTAAATGCCTAGTTTATATTTTTGGTTTTAGTGTGTGTGTTTTTTGTCAGACAACATATAGTTTTGTTGAAGACACAAATAAACTATATTGCACAATTTCCATGCATGTGCTGTTATAATTAGAGAACTACTGTTCTTTGTGTAACAGGATTCAATTTTATTACAATTAAACCTGATGCTATATGTAAAAGAGGTGATTACACACGAATATACATTTTAGGGATTTTTAGCCTCTCCAAATATGATAACCCAGTGCTGCCTATTGTAAGGGTCCACCACTAGAGGTCACTGTTTTTTATTTTGTAGTTTTTGCTGGCTGACTCAGTTTCCCAGCAGGCACCTCGGTCAGGTGATGCGAGTGCACACCTGAACAGAGGTAGCCATCAATCCATCTATAAATAGCTGTTTAGACTGGGAAATTGGGTCGAGCATTTTAAGTTTTACCACTGTCAGTTGTGTGGGCATTTTGTTCTGTTTTGTTATTTGTTTAGTTTGTATTTTGATTTGAGTTGTGTTGACTTCTTATTGGCAATGTTTCTATGTATGTTTTGTGTGTCTGTGTTAGTGGAGCTGATTTAGTCCTCTCCTAAATGTATGTAAGTACTGTGGCTTTTGTCCTCCTGTGTTCTTGTGTGTTTAGCTAGAGCCAGGTAAGTAGTTAGGTGTGTGTTTGGCTAGGAGCGTGTTTAGCTAAAATCTATGCTGAGCTAACTAGCATGCTTTTACCCATAGCCCCTTTGTGTTTCTAGCTGTCCTGTGTTTCCTATCCCCCTAGTGTCCCAGTGCGCCTAGCTTTAGAGTGCCGCCCCTCCTAGCTTTGGAGTACCGACTAGCTTAGCCTTAGAGGGCCGCCTCGCCTAGCCACTGGGTATCCTCTGTCTGTATTTCTGTGCCCCCATTCCCTAGTTTGTGTTAAGCTATTAGGTAAGTGTAGCTTAGTGCATGTTGGGGCTAAAGACGTGCTTAGCTACTGTAGGTGTATGTGTAGCTATGTGTAGCTAACTGCCATGGTTAAGCACAGCTTAACCATGTTTAGCTAAAAGCCATGCCTAGCTGATCGCGATGTCTTTAGCCCTTGTCCCGTCTCTCTCGGTCTCTCGTTTCTAGTCTCTACGTGTCTCAGCTCCACGAATAGTTTGTGTGTCCTGTTATGTTTGTCCTCCTCCTGCCTGTGTCTCGCCACAGGATGTTTGTCCTCCAGTCTGTCTTGCCAGAGAGCCCTTGTTAGCAAGGAGTTAAGTATTGTTGGAGTTTGTTTGTTCCTTTGTTTGTGTCTTTATGTATATTGTGTTTAATGTTCATTAAAGACTCCTTTTTTGGTTACACACCCCTCTGCCTCTGTGCCTGCTAACACTGCCCACGGCGATCAACACCTGCCACTACACCCCGCTCGTGACACCTATGAATAAAACCTTTGACAACAATACCTTCTATACAATTAGCTAATTATGAAAATCACGGCTGGTTTGTTGTAACAAGATCAGAACAAATTACTAAGTAGAATGTTAATGTTGGCTACAGGGTGGAAATCAACTACGGTTCGGAAGATCCCAGGTTCAAACCCCACAACCACCAAGTTGCCACTGTTGGGCCCTTGAGCGCGGCCCTTAACCCTCAACTGCTCAGATGTGTAATAAGATAAATGTAAGTCGCTCTGTATAAGAGCGTCTGCCAAATGCCTAAATGTAATGTAAAAATGATAATTTCCACTTTCTGTTACAAAAATGTTACTATTAATATAGTTTAATAACGTTATATTTAATATCCCTTAGTCAGTGCATGCATGTTTTGGACATGGCATGTGGCATGTTTATAGGTGTCATTTTACACATGAAGAAACTCTGAGTAGATCTGTAATGATCTTATGTCTTGTACTGTAATTACATCATTGATTCATAAACTTTACTAAGAAGAGTACAGTTTTTGCCCGTTGTTTGAACACATTTTGCAAAACTTTGCTCATTGTGCCAAAACTCTAAACACAAGTAAACATGACACAACACTGGGAAATATACCATTCACCCAATGAATGTCCCAAATTGAAACTCTACTCTCAAAACCTAAACTCTGCTATCAAAACCTACACTGAAAAAAATGAATCTGAGATGTTGTAAATGTAGCATAATTAAATCTGTGTATTCAACAATAAATAAAGTTTGTACGTTTACATAAATATATCTAAGTTAGAACTTAATCTGCATTTGTTAAGAATACAAGACAATGTGCATTTTTTCCTTAACATATATTTTTTACGTAATCCCTGACAATCTTTTTAAGTGGACACTGTCTTGTATTTATTTACCAGGAGGCATTTGTTTGTTGCTTTCTCGTTTATTTAGAATACAGTGGAACAGCACACAATACCGTGTGCTCTCTTACACACACACCACACAACAGTGTTCCTCTTCTTTGCTGGTGCCTGCAGATGTATCTGTAACTCACTGAGGCCCCCTAGCTGGTGGATGATATAACACATTAACCAGTGTACAATACCCTGACACCTCCCCCTTTTAAGTCAATTCCTTAGGGTAGCATTTCTATTACCTTAACATGTGAATCCAATATCACTTACAACAACTTCTTTTTTTTTTCATTATACAGGAACTGTAAAGACCGTAAACCATTATTCCGAACTTGTTTGTCACCACACAATGACCTATAACTATACACCTTAATATTGCTCCAACATTGCATGTTACTGACTCAACTGTTTAACATCCACTATTCAGACATGCATTACTATGTTGTGTTATAAACAAATTAACATAACACCCACATAAAACATTCTTCGTTTGGTACCTGTTACATTTTACAGTAATACTGTAATATATATATTATATATATATATTTATTTATTTTTACAAGTCCAATCGAACCGCAGGCTTACTAACTCTGCCCGACCTTGTGATAGTAGGTGTTATTGCAACTGCCTCAACCGGTATATCAGGGTCCATACAGTGCTGGACTTTCTGTGTAGGCTGATCAGGACTCGTTGTTTTAAAAGTCTCTTCTTGAACTTCAGGTAGTAGCTGGATATGCCTTCTGTTTCTCCTTTTTTCTCCCTCCTTTTCCTGGGAAACAATGTATGACCTTGGAGTGGTACTCTCTGTTAGCACCTTAGCTGGCCCCTTCCACTGTGATTCACCATCCAGCTTCAACATAACTGAATCCCCTGGTCTAAGAACAGGTAAGTCCTTTACGCCATGTCGCCTGTTAAAGTAGTATGCCTGTTGTTCCTTTGCTGCTTTATCCTTCTCTCTTATACTTGCTCTGTTCGGCCACTTTGGTCTGAGGTTTTTCTGCAGAGTGGGTAGAGTAGTGCGGATTTTCCTTCCCATCAACAATTCTGCTGGACTTACACCTGTAGAGGTGTTAGGTGTAGCTCGAAAACTCATTAGTGCCAACAATGGATCCTCCTGCTTCAGTATCCGTTTTGCAGTCTGAACAGCCCGTTCTGCATGCCCGTTACCTTGTGGATTGTGTGGATTAGAGGTAATGTGTTGAATGTCATATGTGGCACAGAAGTTCCTCCAGACCTCGCTGATGAATTGTGGTCCATTGTCACTGACAACTTGTTCTGGTATGCCAAATCTTGCGAAGGTAGCTTTGAGCTTATGTACAACACACTCTGATGTCGTTACACTTAATTGAAGAATTTCCAAATACCGCGAATAATAGTCAGATAGTACCAAATACTGTTTCCCTTGATGCATGCACAAGTCTATGGCTATTCGCTGCCACGGCCTTTCTGGTAATGGGGTTGACTGTAGCGGCTCCTTATGCTGTGTGCGTTTGTTTTCTATACAAAATTTACACGTTTCTATCTTTTGCCTCAAATCCTCAGAAATTCCAGGCCACCACACCGTCTCTTTAGCTCGAGCTCTGCATTTTGACAGTCCTTGGTGTCCTTCGTGAATTCTACTAAGAATGTTCTTTCGCATTGCTTTTGGAATTACCAAGCGGTTGCCTAGCACTAACAGTCCGTCACTTAATGACAAGAAATCCTTCCATTTGTAAAAGCTTTGTATGCTGTTAGGGATACTTTTAGCATATTCAGGCCATCCTCCCTTTACGAATTTCTCCACCATTTGAAGCTGATCATCCTTTTGAGTCTCCATCTTTATCTCTGTCAACTTCTGCTGTGACACTGGCAAACTCCCAATGATCGCATTCACATGGGCATTCACATCCGCTGACATAAAATCCTCTGAGGTGTTTAATGGGCTCCGTGACAATGCGTCTGCTACCACCATGCTTTTGCCTGGCATGTATTCTGCTTTCGCATTAAATCGCATGAGTCTCATTAAAAGTCTTTGACATCTTACTGGTACACTGTCCAGATCTTTGCTATTAATCAGTGGTATTAACGGCTTATGATCAGTGACCAGTCTGAATTTTTCCAAGCCGACTAAGTACTTTTGGAACCTTTCACACGCCCATACGCCTGCAAGGCATTCCTTCTCTATTTGGGCGTACCTGACTTCTGAATCTGTCAGTCTTCTTGACGCGTATGCAACTGGTTTCCAGCTGCTGTCGTGCTTTTGCAGTAGCACACTGCCAATTCCGTAGCTGCTGGCATCGGCTGATACAGTTGTTTCTCTTGCCGGATCGTAATGTGCTAGGACTGGTGCTTTGATAAGTGCGTTCTTGAGATTGCCAAATGCTCTTTTCTGTGGTTGATCCCAAGCCCATACACTCTTTGTCTTAAGCAGTTCATACAGAGGACCCCCTTCCGTTGCTAAGTTTGGAATGTATTTGCCCATATAGTTTATAAGGCCTAACGCTCTTCTCAGTTCACTTACATTATTAGGTTCTTGCAACTCATTAATTGCACGCACCTTTTCCGGGTCCGCCCTGACACCTTTAGCATCCACGATGTGACCCAGGAAACTTAACTCTGTTTTCTTAAACATGCACTTCTCTTTATTTAGCTTGAGGCCTACACTTTCCATTCTTTTCAGCACTTCTTTTAAGTGTTTGTCATGCTCTGTTTCGTCCTGCCCGTACACTATCACGTCATCCATGTACACGGCCACTCCATTCAGATCTCCTAAAAGCTCGTGCATTTTGCGTTGGAAAATTTCCGGTGCTATGCTGATTCCAAATGGGAGCCTTTTAAAGCAATATCGGCCCACTGGGGTGATAAATGTTGTCAAGAGGCTGCTGTCCTCACTTAACGGAATCTGCCAAAATCCTGACGCTGCGTCCAATGATGTAAAGACACTTGCACCTGCTAATTTAGCTAGGATTTCGTCTGTTGTGGGAAGTATGTATCTCTCCCTTTTAATGTTATCATTTAGCTTGTTCAGTCCAACACAAATTCTCACTGTCCCATTGGGTTTCATGACTGGCACCATGGGAGCACACCAATCTGTGGGCTGTGTAACTCTCTTCACTACGCCTTGTTCTTCCATTCTCTGCAGTTCTGCTTTAACTTTAGACATTAGGGGTAATGGCACTCTTCTTGCAGTATATGCTGCGTACGGCTCGGCTCCCTCTTTTAAGTGGATTTTTACCGGCTCTGTTTTCATTGTACTGCTTCTCTCAAAAACTGTGTTTAACTGCTCTATTCTTTTGACCAGCCTCATCTCGGCCGCTGTCTCTCGGCTCAAGAGATTACCAACAGTTTCTCCGTCTACCACATACACTGTAATGACATACTTTTTTCCTTTATGCTCTGCTTTTGATGTAAACTGTCCCATACATTTTAGTGGTCCACCTGGGCTGTCCAGTACTATGTTTGAGTGCTTGAGCTGTGTGCTTGACTCGAGACTTTTAAATGTCTCAGTGTTAATAACATTAACGTCAGCTCCTGTGTCTATCTTAAAACTAACAGGGATTCGACCTATTATAAGTGGCACAGTCCATAAAGCTTCTTCTAGTTTATTTTTGTTATTCACTGCACCCAGGTAAAAGCTTTCTTCGCTTTCTTCTTTCACCGTCACCTGTCTGACAGTTCTTGATTTACACATTCTTGCCCAGTGCCCTTTCTTCCTGCACTTTTTACATTCAGTACCTGCTGCTGGACATTTTCTGATGTCTAGGTGTCTTGTCTTACCGCACCTACCACACTCTGCGTCCTCTTTTCTGTTCTCACTGCCTCTTTTATTTTTCTCTTTCGTCCACGGCCTGTTAGCTGCCTTTAATGATTGCCTTGAGGTTACCTCTTGCAAGCTGCTCATTGGTTGTCCCTCTTGCTGGCTGATCTGTTTTGCGACGTCCTCGGCCTGCCGTGTCATCTGCACCGCCGTTTCCAGGGTAAGTGCTGTCATTAGCTGCATTCTCCTAGAGAGACCTTTATCTCTTATGCCTACTACGAGTCTGTCTCTTATGTGTTCATTTCGGCTCGCTCCGAATTCACAGTACTCACTAAGCTCGTACAGCGCTCTGATGTAGCATTCGGCGTTTTCCTCTGGCTTCTGCACTCTCTGGTGGAAACATGCCCGTTCATGTATCACATTTCTTTTTGGCATAAAGTATTCCTCAAATTTTCCAAGAACAGTCTCGTAATCCTCCGCACTTTCCCCTTCCGCGAATGCGAACGATTTGAAAATATTTTCCGCTTCAATGCCCATAGCATATATTAACGTGCTTATCTGTACCTCTTTGTCCTCCTTACTCAGTTTTGTAGCAACCCTGTAGCGTGAGAACCTCTGTCTCCAGGACGGCCACTCTGTTGGACGACCAAAGTTGAAACTGTCTGGGGGATTGAATTTCGCCATTTATTATTATTATTTTTTTTTTCTTCACACGTTTACTTCTGACACCATGTCTTGTATTTATTTACCAGGAGGCATTTGTTTGTTGCTTTCTCGTTTATTTAGAATACAGTGGAACAGCACACAATACCGTGTGCTCTCTTACACACACACCACACAACAGTGTTCCTCTTCTTTGCTGGTGCCTGCAGATGTATCTGTAACTCACTGAGGCCCCCTAGCTGGTGGATGATATAACACATTAACCAGTGTACAATACCCTGACAGACACACACAACAAGCAATAATCTTGTTCATTTTACTCTATTTAAATAAAACTGCCTCCCCATGGAAAAAGCATGGGAAACCCCGTATCAAATTAGTGTACCAAAGCCTCATTGCGGTAGGAAACAACTCTTTGGAGCGTTATGTTCACCTCGTGTGTAAAAAGTTTTAACGGGTTGTTTTTTCTACCCAAGCGCTGGGTTGCCGCTCTTGGGTCATTTTTCTGGGTTATTTACAGAGAGTTGGTAGTTTTTGTGTAACCCAGCTGCTGGGTTGAAGTTTGGTGGCTCCCCCCCAAAGTTCACCGGTGGATTCAGCGGCTGTCAGTCAGAGCTTCGTGTCTCTCTTCAGCTCCCACACAGCTGATGACGGTTCATTTAAGGGGAAATGGCGTTAAATACAAGGTCTGTATACACATGTTCACTCACCTAAGTCACATATGACTAAAAAAATTATTACTATATGTGAGATTTATTACTGTTACCGTGTTAAGGTTACACTTAAACTTTCAGGCTGGTCTGAGGTAAGATAATTTAGCTGACAATAGCTGCTATAGTTAGCCAAAGAACCCCAGCTGTGTGTGAAAGAAACGGATAAGATGTCTAAGATTTTTATCTTTCTCTGTAGAATGTTTGCGGAGTGACGAAGATGGTGAAGTGATGAATGAACGCTAAACCGTTAACTGTAGTGCTAGCATGACGCAGGCATTTAGTTAGGTTACTAGCGTTAGCAAACACATTAAGATTAGAACTTTATTAATCTCACTGCTTGAGGGAATAAAATGCTGGGGTGTTACAAAACCCTGACCCTCTCACAAATATACACACCTGCTAACCTCCCGTTTTTCACTAGTTAGTAATTTACTCCGCGGTCAAATTTCTCCCGAGGTATAACAATATTTTACACCTTTCCCCCTTTGATAAGTATGCAAATGTATCACCAGTAATTGCATGTAAGCTAACCAGGTAGCCCTCTTTAACCAAAGTTGCCTGTGACTCCGGCTAAATTAACTAGTCAACGCGCCAACTACAGGAAAAAGTACCACAGCTGAACAGGTAACTACTAGATGAAAGTATTAATATTTGGGTGACTATGCCAGTATGACCCCAGCTATGACATTTTTTTCGGTAATTAGCTTAAAATCAACGCGGCCACAAGATCAACTAGTCTGACATATAAAAAGACTTTATCCTAAAAGCCATGCTTATTTTGCTGTTTTATTTTTGGTAGTAGCTGTCTCCATGTTTTTGTTTCAGGTTACCTATACCCTATCTTATTGGACAGCTTTGTCATTTTTTATTTAGTATCAATCCTATTACACACTAAATTAATAGTTTTATTCAGTTTAATCCTTGCTATTCAACAAAATTGTTTACTTTCTTTAATTTTTTTTCTTTCTAAGGTTGGAACCAACATGGTGAAATACCTCCAGCAGGCTGAAGTGTCAAGGCCGTACCCCTACTGTACATCCTGACGTTGGGAGATAATGACCAGCGCTGCTCTTAGGCATTCGACATTCTGGTGGGACAGGCTCTGGAGCAATGCACACTACTTGGGGCGGTTGATGTGTGCTTAAAGTCATTTTATATTTTTGACATTAACTATCCAAAGGAGTGTGCTCCTGTATAGGACTTTTTGTAATGTTGCTATGAAATAGCAAGGCCTACTTGAAAAGTCATAGACAGTGTTTGTATGTTAAAATGAGACCAGGGCTGGATAGTTTTGTTCTGCAAAAAAGATATTTGGAGTCACAGAGATCCTGCTCTGTAGAAGCTGCCTCAGCCTATTTGTGCAATTACTCCATTCTGCCCTTGTGAGTAATAGTATGGTAATGATGTTGCTGTTGATTATCTGTTCTTGTGCTTTTGAAAAATAAATATTTTTTCTAGGAACATTTAATAGTATGATGTTTATTGCATATATGTATGGTTTGCAAAACTTGGAAGTTTTTTTGTAATAGACCAGTATATCAAAGTATTTTAACTGTTTAATAGACATTTTTTTTTATTCATATATATTATTTTTACTGATTCACTATAAACAAATAACCCATTTTGCTGGGTAAAATTAACCCAGCATTATAGTTAAATGTGACTTAGCATTTAGGTTGAATATTTAACCCATCTTGCTGGGTTAAACAAATAACCAATTTTGCTGGGTTAAATTAACCCAGCAATATTTACCCAGTATTTTTTAGGGTGGTTCTTACTTCAAGTTTTGTGCTGGATGAAGTTGCATTTCAAAGTACAAAATTACACAACTAGTATTTTAACTATAACATATAAGAAATGCCTAACTAGATAATGTGAGTATATATAACTTTAAAATGAGACTAGGACATTTAAAAATAAAACAAAGTAGGCCCCACTCCAAGTAATGTGGAAACTTAAAAAAAATAGTTAAATTTTAATTAAAAATACATATTTGAAACTCTTAAAGTTAAGTAGCATGGACACAAAAGAATGACTAGGGAAATTATTAAATTAAGTAGGATTTACTTGCGAAATTGAATAGACTTAACTAGAAAAAATTAAGTAGACTTTACTAGCAAAAAATATTTGTTACATAAAGAAATGTAAGTAGTAACTACAAAAAATAGTCTTGCTTGAACTACATAATTATCTGATGCAAAAAGTTACCTTAATTTTTTTAAGTAGATCAGGCTGGATATTTTTTTCAGTGTAACATTACTTTGTCAAAATGTAACTCTGTTGACAAAATGACACGTACTTGCATCATATGCAAACACTTATAGATCAGGGGGAACACACTAGTCTACTTTATATAAAACACTGCAGTCTTTGATTTTCATTGTTTATTCAGAAGGCATATTTTCAGGAGACACATTTTCAAACAACTAAAAAAGCAAATAGGCCTACTCAATATTGTACATTGCAGCATTGTACATTGCAGTACCATGAATTCAGATAAAGCAAAAAAAAAAAAACAATACAGTAAAAGAAAAAACACTATACTGTAAACACAAATCATGACAATTGTGCATACATGGGCTCATGGATCCCGCCGTCTGACGGGACCTCATAGACATCGCAAGCATGAAGATGTCTTCTCCTGCTAGGCACCGGGGGAAATATCCTCTTGCATGTCGAAACCATCCATGGATTGCTGTCACCTAAATGTCGCCGCAGGCCTGTTCCATTGCCTGCAAAAGAGGCATCCGGGCATGTGGTTGGCGGTCATATACACACCATCTTACAGCCGAAAAAAATTCCTCTATAGGGTTTAAAAATGGTGAGTAAGGGGGCAAGTATACCACTTCAAATTGATTGTGGTTGGAGAACCAGGCCTGGACCAGAGCAGCCCAATGGAAACTGACATTATCCCATATCACCACAAACCTGGGCTGATCTGGTCTGTTCTGTACAACCATATTATGGAGAGCATCTAGAAATGTGAGTATATGTTGCCTATTGTATGGACCTAGTTTTGCATGATGATGCAGAAGCTCTCGAAGGCTTATGGCGGCACACAATGTGATATTTCCCCCGCGCTGCCCTGGGACGTGCACAATTGCACGATTGCACAATTCTCGTTTTGCACAGGTCGAATCCAGCTTCATCAATGAAAATGAATTCATGAGGCTGTGCAGTTCCATCCATGGCCAAGATTCTCTGTAAAAAAAGAAAGAAGAACATATTACTGTACTACAGTGCTACACATACAGAACCCTCACCCCATCACACAGGTACCTGTGTAGCTCTCAGAATGGATCCATGTGGTACTGATATGGTACATATTCAGCTGCTACTGGATTTCACCAATACTGTATTGTAAATGTAAAGGACAGTTACACTTACCCTTACATATTCAGCTCGAAGTCCTTCGACCCTGTCACTGTTCCTCTCAAATGGGACTCTGTAGAGCTGCTTTATGGTGATGCTGTTTTCCCAAGATGCGTCTGATGGTGGTGATGCTCACATGGTTTATGTTGTTGAACACTTGCCTGTCTTCAAGTATTTTCTTCTTTTTTGTAGTTGGCTAATTGGTGTTCAGTTTCGCATGTAAGTGCCTTCAGGTGTGTATTTGAGTGGTTGCAATTACCCGATGTGTTTTGTATTTTGGATACATGTGTTTTCCAAATGGCACCCTGAGATTTCATTTTTGAACGAAGTGTCTTATGTATGAAATAGAGTGTAGTATGCAGGACCATGAGTGTTGTATAAAGGAGTAAGTGTGTTGCATAATTGCAACTAGAGTGTAAAGCAGCGCTTTTGTTTAGGGTATGGGTACATGTGTTTGAGGTAACAAAAGCTTCAAGTTGTGTTACTTTAGTCTAAGCATGGGTTTATAGTGTTTAAGCAACGGGCAAAAACTGTAAGATTTAAAGTTATATAATTTGTTGCTGCAATTGTTATGAAGTGGGAACTTGAAAATAAATACAACCTCAAAGTAATAAGTGAGATTAATATTGGTAGGTAAAAGTCACATGATAATTTAAAGGTGAATGTTTTCCATGTCATTGTCCTTTGTTCATGTTGTATTGATCATGTATGTACAGTAGCATCATTATTTCTTTAGTGAAGCAATTTAGCATCACCTGGAGACAGAGAGAGGTGGGTGAAGACAACAGGTAACACTCAGTGTGTGTTTGTTGGCAAACAGAATGAAAGAAGGACCAACTTGTGGCTGGGGCTATGATCACACTGAGCAGCAGGCATGAATGTGTGTGTGCTGAAAAAAAGTACTAGACTCACTAAGCCTGGTCCAGTCCTTCATTCTGGGTGAGACACAGTTTCAGGTGGGACACTGCTTTAGGTGGGACACTGCTTTAGATTGTCACACATGGATAACTGCTCCACGCGGAAGAGTGATATACCAACCTAAAAGAATATGTTTAATGGTACAGCAGAATATTCCCCCTCCTCTGCTCCTGAGTACCAGATCCATGTCTCTACCCTCCACACTGTGAGACATCATGAGTCAATTATAAATAGCTGGAAAAAGTGCATGATCCATTTTTCATACTAAGCTTTTCAAATGGAATCATTTTAGACATAATTCCTTTAATCTTTCTCAGATTATTGATGTTTTGATTGAAATTAATTATACCATTTTGCCTAAATTTTATACAAAATGACATATTTACATTGTGTGTGTGTGTGTGTGTGTGTGTGTGTGTGTGTGTGTCTTTGCCATTGCTAATTCAGGCAAGAATAAATGCAACACATTACATTTCCATATAATAAATAACTAAATAAATCAATCAATCAATAAATAAATAAATAAACATTCATTAAACTAATAGAGCCAGTAGATTATTCATAAATGTGTCCTTCATTTAGCTGATCTTTTTCTATTACAACATGTATTACAATATTACAATATTACAACATAGAACATGTCAGAAACAGAACCAGACACCAGGAGAACTGAAGATTAAATCATAAAGGTGACACTTTAACATTATTAAACACCAGAATCGTCTCACTACACAATTTCACTGCCTGTGTTTATATCATTAAGACTCAACTAAACTGACACCAGATTGAAATACAACACTTGGGAGTGTGCAGTTATAGAAACATAATTAATGATCAGGTTAATGTTCTCACCTGGAAGTTGATTATTTTTTTATAACAATACATCTTAAAGTATTTTATTCCCCTCATACCTCAGCAATTTCTTAGTGTTCATTAAATAATTTATTTGAGCATATATTCTTATCTATTTTTAACAGCTATAAATAGGGTTCCTTTACCAATCTCTCTCTCTCTCTCTCTCTCTCTCTCTCTCTCTCTCTCAGTCTGTTATAAGAAATAATTCTTAAGTCTGTCACTTACCTGAGAAACCATTAACACTAAAGTCTTAGTAACACAGTACCAGTTTCCTTACCACAGTTTCTCACCACTGCCACTACTGTGTGTGTAACTGTTCTGTGAGTTTGATGTGAGTAACATTTCTCACACTGCCAGAAGTTGTCTTTGTTTATCGTGGCACAAAATCATACCCTGGTGAACATGTCATGTTAGGAAATATCAGACCTCTGACCTCAAGTCACAATAAAAGAGTTCTGTTACGATGTGGGATTTTTGCCAGCAACAGCAAAATCAAGCCCAAAGTCCTACATGCAGTGTGAACTAAACCTGCTGCTGGTTCTGATATATTAAACTCATCACTGTTTCCTGGTAAACTTCTTCCCTCAGTCTGTGAGTCTCTGTGAGCTCTGAATGTGTCTCTGAAGAGTCTCCAGCTCTCTGTGCTTCTCCTCTACAACATCTTTACTATAACATTGTTAGAACAGCCAAAAAAGCTCCATTCATGATAACTGTGATGTTTCACAACAGGGTTTCAGTTCTTGTGTTTGCATCTTCATAGATTTTTCTAGCTTTAGCTGTTGTCTAAACGTCATCAAAGATAATAGTGATGCAGTCTACTTGTTACACAGATTATGAAATGAATGGTAGTGAGTTCTGATATTTTATAATCAATGATCACCTTCAAACTTCAGACAGTGTAAGAAGTAATGGCTCCCCTATAAACAATAGAGTTTTTAAATTTCTCTGATCACATAAACTTTAGAAAATAATAATTTATATTGGTGTAAATTCATCATGGTGCATGCCATAGAGATTTCGGTTATGTGTGCATGTTACTACCGTGTTTGTGTTCTACCATTGTGTGTGTACAAATTGTGGAGCCATGCATTTCCAACCAAAACACAAAAAAGCTTTGCACGATTTTATAAATTTGAAGTGTGAATGCAATCAAGATCTAGGTTGTGTGTGGCCTAGGTTTTATTTCTTGCTCTCTGTATCACTGCAGTGTTGCACACACTCTCTTACTCTCACTCACACACACACACACACACACACACACACTTTTGTGTGCATAAAGAAATCAAACTATCCTCACATGTACTATGGCATTTAAACACAAGGCCGCGTACACAAGAAAGTACACTGGATGAGATGCTTCGTCAGTAACACTAGCTGATCCAGATTGCCCGTATTCATGTGTTGTGTATGTCTGTGCTTCCTCTTAGGTTAGTCCTACAACATTTTAAGAATTAACATAGTTTATACTTTTTTTATTTGCTTGGCCGGGAAGATGGGGGAGAATGAGACCCACAGATGACTGTAATGTAACCTACTGGATTCCAACAACAAGGAAGAAGTAATGCTGACTACACTTAGATCGTCCACAAGGGGGAAAATTGGAGCATGTATAAAGCAGAACTGGATAGATAGATAGATAGATAGATAGATAGATAGATAGATAGATAGATAGATAGATAGATAGTACTAATCAGATTAAAAAATGTACAGCTGTTTTGCTTAAATACTTAATGTTGTACACAGTGTATTAAAACATGTACAGGAACTGAACTCACAGTCTAAAACATTATAAACATTTATAATGACACACTGTTCATGTTTTGTGCTCAGATACAGAGTCACTTTTACTCCTTAATCTGAGGTCTGGAGCTCTTCTGTTTCTAAACATGATATTTGTTTATGCGTTTATGCTTTCCTTGCACCTCCAGGGTCTGGGTTCAATTCCCGTCTCCGTGTGCATGGAGTTTGCATGTTCTCCCTGTGTTTGGTGGATTTCTTTCAGGTACTCTGGTTTCCTCCCACAGTCCAAAGACATGTAAATTAGGCTAATTGGTGTTCCCAAATTGCCCATAGTGTGTGAGCGTATGTGTGTGTGTCCCGCGATAGATTGGCACCCTGTCCAGGTTGTACCCCTCCTAGTGCCCTAAACCTCCTTGGATAGGCTCCAGGTCCCCACGACCCTGAATACAAGATAAAGTGGTATCGATGAGTGAGTGTACAGAGGTTAGTCTGTGCCAAATGTAGATTTTAACATTAGAACTAAAGAGCTGCTTAAGAAATTAGCTTTGCTTAATTCTGGAAAAATATATACTTTATTATTATTATTATTATTATTATTATTAATGCAGTGCCATGGTTTAGAACTTAGAATTAAAATTTTTATTCTAATTTTATTCGTCACATACAAAGTCATACTCAGTAATATATAGTAATAGATTTGCAGTGAAATTCTTATACGACCGCCTGTGACCTTAAAATTAAAAGCTTATCAATTAAAATAAACATGAATAAAAAAGAAATACAATAGAAAATAAATTTAGCTACGATAAAATAAACTAAAAAATATTCTGTACAAATAAAGATATTCTGTACAATATAGAAAAATATAGAAAATATAAATATTTTAGTGTAAATAAAGAAAAATGAAGAAAAATGCCTTGGGTGCAAATGAAAAGTGTTTAATTAAAGTGACTTGTGTGCAATGATCCAAGAAATGAAAATATGAATATGTAAGTGTGCTTGAATGTGTCAATAAGTGTCCTTGAATGTACAGGATAAGTGCAAAGAGACAATGTCATAATTGTGGATGGCCTTGGTGCAGCAGCGCTTGCTGTAGATCGAGTGCAGGTCAGGGAGCTCTGTGTGGATGATGCGCTCAGCTGATCACACCACCCTCTGTAGAGCTCGTCTGTCCTGCATGGTGCTGTTTCCAAACCAGGTCGTGATATTTCCCATCAGGATGCTCTCTATCATGCAGGAGTAGGAATTCCTGAGCAACCTGGAGGGCAGTCTAAAGTCTCTCAAGCGTCTGAGGTGGTAGAGACGCTGCCGGGCCTTTTTCGTCACGGTGTTGATGTGACAGGACCATGACAGGTCCTGCGTGATGTGGACACCGAGGTATTTAAAGCTGTCCACTCTCTCCACTGGGCTCCTGTTGATGATGGGGGTCTGGTAGTTCCTCTCCTGCTTTGTACTAAAGTCCACTATCAGCTCCTTTGTCTTGCTGACGTTCAGAAGGAGTTTGTTCCTCTGGCACCATTTCTCCAGATTTTGAATCTCCTCTAGGTAGGCCACCTCATCACTGTTCGTGATCAGGCCCACGACTACGGTGTCGTCAGCAAACTTGATGACGGTGGTGGAGTTGGTAGTGGCCACGCAGTCATATGTGTAGATACTGTTTGTTCACAGTGTCTGAAGTGCACTGGTCACAGATGTTTACCCAGACATATTAACTGTGTTGAAAATATATAGCGCAATATGAACTTGTTAGAGGAAAAATAATGTGATGTAATTAACTTAAATATCCTGTTTTCAGTGTTGGGAGACGTTAGTTTTTAAAGTAACTAATTACATTACAAAATTACTGTCATTAAAAAGTAATCAGTTACATTACAGCGTTACTTTCTGATAAAAGTAACTAGTTTGAGTACTTTTCCATTGCAGAAAAAAAAACACCTTTCTGATTCCTCATGCATGTTGTTTTAGTCAAGACCTTTATAATTATTCTACCATCATCACTTAGCGAAGTTTGGCCCATAATCTGTTAACTACTCAGGTTTCCATCTTTCCTCGTGTCGATCCTCGCATGTTAATGTCTTAATGTAAATATTGACATGTGTTTCCCTCTTTGTGTGCAGCTTTTGCGTGTGATTGGTGGCTTTACACAGCTGTAAATGTGTGTTAATTACACATTTACAGATTACCCAAATATTATTTTTCTTCACTTGGAGAGAACAAAGTCGAGCCAGCTTTGCCATCACTGTTTACTTTTTGCAAGTGTTTTTGTAAATAAAATTATATTGTAGCAGCCCAAACCAGTTTGTATCCAAACCCGTAAGACCTCCATTCATCTTCAGAACACAAATGAAGATAGTTTAGATTTAATCTGAGTCCCCCATAAACAGTCAACACGCTTCACGTTCAAAGCACGAAAAGACCAAAAAACATTGTCAAATAAGACCATGTGGTCAGTCAATGGTTAAATTATAATTTTATAATCTAAGAGAATACATTTTGTGTATTTGAGGTCTTACGGATTTGGAACTAAATGAGGGTAAGTAATTAATGATAGAATTTAAATTTTTGAGTAATCTAACCCTTTAAAGCCCTCTTTGTTATTACACTTAAAATGAGCAACACTACACACAACTAAACAAGTCTGAAATATAAAATATATAATAAATACAATTAATATAATAAATAAACTATATTGCAGTTTCCATGCATGTGCTGTTATAATTAGAGAACTACTGTTCTTTGTGTAACAGGATTAAATTTTATTACAATTAAACCTGATGCTATATGTAACAGAGATGATTATACACGGATATACAGTACATTTTGGGGACTTTTAGCCTCTCCAAATATGATAACCCAGTGCTGCCTATGAATAAAACCTTTGACAACAATACCTTCTATACTAATTAACTAATTATAAAAATCACTGCTGGTTTATTGTAACAAGATCAGAACAAATTACTAAGTAAAATGTTAATGTTGGCTACAGGGTGGAACATCATCTACTGTTCACTCAGCAGCTTAATTGCTGGAAGTCTGCATTTGATTGATGTGCAGTAGATCATCAGAGATTTCAATTGCTGAAATCCAGCTTCATCCTGGTCATTTAAGCTTAGTGTTGTATTAATTATTGTTGTTGAGATTAAGGAATAAATAAACATATGAACATTAGAGGTTAGTTTGACACTGTACTAGTCCCACATATTTTAGATGAAAACTAACTACACTGAAAAAAATAAATCTGAGATGTTGTAAATGTAGCATAATTAAATCTGTGTAATCAACAATAAATAATCAAGTTTGTACGTTTACATAAATATATCTAAGTTAGAAATTAATCTGCATTTGTTAAGAACACAAGACAGTGTACATATCCCTGCACAGGTTGTTTTTTTTTACCCAAGCGCTGGGTTGCCTCTGTTGGGTCATTTTTCTGGGTTATTTACAGAGAGTTGGGTAGTTTTTGTGTAACCCAGCTGCTGGGTTAAAGTTTGATTGGCTCCGCCCCCAAAGTTCACCGGTGGATTCAGCGGCTGTCAGTCAGAGCTTCGTGTCTCTCTTCAGCTCCCACACCGCTGATGACGGTTCATTTAAGGGAAAATGACGTTAAATACAAGGTCTGTGTACACATGTCCACTCACCTGAGTCACATATGACTATTATTACTATATGTGAGATTTATTACTGTTACCGTGTTAAGGTTACACTTAAACTTTCAGGCTGGTCTGAGGTAAGATAATTTGAGACAGGGGTAGCTGCAGCTCGGAGTAATGGGCGTGCCGAAAGGTTGGGGCGTGCCGAAAGGTAGGGGGCGTGCCGAAAGCCCTTCATGATTGGTTGAACAAGTTGCCTGTTTAAAGGCTATGTTATGACCTCTATCGGAATCATAACAGGCTAATATTAAACGCTATTGTTCTTTCTAATGCGTTTTAGTAATGCAGCCAACATAATCCTTCATATTAAAATCCCATTCTTTTCCTGTAAAATATCGATATTACAAATATTCCTTTCTAAACATGCTACTGCGTTGCCATGGGTTACTGACGTCATCCTTGAGTCATGGTCGTGGCTAAAAGGGATATATAGCTCCGACCAGGGTGTTATGCGCTAAAATGCCCCCCTGCCATGGATTGCCCCCCCCCCTACATAATCGCTATCAAATATTGTGTTAGAATATAAATTTATAGGTTTATGATTTACAAATTACAAATTACATGAGACAATAAAATAAAATAAGCAATTTGAAAATAAATATGTTGTATATGAAAAAATAGATTTTTACAACATGTATACTTTTGGATTGTTTATTTTATAATAAAAATAGTTTGCTCTAATTTTTTATCATGAACAATATTTATTTTTATTGTATATAAATGCTTATTTGTATATTCATGACAAAGCCCTTAAAAATAAATGTGCCAAAAAATAAACATTATACAAGAATTTGTATTCATGGTCTTGACGGCTGTCACATAACTAGGGTTTATTATAATATTAATATCATATTTGATAATAATAAACCCATGAATTTATGTTCTACTATAATATTTGATAGCGATTATGTATGGGGGGGGCAATCCATGGCAGGGCGCATAACACCGAAAACTAACAATGAAATGAATTGTTATACCTATTGGATCATTTTTCTGTAATACAAAAAGTTTTACTGTTGTACAGTGAGAGAAAAAAAAAACGTTAGATTGATGTGCACATGCCCAATAGAGCGCAAGCTGTATTCCTTCTAGCCTCAACTTTATTAAACCCATAATCAAAATCAAATTACAATTATTTAAAGAATATAGTACCACAAGCTGTTCATAAAATTTTTAATGTAATTTTAATATTTTTGGAATACTATTAACTTTGTATTGGTTAAACAAAACCAAAAAAAGTTACAGAATTAGTCATTCAGAATGTTTTGAACTGACAGTTGTTTTCTGTAGTTTTGCTAGAAGTGCAACTGCGTTAAAAATTATAAACATTCTTGTTTATACTGTTTTATATTGCTCTTTAAAATCTCACTTTACTCAACTAAAATAAGCACACTTGCACTATTCTTATTGCACTATTCCATTTTTCACCATATCAGCCTTCTGTGTTGTAAACTGTCCCTTTTTGCAGAACAGCAACTCAATTATCTTACCTCTGTTGTTCTCCAAGTTCTCCAGTGTTATTTAAGTTTTTTTTTTTTAGGCTTTAAAAAGTTTTCAGTGTTATTTGTAACAAGGGTTGAGAGAAATGTAATTTCAATTCTCTATATGTATGCACTGTACATGTAGCAGAATTGACAATAATGTTGACTTTGACATTGCCTGATAAGGACAAATATTAGATTAGATTAGATTAGATTAGATTTAACGTTATTGTCATTATGTACAAGTACAAGGCAACGAAATGCAGTTTAGGTCTAACCAGAAGTGCAATTAGCAGAAAGTGCAGGATAAAGGTATAAAGTCTTGGTACACTTAAGAGGGATATGTGCAGGGAGAAGCTATGGGTAACTATTACAGAAGGATATTATACAGATTGCTGGTAACTATACTTATAAATTTACAGTAGATGAGCCATATATACAGGTTGTTATTAACTGTAGTCAGAAATTTGCAAATAGATATGAAGATAATGTGCAGGATATTATGTAAGCATAGTAAACATATTGCAAGTAACTATAATTATAAATTTACAGTGGGTGGTCAATATATACAAGTTGTTATTAACTGTAGACAGGAATTTACAAATAGATACGAGCATAATGAAAAATGTATAATGTAATAGTTCATAAAACCCCACAATAAAGAGGAGGATGAGTACAGTTTAGTAACCTTTGAAGTGGCACTTTTTCAGTAAACAGTAAACAGACACAATTTTAGCCAATAAAACATTTTATTTAGAGGCAGAGCTGGTCCGTTTAAGAGTGTACTCCACCCAACCTGTACACTCAATCTGCTCATTCATTCATTTATTTATGCTGTAGTAGCAGTCCATGGAGCAGAATCCTTCAAACTCTCGGTCAGAATAAAATGACGAGACCTAAAACATTAACGAGGCCTAAAAACATCTGTAGCGCAAAACGGACACCGATACAAACTGCAAACCGGTATTTCGAGGGAAAACCTGTCTGTGTTTTGTCTCACAATAATATGTGTCTGTCGACAACAATTAAAGGAACAATTAAATGACGAAAATAAAGAAAATAATTATTTATATTGACTAACCACACCAAGCCTTACTGCCGCCATGTTCTTCTACGCTAAACTAAAGGTACTTACAGTACATATAAATAAGATTACCGCTGATTGGCCAACGCAGAAGCTCCATTCACCAATGAAAAACCTTTCGGCACGCACCTACCTTTCGGCACGCCCTACCTTTCGACACGCCCCCTACCTTTTGACACGCCCCCTACCTTTCGGCACGCCCTACCTTTCGACACGCCCCCTACCTTTTGACACGCCCCTACCTTTCGGCACGTTGATTGGCCAACGCAAAAGCTCCATTCACCCACCAGTTTCTTTTGACATGCCCGCTACCTTTCGGCACGCCTTATTGCTCCAGCCTGCAGTTATCTCTACTTGGATAATTTAGCTGACAATAGCTGCTATAGTTAGCCAAAGAACCCCACCTGTGTGTGAAAGAAACGGATAAGATGTCTGAGCTTTTTATCTTTCTCTATAGAATGTTTGCTGAGTGAGGAAGATGCTGAAGTGATGAATGAACGCTAACCTGTTAACTGTAGTGTTAGCTTGACGCAGGCATTTAGTTAGGTTGCTAGCGTTAGCAAACACATTAACATTGGAACTTTATTAATCTCACTGCTTGAGAGAATAAAATGCTGGGGTGTTACAAAACACTGACCCTCTCACAAATATACAGACCTGCTAACCTCCCGTTTTTCACTAGCTAGTAATTTACTCCGCGGTCAAAATTCTCCCGCGTTTCTCCCGAGGTATAACAATATTTTACACCTTTCCCCCTTTGACAAGTATGAAAATGTATTACCAGTAATTGCATGTAAGCTAACCAGGTAGCCATCTTTAACCAAAGTTGCTTGTGACTCCGGCTAAATTAACTAGTCAACGCGCCAACTACAGGAAAAAGTACCACAGCTGAACAGGTAACTACTAGATGGAAGTATTCATATTTTGGTGATTGTAACGTGCCGTATGACACCAGCTATGACATTTTTTTAGGTAATTAGCTTAAAATCAACGCAGACCACAAGATTAACTAGTCTGACATAAAGAGCTTTATCCTAAAAGCCATGCTTATTTTGCTGTTTTATTTTTGGTAGTAGCTGTCTCCATGTTTTTGTTTCAGGTTACCTATACCCTATCTTAATGGACAGCTTTGTCATTTTTTATTTAGTATTAATCCTATTACACACTAAATTAATAGTTTTATTCAGTTTAATCTTTGCTATTCAACAAAATGTTTACTTTCTTTAATTTTTTTTTTTCTTTCTAAGGTTGGCACCAACATGGTGAAATACCTCCAGCAGGCTGAAGGGTCAAGGCCGTACCCCTACTGTACATCCTGACGTTGGGAGATGATGACCAGCGCTGCTCTCAGGCATTCGTCATTCTGGTGGGACAGGCTGTGGAGCAATGCACACTACTTGGGATGGTTGATGTGTGCTTCAAGGCATTTTATATTTTTGACATTAACTATTTAAAGTAGTGTGCACCTGTATAGGACTTTTTGTAATGTTGCTATGAAATAGCAAGGCCTACTTGAAAAGTCATAGACAGTGTTTGTATGTTAAAACGGGACCAGGGCTGGATAGTTTTGTTCTGCAGAAAAGATATCTAATGTCACAGAGAGAAGGTGCCTCAGCCTATTTGTGTTATTACTCCATTCTGCCCTTGTGAGTAATAGTATAGTAATGATGTCGCTGTTGATTATCTGTTCTTGTGCTTTTGAAAAATAAAGTTTTTTCTAAGAACATTTAATAGGATGTTGTTTATTGCATATATGTATGGTTTGCAAAACTTGGAAGTTTTTTTGTAATAGACCAGTATATCAAAGTAATTTAACTGTTTAATAGACATGGGAAATTTATTATTATTTTTTTTTACAGATTCACTATAAACAAAACCCATTTTGCTGGGTAAAATTAACCCAGCATTATAGTTAAATATGACCTAGCATTTGGGTTGAATATTTAACCCATCTTGCTGGGTTAAACAAATAACCCATCTGAGCCACCTCAGCCCTGGGGAGTAAGACCTGGCTCACCGGATTACTGAGCCGTGGCTTTGTCTCCCTCTAGTGTGTCTATGTCAGTATTGTTCCCCATTAAGTTAATTTAACACTAAACTGAAGTCACCTGTGTCTACCTCCTGTGTCACACTATTTAACCCAGCCGAACCCATACCACCTCGTCTGGTCACTGTTATGCACGTTGTCCTGTCTCTCATTCTTATCTGTGTTTCTCTCTCCCTGGATTGATTGGCGTCTGCAGGACGAGGCTCTTAGGGAAAAGGGCCTTCCTTAAGGTCACGCTAATTCTCGGAAAGTCATTCAGCTCTATGGTTCATCTCCAGTGAAAGAAGTGAGCTAAAGCATTCTCAGTTGTTCTTTAGATAGCCCCCTGCAGACCCAGCCTGGGGAAGTGGCTAGAGAGCCGTTCCGTGTGTTTTGAGTTCTGTTCTTGTTTTCTTTTGTGCTTTGTGTTACTTCAGTAATAATAAATCTCAGTTTTCCTCAACCTGTGCCTGCGCTCGTCTCCTCCCTATGGAAGTCGTGACATAACCCAGCAATATTGACCCAGCAGCTGGGTTAAAAACAACCCAGACTTTTGACCCAGTATTTTTTAGGGTGGTTCTTACTTAAAGTTTTGTGCTGGATAAAGTTGCATTTCAAAGTACAAAATTACACAACTGGTATTTTAACTATAATATATAAGAAATGCCTAACTAGATAATGTGAGTATATGTAACTTTAAAATGAGACTAGGACATTTAATAAAACAAAGTAGGCCCCACTCCAAGTAATAGGCTATGGAAACTTAAAAAAATGGTTAAATTTCAATTAAAAATACATATTTGAAACTCTTAAAGTTAAGTAGAGCATGGACACAAAAGAATGACTAGAGAAATTATTAAATTAAGTAGGGTTTACTTGTGAAATTAAATAGACTTAACTAGAAAAAATTAAGTAGATTTTACTAGCAAAATATATTTTTTACATAAAGAAATGTAAGTAGTAAATACAAAGAATAGTCTTGTTTAAACTACATAATAATCTGATTTAAAAAGTTACCTTAATTTTTTTAAGTAGATCAGGCCGGATATTTTTATCAGTGTAGTGTGATTTCAGTGTGATACAAACAGTATTTACTGTATAGTAATAGAATCAAATAATAATTTCCACTTTCTGTTCCAAAATATGTTACTATTAATATAATTTAATAACATTATATTTAATATCCTTCAGTCAGTGCATGCATGTATGTTTTGCACATGGCATGTGTCATGTTTATAGATGTCATCTTACACATGAAGAAACTCTGAGTAGATCTGTAATGATGGTCTTATACTGTAATTACTGTACATCATTGATTCATAAACTTTACTAAGAAGATTAAGATTTAAAGTTATATAACGTGTTGCTGCAATTGTTATGAAGTGGGAACTTGATAATAAATACAACCTCAAAGTAATAAGTGAGATTATCATTGGTAGCTAAAAGTCACATGATAATTTAAAGGTGGACGTTTTCCATGTCATTGTCCCTTGTTCATGTTGTATTGATCATGTATGTACAGTAGCATCATTATTTCTGGAGACAGAGAGAGGTAAGTGAAGACAACAGGTAACACTCAGTGTGGCTCTTTAGGGAGTTTTTATTTGTTATTTTGTGTGCGTGTGCATGTGCAAGTGTGTGTGTGTGTGTGTGTGTGTGTGTGTTGGCAAACAGAATGAGAGAAGGAACCTGTGGCTGAGGCTTTGATCACACTGAGCAGCAGGCATGAATGTGTGTGTACTGAAAAACAAATTTTAATTCACAACAAGTACCAGAATAAAAAGTACTAGACTCACCAAGCCTGGTCCAGTCCTTCATTCTGGGTGAAACACAGTTTCAGGTGGGCCACTGCTTTAGGTGGGACGGATGGATAACTGCTCCACGCGGAAGAGTGATATACCAACCTAAAAGAATATGTTAAATGGTACAGCAAAATATTCCCCCTCCTCTGCTCCTGAGTACCAGATCCATGTCTCTACCCTCCACACTGTGAGACATCATGAGTCATGAGTATTATAAATAGCTGGGAAAAGTGCATGATCCATTTTTCATACTAAGCTTTTCAAATGGAATCATTTTAGACATAATTCCTTTAATCTCTCTCAGATTATTGATGTTTTGATTGAAGCTAATTGTACCATTTTGCCTAAATTTTATACGAAAAGACATATATACATTTTGTGTGTGTGTGTGTGTGTTTTGGAAAGCAATGTAACATATATAATGCATCTAAAATATATATATATATATATATATATATATATATATATATATATATATATTTTATTCTGTAATTAAATGTAATTAACAAAACTCTACATATATATTCTAGTGTCATTACACATATACTAAAATGCTTCTGGAGATTATTACAGCTAAAAATCTCTAAACATTAGAGTAGCAGAGAATTTACAGTAACAAAGGGATTTATAATACAGAACATTTTCAGTGCTCTGAATGTACTAATTTTTAGAAAGTGGATATTTCTGCATTTTAAATCCTTTTTGTGATTAATGTTGGGACATATCCTAATATTTAGAGATGCTGATTTTTTTCATGAGCTATAAATTTCAAAATAAAAACAAAAAAGTTTTAAAGTATTTTAGTTTATGAGTAATGAAACTAGAATGAAGTTTCATGTTTATAAAAAAAAAAAAATCATTTTTCCAGAATATTTTAACTTTATGAGATATACTGTACATACATAATGTAAACTGGACTGGATGGCCGACTGGATTGATTCTGATTGGTAGTGATGGCCATCTGCACCAAAATGTTCATGGCTAAATTTTATCCCAGTCCAGCTCTGTCCACCATCTCTAGATTGCACATTTAATTTTAGACTGAGTAAGTATCTGGGGCTTTATAATATCTGTTACCCAGTGAAAAAATAGTCGGTAAATGTCTGAAAGATTCCCTTTGACAGCTCTCCTGTTACAGCTGCTCTCTCTGACCCCGAGCTGCTTCTCGCAGTTTTCTCATGAACCTCTTCAAGCAGACCGAGAGTCTCTGTGAGATCTGAAAGTTTCTGTTTAAGAGTCTCCAGCTCTCGGTTCTTCTCCTCCATCTGTCTGCTGAACTCTTCCTGCATCCTTGTTTTTGAGGCCAAAATGTGTCTCTGGAGTTCAGGCAGAATGATCTTCATGAGGGTTCTCTCTGTCTCCATCCTGATATCTTCTTCATACACCTCTCTGATCTCCTCTATCTCCTGTTGGTGCCTCTCCTCCATCTCTCTCCTCTCCCTCTCTCTGTTTTCTTTTAGTTTCTTCACCTTTTCTTCCATTTCTGTCCTTCTCTCTATTTCTCGTTTCAGCACCCTCTCAAGTTGTTTTTTTTTCTCTTCATCTCTCTCTTCTTTCATCTTTTTCTCCAGTTCAGTTGTTCGGTCATTCAGTTGTCTGATGTCTCCTTCATGCTTCTGGATCACTCCCTCTATCTTTCTCAGAGAGTCCTGCACCTCCTTATCTATTTTCTCCTTTACTTCCATCTCCACTTTCATCCTTTTCTCTTCGCTTTTCTTTAGGATTTTCATCTCTATCAATTTAATCTGAGATTCTGTCTCCAGGTAGATCTCACTGCTGTAGAATTTCCCTCTGCTTCCTTCCACCATCTTCTCTATCTTCTCCAGCAGCTCTGAGACCTGAGAACCATCTCCACTTTCCTTAATGTTGAGACAGTGAAATCTGTTCCCACATTTCTCCACTACTCTCTGGACCTCCTGGTCTCCTGATTGGATAAACTCCTCAATGTTCTTCCTCTGAAGTTCATCAATAACACTGAATATGATCATGGTGTTTCTCCAACATCTCTCTCCAAAAATCTCCTCCATTTTCTCCAGCATCCCTCTCTCCTCTCCTCTAGGCTGCTTTACAGGTATGACCAGGAGGAAGACGTGGGGTCCTGGAGCAGACAGATGGACACAGAGTCCCACGTCCTGTCTCAGCTTCTCCAGAGAGAGTCCAGGAGAGAACCAGTCAGGAGTGTCCATCACAGTCACCTTCCTCCCAGCCACCTCCCCCTGTGTGCTCTTGCTCTGCTGGGTGGATGTAGATGTAGCTGTAGATGTAGCAGCCTGGTTCCTCTCCTTTCTGCTCAGGATGGTGTTTTCTGCTGCACTCTTCCCAGACCCAGTCCTCCCCAGTAGCACCAGCCTCAGTTCTGCTACAGAAACCGACAGTGGAGAATGTGGACTAGACGATTCTCCAACCACTGAAAATTAAGAATAAATAATTCAATACAGAATCACTTACTTACTGCATTGTGGTGATTATGTTGTTCTCTGGAGTATGTTGGTGGACTGGTGGATGGTTGGTGGATGGTTCTCTCTACCTAGAAGACGGTTCTGGCCTCGACTAGTGTTGGTAGCTGTTTCTCTGAGGACTTGACAGTTCGATAGTTCATACTGTACAAGTCTACCTGAGTTTTCAATAACTAACTGGACTTCATATTAACATCAATTAACATCAACTGTTATGCTGAACTGCCTGCCAACTAACACACAGTATGAATGCAAATCAATTTCTGCTTTGGGTTTCACCCAAATGATGATGGGTTCCCTGTTGAGTCTGGTTCCTCTCAAGGTTTCTTCCTACTACCATCTCAGGGAGTTTTTTCTTGCCACTGTCCCTCTCCGCTTGCTCAACAGGGACAATCTCACCATTTTGATTCATACACATTTAAATTCCATACAAACTTAAATAATTCTTTTGATCATGTAAAGCTGCTTTGGGACAATGCCAACTGTTAAAAGCGCTATAAAATTAAAATTGAATTGAATTGAATATCAAATTTATTTTAGTCATAGTCCAATCTTCCTATATGCTCACTAACTGCGTTACATAAGACCCCACAAAATGAACAAGTCCCTCCCCAGGGGGATTTACAGTTGTCCAATTGTCCGGGACAACCACAAAATATGAGCTAGTCTATAATAAAATAATCATTTATTTCAAAAGAGCTTGTCTGATCTGGCAAATACGATTCTGTAAAATATTAATTACTATTAACAAATTAATTCTATAGTGACAGTGTCATGATTTTTGCAAAGCCACTTTTAAAATATTACATTATTTAGCTCTTTCTCATGCTCTCATAATTTGTATTTACACTCACTGAGCTGCACTTGCTGTTGTTGTTGTTGACTATTATTTAAAGTAATATGGTCAGTATCACAACACTTTTATAATTGCATCTTGAAAGTTTTATTTGACAATTTTATTAAATAATTTAACGTCATTTTGCACTGTGATGTAGTGGTTAGCACTGTTGCCTTGCACCTCCAGGGTCTAGGTTCGATTCCCAGACAGGCTCGATTCCCGTCTCTGTGTTCATGGAGTTTGCATGTTCTCCCTGTGCTTGGGGTACCTCCGAATACTCAGTTTTTTCCCACAGTCCAAAGACCTGCAGATTAAGCTAATTAATGTTTCCAAATTGTGTGTATGAGTGAGTGTATGTGTGTGTGCTTTGCGATGGATTGGCACCCTTTGCTAGGGGCATTCAGCCTAGTGCCTTAAGCCTCCAGGGATAGGCTCCAGGCCCCACGCGACCCTGAATACAGGATAAAGTGGTATAGAAAATGAGTGAGAAGATGAATAATTTTATGTTACAGCATAATGTTTAATTCAAAACTTAATTTATCCCTGCACAAATGTTCTAAAAGCAATAAACGGAAAGAAAGTTATTTGGCTTACTCTTTTTTCCTGGACACACACACACACACACACACACACACACAAAAAAATACAACACAAAAGTCCGCAATATAATGCCAGACCCACTCTCAACAAGGCTCTGGCATGTGACCCAATTCCGTTTTTTTGCTCATATGTGACACATATCAGATATGTTCAATGTCCATGTAAGCAGGAAAAAAACCCATGCATTCTGATATTTCGAGATTGTTTTCAGGCCTCCTTCATATGTGAAAATAAATTGGATATAAATCAGCTATGTGCTAATTTGACTGTCGCGTAAACAGACATCGGATTTCCTGAGGCATTGTGTTCTGAACGTCATTAAAACTGCGACGACTTTGCGGTTTAATGGCGTAATGTTATTCTCCGGTGGAAGCCAGTGTGGAATGATAACATCGCAGGTAACATGAAAAAGCCACCTCGCCTTGTGTTAATGCTTATTTAGGCTAAATCACATTAAGAAATCAGTATTTGGTGAATGAAGCAGATGCAATTATAGTGTTTTTTCTTCCCCCTCCGTTTCAACACAATGGTGACGTTTCGCGAACAATTCCTCCACAGGGGGATTTACAGTTGAGCTAGGGCCATCTTGACTAGTGTGTAGCGCAAGAACCTCCCTTTAAATATGCGCAATGTTTCTGATGGTATGGCAAGTGTAAACACTTGAATCGGATTTGGGTGATAGTTGAAAGAACGTGTAAACAGACGGTAAAAAAAAAAAATTAGATATAGGCAACAAATCAGAATTGGGCATCGAGACCTGCAGTGTAAAAAAGGCTTAATTCACCTTTGACACAAATAAAATGTACGTAAAGCATAACAATCAACTTGGGTAAATCTAAATGGTGCATCTGTCCCCTTTCCCCACATTGCTATTATGTGGCCATTAACAGTACCTGCATGTAAGCCTTTTTAAACATGTCTAACGAGTCAACTGATCTAGATTAAATTCAACCTGAAAGGAAAAGACAATACACATGGTGTTTACTGCAGTGTTTTCCACTGTATTGGACTGTGAACTCTGTTTCGTTAAGGATTTTCTGAAATGAAGATTATTCACCATCAGGCCAGCTTTACAGGACTGACGTTTTCTGTTATCATCCTCCCGAACTGATTCACTGAAACTGGTGAGGCCAAATCCAGACAGATAAGTGTTTTCGTTTATAGGCGCAGGCGCTATGTTTGTTTGTTTGTTTTTCTCTCTTGCGCTGCGGGTTGTGTGTGTTATGTGTGCGCGCGCGTAATTTACACGTGCCTGTTCACATGCATTCTGTCTCTCTCTCTCGCCTTTAGTGTCTTTGTGTGTGTGTGTGTGGATGTGTGTGTGTGTGTGGATGTGTGTGTGTGTGTGTGTGTGCGCACACCCACACCCACACGCGCACACACGCACACACACACAGTAAAGGCGAGAGAGAGAGAGTGTGTGAACTGGCACTGTGTCATATTACGCGTGCGCATGACACATAACGCACACACTTAACGACGGGCTGAGGGAGAAAGCGGATTTTTAACCTCTATTGAGACGTTCTTTTGCTTTACACGCACGCTGTACACACGCTCTTTCAAACACAAAATAAAATATGTTTCACACACACACACACACACACACACACACACACACGGTCACAGTGTTATAGTAAACAGTACACACGTTCACGGATGTTGATTATACCGGTAAGAGATGTGCACTAAGACCCAGCACAGGAGACGATTACGCAGTGCAAGAGAGAGAAAAACCGTTGGCTTAGTTCTGATCACGTCACACTCGGTGTCAAAACAAGAAGCGCATGCGTAATGCATCATAAACTTGCTCGTTTTTAAGTCAAAATTTATTAAAAATCTTTGCTCGTCGTACGGAACACATGCAAATTACTCGCAATCCGAGGTTTTACTTTATTGATCTTTTTACTGTAATCTAATTATAAATGTAAATGTCTACATCTGCCTGCTGTGTCTCTTTATAGTCGTCTCTTTTACCCCTAAACTAGTGTTGAGTTACACACTGAACAACAAACATTAATCACTTACATGAAGGACGTTGTCCATCCATACTGTTTCTTCTCCTGATTGGTGCTGCTGAGTCCTGAGTCTCTCCACTCACTAGGAAACATCAGAACCAGTCAGAATGAGAGAGACGTTCTTCCATAATTAATCACTTTCACTGTTTAAATTACACTTCCTTACAGTAGCTGAAGAGTTGCATCATTAAGTATCATTACAGTATATTTCATGTCCTTACATATGATTTATTAGGTGTAGATTAATATTTTAAGTACATTTTGAAAAGCTTTAAACTGCTTACTGTAACAAATTACTCACTATATGGAGGTAACACTTCCTTGCTGTTTCTTCTCCTGATGGGGGCTGATGATTCTGGATCTGTCTGTTCCTGCAGCTGCTTTGTTTTCTCCTCTAGAAGTCTGTCTTTCTCCTGAAGCTGTTTGTCTCCCTCCTTCAGTTTGTTGTTACTGGTTTCCAGCTCTTTATCTGTGTTCTTCAGCTGTGTTTCTTTCTCACTCAGCAGTTTGTTCATATTCTCCAGTTGTGAGATTTTCTCTTTAACTTGTTCAGTAGCATGTTGAAGTTTATTATTTGTTTCCATTAACACTGCGTCTCTCTCAGAAAGAGTCTTCTCATTAGTCTCTAAACGTTCTTTTAGAATCTTAAGCTCTTCATTTTTATCATTTAATTCTTTCTCCTTCTCCACAAGTCTGTTGTCCTTTTCCTCCACTTGTATTTGTGTCTCCTGTATCTGTGTGTCTTTCAGTTTCAGTTGTTGATCTCTCTCATGTAGAGCTCTGTCTCTCTCCTCTAGCTCTTTACTCGTCTTCTCTAGTCTTGTATTTGTATCTTTGAGTTGTGCGTCTTTCTCCTCAATGAATTTCTCTCTGTTTCTCAGTTCTGTATCTTTATTCTTTATTTGTCTTTTATAATCCTCCAGCTGTTGGTCTTTATGTTCCAGTGATTTTAATGCTTTCTTCAGTTCTGTAAAATATTAAGCAGGAGAGTGAACTGAATGATTAATGTGATCATAATCAGTCATCAGTTACAGAAGTACAGCTTGTTATGACTAAAGCCAAAATTACAATTTGTAATTATTATATAGAACTAATTAAAAACATTGACTGATTGATTTTATTATAGTAAAACCAGGGAGGTACTTCACACTCTTACTTATTATAATATCATCAGATTTTATATACCTAAATGTAAGTCAGTTTAAAACTGGCTAAATATTTAAAGGCTTTAATATTAATGTTTGTATAATACATGCTTTAGAGCAGGGGTTCTCAACCTTTTGAAATTTAAAGCCCACAATAAGAAAAAGCATAACATGAAAAAAAAAAAAAGTAGATTGTAATGTGTTTTGCCACCGTCAGCTGTAACGACTAAAATAAATATTCTATTTCCCACTAGTGAGACACCTGGGTTTGCTTGAAAATAAGGAGATCAAGCCTACTGTAGGTGGGACGGGTGAGAGGCTGACATGCAGAGTAGCACTCAATGTTGTATTCAGTTTGTTTTGTACTTTTGATTTTCTGACAGTCACAGTGGAAACTCTGACTGATATAAACAGGTGGTTGTAAAAGGCAACAGAAACGTGATTGTCCATTTTGACATGGATGGACACTGACTGTCAGGTTGTATTTAGAATGAATTAAGGTCAACTTGTTTAAACTGAAGCTTCAGCCTGCTGTCTGCTGATTCATCCATCAGTTCATCTTCCAACACAGTGGACAGAATCATGTCTTCTGAAGCAGAATCCACAGATAAAGGGTCCAAAAACCAAACAATCCTTTGTCATCTGTCCATTGAGAAGTAAAACTGCAAACTTTTGTGACAACAGAGTCTAATGCTGGTTATACTGGATATGTTGACATGAGGTGAGGCTGCCAGACTTTCACTTAGGAGTGAAAACATGATAAATCGTCCCTCCTTGACTCTTTTGTTGCAAAGAATAACTTCTCTTAGTTCTAAAACAAATTAAGCACATGTCCTCTTGAAAGCCATTATATTTCAGTGGTACAAGAACTGCAGATGATCTGCATGTAGTCTTTCACACAGAGCTACACAACACATTGAGTTCAGTGTTGAGTTACAAGTTGACATTCAATGTCATCACTCATGAGAACAATTCTTCTGCTCATGGTGTCAGTAGATAGTGGTATGAACTGAATTGTGTTTGCAGTGGGTTCCCCATTAACTCGCTGCACAAATCTTAACCATTATACAAAACAAGCTCCATCTATATGAGCAGAAACCAAATAACTATCTTTCAACAACGCTTCTGACTGCACTGTTAATATTGTGATGACCTTCTGTTGTGCCAGAAACACGACCCTTTTCATTAGAAAATTTTCTTCTGGCTTCCCAACACATCTTGGGTGCTTTGTGTTTAAGTGTCTCTGAGCTTTGATGTTTTTTTTTTTTTAGCTTTATTTTACATGATTTTAAAACATTCAACACACTGCCTGCCACTATAAATACACAATTAATGTATTTAACGTCACTGAATACATTACAGCACATGTCTTGGAGCATTCACTAGCACAGGTTTATCTCCCACATCATAGTTTTATTTTAAAAAGTTCTCCATTTTGTAACTGTGTCCAAACATTAGCTAGCCAGTGGCAAAACATTTGTCTCTATCTGATGATGTGTCCATCGTCACTCTGATATTCTAATGTAACAGTACAACAGCCACGCCCCACTGGGTGAGAACGCCAGCTTTAGAGCAGGATGTCAAACTCAAATCACACCCAGTAAGCATTATTTAAAATTATTTAACAGCCCATGAACTACAACTATTTATTTTAAAATATTTTTTTCTGGTAATTAACATTTATTAAACTAGCCATTGAAAGTAGGATCGGGTCTTAAAAAAGATGAACAAAGTAAACAACTGTTTGAAATATCAAGTGATAACATTAGTTATACTGATTCTGTTTTTTTTTTTTTTTTTTTAGATTTTTTTTGGATTTTTCCGCAACATCAAAAATATCTAACATTAGGAGATTCATGGAGAACTCACACAGGACTGTCTCTGTTAGGAACTGACATGTACTTAGTCTCCTGTCTCTCTCTCTCATCTTCTCTTTTCCCCAGCAGACTGTATTTATTGCTCTGTACACTGGGTGATGTGTTTCAGATGTGTTTCAGGATTTGGCATCAATCACTGAATCCCATTTAAGGTGTGTTTGGACCCAGCGCCTTGAGTTTAAAATGTGTGACTTCGATTAATTCATAGTTACAGATATAAAAAGTTAAGTGTGCATAGTGAATATCACTAAGTTTTTACTCCTCCATAAACACTTTCTCTATAATATTTAAATACTGTTTATAATAGTGAATATAATGATAGTGAGTCTGGGGAAAAAAACATTGTGTGTTTGAGATGCTTACTGGAGATCTCACTATTGAACACTTTACTGTACAACACATGATCAGGTGTGTTTACTTTTGTAGCTCCTTCCACACTCACCAGTCTGTAGAGCCGAGTTCTTCATTTTAATTCTCTTATTTTCTGTCCATTTTCTGTCTCTCTGTGGAAGAGAATAAATCAGTGTGAAGGTTTTATACCTGACTCCATACTGTATGGAAATAAAGTGTTAAATACACATGAATTGTTTCTCTGTTCACATCACTGTGTGTGTGTGTGTCTGGGAGGTGATATTAATCTAACCTACACCTACCTTATTAATAGCACCCCCTCTTTGCTTCACACACACACACATACACATACACTAAAGGACAGAGAGAATGTGTGTGTGAACCGACACGTGTCAAATCACGCGTGCACATACATAAAGACAGAGGGAGAAAATGGATTTTTAACCTCTAATGAGGCTTTCTTTTGCTTTACACGCGCACACACACGTGTCTTATAAGAAACAGTACACACGTGCTGTACACAAGCGCTTAAAAACACAAAATAAAATGTTTTACACACACACACATGTGATCACAATGTTGTAAACAATACACGCTTTGCACGGATGTTATTTATACCAGTTAGAGATGCGCACTAAGACCCAGCAGTGGAGACGATTACCCACAATTCCGCAGCACAAGAGAGAGGAAAAACGTTGGCTCAGTTGTGATCATGTGATGCTCGGCGTTAAAACAATAAGCGCATGCATGATACATGATACTCGGTACTCGTAAACCAAGACTTGCTCGTTTTTTAAGTCAAAATTTATAAAAAATCTTTGCTGGAGTTCAATATGTGTGACAGTAGTAATTTATTTAGCTTGTTTTTCTTGCTTTATGATTTATTTTGTTTATGTTTAAACAAATTGTTTACAATCATATCAATAATTATGATATCAGTAATCACAGTAAATTGTTAACTGTCATGTTTTCCCTGTGTGTTCCTGTTGTGTGTGTTCTGTAGGACTTTCATCTTCATGTTTGTTCCAGACTTCAGTTCCCAGTATGCATTGCACCTCACATGTCAGTCACATGATGTTAATTGTGATCACCTGCACCTTGTTTAGTTTAATTAGTTTGTCTATTTAAAGTTTGTTTGCTTCCATTAGCTTTAGCATTAGCACAATCATTAGCATTTAGTTTGTAGCCGAGCCACAATTCACAAATGTTTATTGTATAAAGGAAAAACCTTTTTTATTTAACATATTAATCTGTACTTGCATCCTGCCTGTTAAATGTCATTAACAAACAGCTCAATGTCCATGTTTCTATTCAATGTGTCAGTCGTGTGATAGTTTTTCTGACCATCACTGTGAGCTGTAACCATAGTAACCCATCACTGGGTAATAGACTTATTATAACAATTTAAGATGTTTTTATTCTGCTAGTATCAGTAAGAGATTTATGAACATTAATAGTTTAGTACAGTTTACTCACCTGATGAACACAGATGTCTTTTATTTGAGGACCTAACAAAAATACAAAGAAAGCTTGATTAGATTCCTAAAAATGCTTTGGTAATTTTTGTAAATGTCTCTGTATTATATGGAATAGTATTAGATATAAACATTCTGTGGCTGTTCTCAGTAAATACGTTTTGTCCTGCATTAGTTTGTCTCTCTTCTGTTTCTCTGCTGATTTTAAAAAAAGAAATGGCTTTAGCTTTATCATATTAACTCTGTAAGAAACAAATTTACTGAATCACTCACTCACATTCTGTTATAATGTCTTTCATGCACTATTATCTAGCGTGGACTCTCTAACTCACTTCTCTCACTAAAGTTATACACTACCTGGTCAAAAGGAAAAAACAGTAAACACCATAAAAAAAAATCTGAAAAAACATCATAAATCAGACATGAAACACTTGAAGAAATTGCGTCATAAAAAAAAAAAGAAAGAAATCTTCACATTAATGACATCAGAAATCACAGAACTTAAAGGATTGGGACTAAACAGCTGTGTGACTATGAGAAAACCACTTGTTAATGAGGCTAATCAGAACAAAAATAATTTAATTAAATGTACTGAATGACCAGTTTATACAGTAACATCAATACATCATAATTCTACCCAGATGTCCTGGACATACGCTGGGCTCTGCACTCAAAAAAATAACTCATTTAATGAACATAATTAAATCATGGAAAGGATTTCCACGTAATTTAATGGCTTTCTTTCAGCATTAAGCAATTTTGTTGGCCCAACGTAATGTTTTTAGGTTCAGTCAAATAAATTTGATTAAGTTTAATTAACTTATTTACTACAGCTGCGTCCAACATAATTTAATACTGTTAACATACAGATGTGGGCATTAAGACTGTGCACGTTTTCCCGCTAGATGCCGCAATTTAACGCGCGGCGTGCCGCGACTTGCCGCAAGCAACATTTGGGAATTTAAATAAATGTTTTGTGCTTTACTGAATATCCGCCAGATGGTGCATGGAAGGACTTGATCTAAAAGCCAGACCAAGTACAACGATGAATTGTGTGTAATTAGTTAGCCTAAAACAATATTGTTTCCAATGCTGAAGGAAACATGAATTTTATTTTGTTTTACAATAGACCTTTCATGATGAATGTGTTTATTTGTGCTTCATATTATTTTTATAAGAATGAAATTAGATGCCCAAATTTGTGCTTTGAAATTTATAGTAAGTTTCTTATACTGTATAGTTTTTGTAATGTCTTAAAAGGGACAAAACAATGAAAGACATGGCAATGCCTTGGTTTAAATGGTCATAAGTTAAATTAATTTAATTACCTTATAATCTGATAGTGTTAACTATGCAAATGTCCTGATTCGTGAATATGCCAACATATCTTATAAATAAATAAAGCTGTTCTTTGCCGTGCGGAAACCCGCGACTCGTACTTTCACTTTACAAAAGGCAGCATTTTGATCAAAAGGCTGCTAATCGCGTGTGATTTATTGATAAAAATGCAGACATTCTCGGCCAGAAATGCACCAAAGACAAATACATGTACAGTACTGTATATAGGCTACTCGCGTTGTTTTCGTGCGGAGAGATTGCGTGTGAGTGCAGGTAGAGATTGTATGTGTCCATGTACTGTAGGTTCTCATGAACTGTGTATGCACGGAGAGAGTTTGTGTATGTTTGTGCGCGCGTCTCATATTTGACATTTATATGGACATTTATATGAAATGCACATTCTTGATACTTGTTGATAAGTGTATGTGGATAAATTGATAGGTTTATGTTGTCAAAGTATTTGTGGACATATAATTAGGAGGATGTAAATTAAAAATGTAAATTAAGAATGTCTTAAAACATTAAAACATAATGCAGTAACTATTTATTTGAACACGGTAAAGGTGTTAATGTTTCGTACATTCCTTTATTTGTCCTTTCTGTTTGTGTTTTAGGTTTCACCGTTTCCATATACATAAGGTATAGGTATATAAGCATGCTAGGGTACTTTGACTACGCTGAAGTACCTTTTAAAGCTATTTATTCATTTATTTTTTATTTTCTTACTTACTTAGAGAGATTCTGGTTGATTTTGCTCATTTTTAATCCTTTTCAAATGCAGATTGACCTACATATAAGCTGGGTAACTAGCGAATGCTTTAGTAATGGTGGTAGCATTTACAGTAAACGATGCCCAATTGGCACTAAGGGACCTGAAGTGGGCCAAGAAAACATCCCCCACACCATTACACCACCACCACCACCACCACCACCAGCCTGCACAGTGGTAACAAGGCATGATGGATCCATGTTCTCATTCTGTTTACACCAAATTCTGACTCTACCATTTGAATGTCTCAACAGAAATCGAGACTCATCAGACCAGGCAACATTTTTCCAGTCTTCAACTGTCCAATTTTGGTGAGCTTGTGCAAATTGTAGCCTCTTTTTCCTATTTGTAGTGGAGATGAGTGGTACCCGGTGGGGTCATCTGCTGTTGTACACTATCTGCCTTAAGGTTGTGCATGTTGTGGGTTTACAAATGCTTTGCTGCATACCTCGGTTGTAACGATTGGTTATTTTAGTCAAAGTTGCTCTTCTATCAGCTTGAATCAGTCGGCCCATTCTCCTGTGACCTCTAGCATCAACAAGGCATTTTCGCCCACAGGACTGCGGCATACAGTACTGGATGTTTTTCCCTTTTCACACTATTCTTTGTAAGCCCTAGAAATGGTTGTGCGTGAAAATCTCAGTAACTGAGCAGATTGTGAAATACTCAGACCGGCCCGTCTGGCACCAACAACCATGCCACACTCAAAATTGCTTAAATCACCTTTCTTTCCCATTCTGACATTCAGTTTGGAGTTCAGGAAATTGTCTTGACCAGGACCACACCGCTAAATGCATTGAAGCAACTGCCATGTGATTGGTTGATTAGATAATTGCATTAATGAGAAATTGAGGTGTTATTAGGTGTTCGCAAGTGTGTGTGTGTGTGTATATATATATATATATATATATATATATAGACATACAGATGTCGCCATTAATAACGCACGTTTCGAGGAAAGGGATCCCACAGCTGCGCGCAGCAAGCTGTAAAAATGCCCTTCATTACCTGTAGGGGGCAGTCGTGTTTCAGTCTGAAGTTTTGTGTGTCTACTGAAGCCAAAAATGTGTTTTCTCTCTTGGGCGGCCATTGACAGCAAGCGACAGAGCTCATAAACGTGTCAAGCTCAAACTGTAAATACTGATATGTATTTATTCTTCATTTTCTTCTCTCCTTCAATGATGATACTTTTTTAACTGTGCTTTCTTTATTCAGTATTATTATTATTAGTAGTAGTAAGGCTCCAAATTTATTATTGTTATTATTCTTATTATTGTAACGCACCCGCGCGTGTGCAAAAAGACTACAAAGATGTATGATATGTTAGCCTAAAATATTATTGTTTTATTGTGTTTATGCGCTTTAAATATACTGTGGCGTAGGCGGGGCGGCGGCTGACGACAAGCATGCTTTGCGAGGGTTTCTATGTGTTCACCCTGTTGGGGAAGGGTGTTTGGGTTTGTGGCTTCGGCCCTGTTTGTGTGTGGAGGTGTGTGTGACCTGTTGAATGTGCTCCGGTTTATGCTAAGGCTAAATTGGATGTGATTCTCATGTGAATGTGCTGCTCTTGCTATACATGCTGTGTGTGAAATAAAGTACTCCCAGCCATTGCATTGGGCAGCAAGTAAGCTCACTCGTCTCTCCAACATCCTTTCCGGTGGTAAAATGCTACAATACACTAAACAATAAACACTGCCTTGTGCAAAGTAAAAGTAAGTTGCGCGTGCGGCTTTTTGATCAACGCTGAACCCAAACAGCAAACGAACATAATAATAATCATCATCATCATCATCATCATGCATTTCCAGAATTGAATTATCATTTAATTATTCATAATTGAAGCTGCTTACATCACACATGCATTTACTTAAAAAATGCAGTGTTTAATCAACAAGTATATGTCGCTTCTCTTTATGATTGATATGATTGGCTAATATCGGGAGCATATTTATCAGAGGGGAGATGAAAAGTGAAAGTGTGTACAACAACATAGCACAATGCATGTGTGTGAATGGCTAAAATGTGGTTATGGATAAATCTTTTAGTGAATGTGAAATGTTTGTGTGAACCCGCGGCGCGTGTGCGCTCTTTCACTTTGCCAAGTTTTGATCTAACGTCAGATAAACGCGCGCGCCAATATGAGAGATTTATTAGAGATTTCTCTTTCCCAAAAATACAACAAACACAATTGTATACACATTAAATAAGCGCTGTCTATGCGGCACTGTGCGAAACGCACGCTGATGTGAGTCGCTTTATTTCAGTCATACCTGTAATATACTAACATGTTTTTGCTGTGTAGTGGACCGCGTGCGGATAACCTCTCGCAGGCGAGCCTCTGAATACGCCGTTTTAACGGGGGTGGGGTTAAGAAACACCGCACCGGCAGAAGTAGACTAATGATTATGAATGCGTCGGGGAAAACAGCAAGGAAACTGACTGGGCAAACAAGCACAAACAACAGCTCAAGGGCTTGTAATTTTTATTTTTTTTAAACTAATTAATTAAGTTCACTAGCTAACGATTTTATTTGTACAGAGAATGAACTGTTATATAGCTTCTGTTTGTATCGGTTTATTGTTATTATAAAAATAGAAATTACATTTAAAGACATCAACATTTAAATATAGAAATAACTGGAACAATAGACCTTTAGAATAGAACATTAGAATAACAAAAAAATCTTTGTATAATATGGTTATAGTATAATATATCTCTTATTTCTATTTAATTAAGGTTGTTGTTCTTGCAGTGTTAGAATGGTGCAGAGGTGTATAATAAACCGAAAAGAAAAAAAATGATAGACAGCTATTTATTAAATTATATATAAATATAATAATTATATTATTGTAACATTAGTATTTTCATGTTTAATATTTAAACATTAGTAAATACTGTAGTACTACACTGTAAAAAGTGGGACTGGGCTAAAGTAACAAGTGTTAAATTAATATTAGTGACAAGTGCATAATAAAATTTACAAACTGCATTCTAGAGTCAAATAAGCTGATTTTAACAGATGCTGATTATTCATTAATTCCAAAATTTTCAAGTTTTTTTTTTTTTTCAGTTTAAAATCAGCGAGGAAAAAATGGGTACATTTTAATTACATTTTTCTGCCTATGTCACAACTAAAGAAATTTTACTCATTTAGAGAGACTAGGTTCTACTGCCATGCAATTTCCACTCAAGTTTTTTACGTCCAGTAAAGGTAAATCTGTTTTCCTTAAAATGATTTAATTTAGCTTAAAATATTGACTTGATTTAATTTACAATTAAATCAAATATATATATTTTTCTTACATTTAAATAATTTATCCTATGTTTCTTACTCATTATTAAAGTACTAAAATTTACTTAATTTACTTAATATGTTAGGTGTCACTTTGTTGCCACCATAATTTTTTTAAAGTAAACCGTAGGTCAGATGTTTAGGGTAGAATAACAATGAATAGAGAAATCTAGATTATCCACAACCCATTCTCACTTTTCACGTCACTATGACATACATAGCCAGGATAAATACATCCACAGGTACAGTAGAAGAATTTCAAAATGACCAAGATTAGTAAGCTTCATTCTCAAGACATCAGGACAATGAAGTCTGCTGGAAGTTCCAGTGACGAAATACACCGCAATCTGAAATCTGTTGGTGTAGACGTAACATTGATCATCAGAAGACATTATAAAGAACGGATATCATGCAAACGCAACCCTCGCAAAATAAATGGGTACGTAGCTTATACTGTACGTCTTATACTGTACTATCACATATCATGTCATGTGTTTGTTAGGCTTTAAATGTCACATATGTAAATTAATGTTATGCGCTTATTTTACAGAGCCGTTGTCGCAGCCATAGAAACCATCACTAGGCAAAACAACGAAATGATTGCAAGCTCTGTGAAAAAACAACTGTGGCGTGTAAATGGAGTGGACATCAGTGAGAGATCAATTTGTAGGATCAGGCAAAAACTTGGTTGGAGATATAGGAAAACTTTGCATTGTCCCATGATCCGAGACAAAAACACAGAGATACACCTCAAACAGCTCGAACATGGATTGATGACGAGGAAAATTTTCATGATGTCATTTTCACTGATGAAACTAAGGTGGCTTTGGATCGCTTTGCCACAATGTCCTTTCGTAAAACAGGGAGACAAGTGTTCAAACCCAAGCCGAAACATCCTGTTAAAATTTATGTTTGGGGAGCCATTTCTATACTTGGACCAGGACCTATTGCCATCTTTGAAGGAATAACGGACAGGTTTTTCTTTGAAGAGGTGATAAAAGGTACCGCTGCTCCATACATTAAGGAAAACTTCGGTATTCATTGCCGTTTTTTCCAGGACAATAACCCGAAGCACACCTGCAAGAAAGAAAAGCAAGAAGCAAGAAAAGTGATCGCTGAAGAGGGAATTAACTGGGTAAAGACACCTGCCCAATCTCCTGACATGAATCCCATTGAAATGGTGTGGCATGCTCTGAAAGACTATATTCGACAAGAAGCAAAACCGAATACAGAATCTGATTTAATTACTGCCATTAATAAATTCTGGTTTGAGGTACTTACAGAAGAGGCATGTAATAAATACATAAATAGGTTGTTTAAAGTCCTTCCAGAAGTGGTTAAAAACCAGGGTGGACACACAGGTGGACATGTTCAGTAACTGAACATTGCATTTATGACCCAAAAAATAAAAGCTTTGAGAGGATATATTTGCCGTATGTTGTGTTTATTTGATTAAACTTAAACATAAAGTGAAAGCCACGGGTTTAAGCACGCCGGTTTTAAATGAATTTTAGAAAATGTTTAATGCACTGTAAACCCGAATAAGTTTGCAAAACTTAAAAAAATTATAAAATACCAAGGCCTATTAATTTAAACTAATTATAATTATTTAAGCCAACAGTACTCCCATATGTTTAATGACTTTTACAAGGGTTTACAGTGTGGTAGAAAAAGGTCTAGGAAGGAAACAGGTTTCGTTAATTTACACAATCTGAATATATTCAGTAAATTTATGAATTACACTCAAAGTATCAAATCCAACTATGAAGTCTGATTTAATTGTTACAATTAAACATTTTATGTTTACTTATGTTTATTTTTCTATTTATGTTCTGCTGGCGAAACCCTTCAATTCTGCGAATTCTCCCATCAGCAAAACCGGGTTAGTGTTTGTTGTTTTCCTCGGAAGGGAGGGGTTATGTCTGCATTTTTATCGATAAAAGGATGACAAATGCGTGTGATTTAATTAAAACGCTGCATTTTGTTAAGTGAAAGTGCGAGCCGCGGATTTATACACGTCGATAAATTAACTGCACGGTTTATCTGCACTAAGAGATTCTGTGTGTGTGCGTTTGTGACGTTATCTTCTCCTTCAGCGTGCTTTCAACCAACCAACCCTGGCCTCCAAACTCAGAAGACTATGTGTCATAGCCGATAACTGCTCCTTTGATCTGCTGGTTACAGCGGGGCACCGACTGCTGATCAGCGTATAGTAACCTGTACAAGCCAAGCTCTTCCCCCCAAAATAGTGTGAATGTCTGCAAGAAACACTAACCATTAAAATGTTAAGGATTTAATAAAGCACAAGTATATAAAATAGATTTTCTTTATACATAATATTTTCATTATATATAAACTCATGTTAGGTTAGCACCAATTACTAACCATTAAAATGTCGGATTTTAATAAAAATGGCATATATATATATATATATATATATATATATATATATATATATATATATACACAGTATATTCATGTTTAATTAAATTCTTAAATCATCGTGTTCACCCACAGGTTTACCGCATAAACACCGGAACAAAAGGTCTGGGGAGGAAACGAAAAAGTTTCTTTTTTCGTTTTTTTTTTTTTGCATTGAGTTTAATCATGCAACACTTTTAGTATTCATACCAATACCCAGCTATGAACCCAGCTAGCAACCCAACAGTGTGATAAAGTACCTGAAATAACACAGAATTTTGACCCAGCATAAACAACCTAACAATCTGTTTACAGAAACCCAGCATTTTTTAGTGTACTACTACAGTACTAATAAATGGACAAAGCGCAGTCAAAGCCCAGGGATTCTGCATGCTGTCGCATTGTATTCAGCGAGTAGCATATATTTTTTTCGTGTTTGTTTCATTTCATGTCTGTAGGTTCATTGATAAATCTGCTTATATCTGCGCACGCGTTTATCAGCCTTGTGATTCAAAAAGCTGCACAATAGACACACAATACTTCAGACTGAAACACGACTGCCCTCTACAGGTAATGAAGGGCATTTTCACAGTTTGCCGAGCACAGCCGCGGGATCCATTTTCTCAAAACGTGCGTTTTTAATGGCGACATCTGTAAATGAATAAGGTTGGTACAACAAATAAACTCAAGTAAATTTAAATTTCAAGCTCTGGTCAACAGAATTCTGTGAAGGAAGGAAGCATAAGACAAACAGGATAAAACGGAGATTTTTATTTTATATTTAATAAAAACCATGTTTCACACCAGCAAACTTGCAAATGGTCTCAATTCGAAAAAATTTACAAAACATAATACATCACAAATAAGTATTAATCATAGAAAAAAAATTAAACACCAACAGAAACATTTTGTACTTTATAACTGTACGTTATGACTTTTAAATATGACCGTTAGAGACGATTGGTCAGGAAACTCCTGAAGTCAGATGCAGACAGGACACTTTTTAGTCACAAACTTCTGTGAAAAAATGCAGAGATAGATTCAATTAAAACTCATGAAACTTAATTTAGCAAATGAAAAATATTTATAGTTTCTTCCTCTCGCTTCACAACTCATGAGAACAGACCGAAACCAGAACCAAACTGCAGATTAAGCACGCGCATATAACAATCTGTATTTTAAGTGTAATTAAAAATACAAGAAATAGCTTAAACCAAAATAACATGACTAAACATCGCTAAACAGCAGGTGACATTTATGTTCAGTACAGTGGAACCTCGGATTACGAGTAACGCGGTTTATGAGTGTTCTGCAAGACGAGCAAAGATTTTTAATAAAATTTAACTTGAAAAACAAGCATTTTCTTGGTTAACGAGCACCGAGTACCATGTTTCACGCATGCGCTTCTTGTTTAGATGCCGAGCGTCACGTGATCACAACTGAACCAACGTTTTTTCTCTCGCTTGCGCTGCGGAATCGTCTCCCCTGCTGGGTCTTAGTGCTCGTCTCTTACTGGTATAATCAACATCTGTGCACGCGTGTACTGTTTACTATAACACTGTGACTACAGGTGTAAAACACATTTTATTATGTGTTCGGAAGCGCGTGTGTACAGCGCGTGTACTGTTTTTTATAACACACGTGTGCGCGCGCGAGTAAGGCAAAATAAATTCTCAATACAGAGGTTAAAAATCTATTTTCTTCCTCATAGCAGTGTGTTTGTGTGTGTGTGTGTGTGTGTGTGTGTGCGCGATCGTAATTAGACACTGTGCCAGCTGTGTGTGTGTGAAACCCTTATTTACAAACACACACGCGCGTGTAGAGAAATGAAGGCAAGAGACACACACTCTGCTCTCCGAAGAAACTCTGTCGCAAATCTTTTCAGAGGTAAGGTGCTCAGTCATTTGTTTGTTTGTTTTATTTTACAACAGTGATTCTGTTAGTTTGCGCTCACACGAGTGTCTTTAGCGATGTTTATTGCTTTTTTTAGATAAAGCGGTGTAGCGGGAGAGAGACGTTAATTTATGACCTCTGTTTACGAAAGTGCAGTCCAGTGCGGGAGATGCATTGTGGGTAATGCAGTCCGGTGCGTGAACGCGAATGTGAGATTTAAGTTAGGATATTGAGCCTGAGTTTTGTTCTTTAGTAGTTTTTTTGTTGGATTTAAGTGCAGAATCCACCCGAAAGTTTGTAATATAACCTGACAATGCAGAAAATAAAAGAACAGGCATCAACGAGTTCCATCTCATCATTACACGAGCATGGATTAACGAGCTGTTACGCTGTCGCGAGCAACATAAAAAAAGCTGTGAAGCTTTAATAATTTAGAGGAGAACAACAGTCCAACAGTCTTTCCGTTATTGTGTGTGTGAGTGTGTTTAAACGAGAGAAGAAAGTTTTAATGTGTAAGATGAAGCAAGGGAGACAGGAGGGGCTGAAAGCAAGAGTCTCCACTTAATCTAGCCTCACACACACACACACACACACACACACACACACACACACACGCGTGCGCACAACCATACACAGCGCCTGCATGCACAAAGAGAATTGCTTATCTGCCGGGATTTATTTGTAACTTTTTTAAAGGGTAACGTGCAGGTGAATTTGTTTTATTTTTACTTAATATTTTGTATTAATTATTTTTATGTATAAATTTTTTGGGCTGTAAAACAAATAATTTAAGTGTCCATTATTTCTTATGAGAAAATTAAATTTGTTTTTTTACGAGTGTTTTGGAATACGAGCCCACTTTCGGAACGAATTATGCTCGTAATGCGAGGTTCCACTGTATTTCGTTTCTATTTAGAAAGATGGGAATTAATTTCGGCTTACCTTTTCCACACGCCGGCCAAACGTTTGTCTTCTCAACAAACTGGGTTCTCTTTTTGGGATATCTTCTCGCGATGTTTGCTTTGGTATTTTCGGTTTTCATAGTGACAAGATCTCTTTGGTTTATTTTAACATGATTGAATATAATACATGTTAAGTTGTTGAATTTCATGCAAATACAACAATTTATTCATGTTCATCTTGGAAACATGAAATTATTATGTACAAAACACATTACATTTTAGTACATGTAACAGGTACTGTAGCCAGCTTCCTTTTTTTGAGTGTGTAAGCATGAGAAAGTATTTATCCACAGGAATTATCCACCACATTACACACCATAAGGAAAGCATGTGATCATATTAAATATTAGTATGTGTGTGACTTTTTGGAAGGCTGGGCAGTGAACACTACAGTAATATTAGTCAGTCTCAGTAACTTTATAAAGGAGTTTACTATGAAATTACAATCCAATAAAAACCTTCAGCTTTTATCTCTCAGTATCAGTGTGTAGGTCAGATGTGTGTGTGTGTGTGTGTGTGTGTGTGTGTGTATGTGTGTGTGTGTGTATGTGTGTGTAGAACACTAATGACAAACTAGACAACAGCATGATGAATGTTCTGCCAGCGATCACAGTCTGTTGTGTTCACTACACTATGCTCATGATGCTCAGTGGTACATTATACAAGTAACACAAACATATAAATAAAATATGGATTTTTTTAAATTAATGTCTTTCTCACCTCGCTCCCCTCTCTTCTGTGAATCCTCTTTGAACTGTCACAGTGGATAATAAAGTGTAAATGTTTTGTTAAAAATAGAACTGTTACTCTGTACATAACACAGTTTATGTGTCTGTTCATAAACAAAGGAAAGCTAGTTAAGGATGTACAATTAGTCATCACACAGTAAATCTACAGAACATTCTGTTACTCTGTGCTGATGATCATCTGCTCACACTGGAGAGATTTATCAGCTACAGAAACATAACTGTGGAGGGAAAAGTCACGCAGCGGGAAACAAATTAATCATTAACTTATGTGTCTTTATTCCATCACTTCCACACAAATATGAAAAAAACACAAAAAGTGTTTTGCTATTAGCATGTTTAATTACAGATCTGTGTATGTGGAGAATATTATCGCCTCATCAGTGTATTTAGATCTCGTCCCCATACTGAGGTGTAGCTCCTTATTAGTGCAGGAGAAAATGGAGTGTATAAGAGGAGAGAGATTCTGATGGAGTATGGCAGTGGTGTGTGTTATATGTTACATGTTTGTTGTGTCTTTTACTCGACATGGTAAACGTCTCTGTCTACATTATTGCAGTGCAGTGGGGTTACACACAGGTGCATTGTGGGAAAGAAGCTGACTGATGGAAGTGGAATCTCACTTACTGATCAAAGCCTGTAACTGTTACTCTGGACATAACACTGGAGAGATTTATCTTTATAATTATAATAATAAAGATAGTTAAATATTTAACATATTATATTAGAAAATAATTAAAAGACATTGTTCTATAATTACACATGCTCATGAATGTAATCACAGTAAAAAAAAAAAGTTTTTGTTTGTATTTGTTAAAAAAAATTTTTGTGAAATATCAGTCATAATATTTAAAATATATAAAATACCATTCATAACAATTGTTTCCAGAGTTTAAAAAACTTACTAAAATATCAATGTTTATCATTAGTGTGAATTAGAGTTACTGTATTTACTTACCCGTGCTGAACCTGTTGTGTAAAACAACAGAGAGAGAAATGTAATGTTAGATAAAATATAATGGGAAAAACTACAATCTTCACACTGTGATTTCAGTACAAAGATGTTTAACTACAACTTTTTTTTAGCAAATATAATAACAGATAGTTAATCATCTATCTATAGCTAATATTTAAATCATTAAATAAAAGTTGTGAATAAAATACAAGCATCACCATGTTTTACCCCATTTCTATCTGTATCAGGGAAAAATAAAGTCAAGTTATTTATAAATAAATTAATTCAATATGATGAAATTGTTCACTAATGTGTGTATGTGTCATTTGTAAACACACCTTCAGCTTTGTATCTCTCAGTATCAGTGTGTAGGTCAGATTTGTGTGTGTGTGTGTGTGTCTCTGTAGAACACTAATGACAAACTAGACAACAGCATGATGAATGTTCTGCCAGCGATCACAGTCTGTTGTGTTCACTACACTATGCTCATGATGCTCATATATCTATGTGCTATTGCACTTTTAACACACAGCACAGTCCAATCTATTTTATCTGCACAATAAATATATTATTCATGCAGCATCAACACATCAGTATTAGAGAAAAGGATTTTATACTCACCTATAGAAAACTGTAAAATGAAATAGAAAGTGAAGATTTAATGCATGATTACAAATGTGAATTGTTCCATGTGAAAATGTAAAAGTAACTGTTACTCTGGTTAAAACACAGCTGATGTGTGTATTAATAAAAAAGAGGAAAACTAGACAACAGTTATCACACACAGTAAATCTGTATAATGTAGCATTGTGCTAATATACCGCTAGTTACCCTTAAGGAACACAACCCTTCCCATTTCGAGATGGCGTGGGATTATTAATTAGGAAAAGAAAACAAAAGAGGACTAAAAGCACAAACATAGCTCCGCCATTTACACGAGAATGGGTGGGGCTCTGATAAGTAAAAATAAACATTGGATCCTCTCAGTGGAGGCTGTGCCTTTGCCTCTTTCCCTCTCTTGAGCGCACTCTGTCTATTTTTCTTTCGACCGTATTTTTCTTTCTCTTTCTTCATTTCTTTCTTTGGCCCTCATACTGTGCCAGTGCTATCTAAATGATCGCACGAAGTGCTGAGGTATCAGATCATTAAATAAACACGCCACCAGGTGTTTCCACTTTTTTAGACTAGCAGTTAGCCCTTGTAGCTAGGACGGTAAACCCAAATGCGGAAGTAGCGTGAACAGGCAGGATAAACATGCAAGTTATTGTAAGAATTCTCTCACAACGAAATGCAATTAAACCCGCTTTCTAGCAGCACACACTCAAACTATATCCGGAGAGTGCGGTAAAGGCGGATGAACCTGGGTGAGAGTTTTCGTGATTCGGTGTGGAGATGTAGATTTTTTGTTGAAGGCCATACTTTGTCACCTACATTGTCCATTCGTACCGGAGGGTGTCAATGGCGATGTTGAGTGACATAGCGGGTGTTGGCGTGCTGGATGGCTGTGTTTGCTTGGTCCCACAGCCGCCGACACCTGTGGACCAACGGTTGGGCCGATGATACATCAACCTCCGGTTCTTGGTGGTCGAACACCGAAGGTTGGAAACCGTGGCGTACCTCAAATGGGCTTAAGTTGGTGGCGGATGAGACTGGAGGTTGTGGGACAGTTCAGCTCAGATGAGTCCATTTAGAGTCGACATTTCGCTATACCTTAGATAATGTAGCTCCAGTTAAAATAAAAATTATTAAAGATAAGAAACTTGCTCCCTGGTGTAACGATCACATGCGCACTTTAAAACAGACTGCTCGGAAATTAGAACGTAAATGGCGTCAAACTAAATTGTTAGTATTTTAAAAATAGCACGGAAGGAGAGCATCCTGAACTATAGAAAAGCTCTTAGTGTAGCTAGATCAACATATCTCTCCACTCTTATAGAAAATAACAAAAATAATCCTAGATTTTTATTTAATGCTGTAGCCAAATTAACCAGAAATAAGACCACTGCAGAAATCTCCACAACATCATTATGCAATAGTGAGGACTTCATTAACTTTTTTAATAATAAAATTGTAAAAATTAGGCATAAAATTGAGGCTTTGAAACCGAACAATGTAATTGATGCATATGTTAATCTAGCCATGTCAGATCGGAACCTAGAATACTTTACTCCCCGTGAAGAGAATAAACTAATTTCACTCATCTCTTCTCCAAATTCATCAACCTGTATATTAGATCCTGTACCGACACATTTTCTTAAACAGATAGTAAAAGCAATAACAGAACCCTGTTGAGAATAATTAATTTCTCACTCAGCATTGGTTATGTTCCAAAATCTTTTAAATTAGCAGTTATCAAACCAATAATTAAGAAACCTGACCTTGACCCCTGTCAGCTGTCCAATTACAGGCCAATATCAAACCTCCCCTTTATCTCTAAGATTCTGGAAAAAGATAGTAGCGGAGCAGCTATGCTCATATCTACGTAGAAATGGCATACATAAACTGTATCAGTCAGGATTTAGGCCTCATCACAGCACAAAGACAACACTTGTTAAAGTAGTAAATGACCTCCTATTGGCCTCTGATCAGGGTTGTGTAACTATGCTTGTATTACTTGACCTCAGTACAGCTTTTGACACCATTGATTACGCTATTCTTCTTCACAGATTAGAAAATGTAGTAGGAATTAAGGGTACAGCCCTCTCCTGACTCAGATCCTATCTGACCGATCGTTATCATTATGTAGACCTAAATGGTGATTATTCTGCATGTTTTCTAGTGGAGTTTGGCGTTCAGCAGGGTTCAGTTTTAGGTCCACTGCTTTTTTCCCTTTACATGCCTCCTCTGGGCAACATAATCCGTAAGCATGGTATTAGTTTCCATTGTTATGCTGACGACACACAGTTATATGTCTCAGCAAAACCTGATGAGAAAAAACAGCTTACCAAAGTTGAGCAATGTGTGCAGGACATGAGAAATTGGATGCTAATTAACTTCCTTCTGCTTAATCCAGGTAAGACAGAAGTTCTAGTCATAGGACCGCATACAGCTAGGAGTAAAATTTTAGATCACCTAACTGCTCTCCCTTTTAGTTATGCTGTCATAGTTAGTCCTGCCGGAGTCTCTGCTTGCACTCTACAGTTAATATACATTCACATTATACATTGTGTGACTGTGACCATACCTAACTACCATCTCTCCTCTTCTTCTCTTTCCCCCCTCTCTCTTTCCTTTCTCCCCGTCTCCCCCTTTCACTTTTTCTCTCTCTCTGTTGAACTACACATGTTGTTCCTGAGCTGCCAGTGATCCAGACTCCCTCTGCCCTCCGAACCTGTCTGACCCATCCTGGTGCCGCGCTTCTGGTTGGAGATCTCGTCACATGGATGTCCCGTGTGTCTCTTTGGGATGCGTCTGGTGTGTGGGGATGATTCTCTCTACCTAGAAGATGGTTCTGGCCTCGACTGGTGTTGGCAACTGTTTCTCTGGGGATCTGACAGTTCGATAGTTCAATTCAATTCAATTCAATTTTATTTGTACAGTATAGCGCTTTTAACGATTTACATCATCACAAAGCAGCTTTACACAATCAAAAGAATTAAGTTTGTATGAAATGTGAATGTGTATGAATCAAAATTATATGATTGTCCCTAATGAGCAAGCCTAGGACGACGGCGACAGTGGCAAGGAAAAACTCCCTGAGATGGTAATAGGAAGAAACCTTGAGAGGAACCAGACTCAACAGGGAACCCATCCTCATCTGGGTGAAAACAGATAGCAGGGATTGATGTGCATAATAATATGCGAGACTGGAAGTTCAATATAAGAGGAGATGTGTAAGATTAAAGTCCAGTTTGTTCCCGGAGGCTCAGGTAGACTGTGAAAAATTCCAGTCCTGAACTATTGAGCGACTGAAGTCACAGGTCCTCAGAGAACAGCTGTCTGCATCATTCGAGGAAAGGACCACGTTCATGGAAAAGTGGAACCAACCCCAGTCACCACACGCATTCCAGGCAGACCACACGGGGGCATCCATGTGATGAGATCTCCAACCAGAAGCAGGACTCCAGGATGAGTTAGACAGGTCCAGCAGGCAGAGGGGGTCTGGATCACTGGCAGCTCAGGATGTATAGCTCGACAGAGAGATAGGTAGAGAAAAAGGAGAGAGGGAGAGAGAGAGAGAGGAGAGAGCAGAAAAGGAGAGAGCAAAGAGATGGAGAAATAACAGTTAGGTATGGTCACAGTCGAACAATGTAAAAAGTGAATGTATATTTAGTGCAGAGTGCAAGCAGAGACTCCGGCAGGACTAACTATGACAGCATACCTAAAAAGGGAGAGCCAGAAGGAAACACAAACATAAGGGCTTCCAGAGATGTAAGGCAACCAATAACCTTACCGTCAACAAACCTGAGTGATCAATGAGAGTGGGGAAGACAGCATCCAAACATACCAGTTCACCTAATACTCTACGTCCATGAGTCCCCCAGATCTGCTCCTTTACCTAAGGCTAATCTATTTATAAAAATGCTTGGCTAAATAAATAGGTTTTTAGCCTGGACTTAAACACTGAGACTGTGTCTGAGTCCCGAACACTATTTGGAAGACTATTCCATAACTTTGGGGCTTTGTAAGAAAAAGCTCTGCCCCCTGCTGTAGTTTTAATAATACGCGGTACTGACAAGCAGCCTGCATCCTTTGATCGAAGTAGGCGTGGAGGATTGTAAGACACTAGCAGTTCACTCAGATACTGCGGCGCGAGACCATTTAATGCTTTATACGTCAAGAGTAGTATTTTAAAATCGATGCGAAATTTCACAGGAAGCCAATGCAATGTAGATAAGATAGGGGTGATGTGCTCATATCTTCTGGTTCGAGTGAGGACTCTCGCTGCTGCATTTTGGACTAATTGAAGCTTGCTTAAGCACCTAGTTGAACAACCAGACAGTAAGGCGTTACAATAATCCAACCTAGACGTGATAAAAGCATGAACTAGTTTTTCTGCATCGTTTAGTGACGATATATTTCTTATCTTGGCAATATTTCTGAGGTGAAAGAATGCTATCCTGGTAATATTATCTACATGTGCTTCAAATGAAAGCCTTGAATCTATAATCACACCGAGGTCTTTTACTGTTGCACTTGATGGAACAGAAAGGCAATTTAAAATCACAGTGTGATCAGAAAGCTTACTTCTAGCTGCTTGTGGTCCTATGACTAAAACTTCTGTCAGGATTAAGCAGAAGGAAATTAATTAACATCCAATCTCTTATGTCCTGCACACATTGCTCAACTTTAGTAAGCTGGTTTTTCTCATCTGGTTTTGCTGAAACGTATACTTGTGTGTCATCAGCATAACAATGAAAACTAATACCATGTTTACGAATTATGTTGCCTAGAGGAAGCATGTAAAGGAAAAAAAAAGCAGTGGGCCTAAAACAGAACCCTGTGGAACACCAAACTCAACTTGAGAACATGAGGAATGGTCACCATCTAAATCTACAAACTGATAACGATCAGTCAAATAGGAGCTGAGCCATAAGAGGTCCGTTCCCTTAATTCCTACTACATTTTCTAATCTGTGAAGGGGAATACCATGATCAATAGTGTCAAAAGCTGCACTGAGGTCGAGTAACACAAGTATAGTGACACAACCCTGATCAGAGGCCACTAGGAGGTCATTTACTACTTTAACGAGTGCTGTCTCTGTGCTGTGATGAGGCCTAAATCCTGACTGATACAATTCATGTATGCTATTCCTATGTAGATATGAACATAGCTGTTGTGATACTACCTTTTCCAGAATTTTAGAGATAAATGGGAGGTTTGATATCGGCCTGTAATTGAAAAGCTGACAGGGGTCAAGGTCAGGTTTTTTGATTGGTGGTTTAATAACTGCTAATTTAAGGGATTTAGGAACATACCCAATTGCTGAGTGAACAGTTAATTACTTTTAACAGGGGTTCTGTTATTGCTGGAACTATCTGCTTGAGAAAATGTGTCGGTATAGGATCTAATTCACAGGTTGACGATTTTGAAGAGGAGATGAGTGAAATTAGTTCACTCGCTTCAAGGGGAGTAAAGTATTCTAGGTTCTGATGTGATGTGATTAATTTATCATCTGTATCACTTAAACTGTCTGGTTTTAAAGCCTGAATTTTTTGCCTAATATTTATGATTTTGTTATTGAAAAAGTTCATGAAATCCTCACTACCGTATGTTGTTGTTGTGGAGATTTCTGCAGTGGTCTTGTTTTTAGTTAATTTAGCTATGGTATTAAATAAAAATCTAGGATTATTTTTGTTATTTTCTATAAGAGTGGAGAGATACACTGACCTAGCAGCACTGAGAGCTCTTCTATAGTTTAGGATGCTCTCCTTCCATGCTATTTGGAAAACTAACAATTTAGTTTGACGCCATTTGCATTCTAATTTCCGAGCGGTTTGTTTCAGAGTGCGTGTGTGATCGTTAAACCAAGGAGCAAGTTTCTTATCTCTAATCATTTTTCTTTTAACTGGAGCTACATTATCTAAGCTATGACGAAGTGTTGACTCTAGATATTCAGTCGCTTGATCGAGTTCTGTGGAACAAGATGGCGATCCAATCAAAGTTGATAACTCTGGAAGATTATCGATAAAGCTCTGTGTGGTATTTGATGTGAATGTACATTTAAGGCGGTAGCGCGGTGCTGTGCGTACATTATTACTATGAGACACTTTAATCAAGACAAGACAGTGATCTGATATAACTTCAGACTGTGGAATTGTAATTATGTTTCTTATACTCAATCCGAAGGATAATATTAAGTCCAAAGTGTGACCTGCTTTATGAGTGGGTCCTACTACACACTGATTTACTCCTACTGAGTCCAGTATGGACATAAATGCTGCTCTCAGAGGGTCTTCTGGATTCTCAAAATGAATATTAAAATCTCCAGCAATTAACGCTTTGTCTACGGAAACGACAAGATTTGAAAGGAAATCTGCAAATTCACAGAGAAATTCAGAGTACAGCCCTGGAGGTCTGTAAATGATGATTAGCGGAATCGTCTGAGCTGACTTTATGTTACTAAAGAGAATTTCAAATGCATTAAATTTAAATCTGTGTTTTTGTACGATAGCCAGATTATCGTTGTAAACAACTGCGACGCCTCCTCCTCTACCAGTTAACCGAGGCTGGTGTATGTAGCTGTATCCAGGAGGACTAGCTTCATTTAGAGCTACATACTCGTCCTGTTTAATCCAGGTTTCAGTTAAACATATCAAACTCCTGGTCTGTGATAGTTTCGTTAATAATAATTTAATTCAATTTTATTTGTATAGCGCTTTTAGCAATTTTCATTGCCGCAAAGCAGCATAACTACTTTAGATGCGAGAGATCTAATATTTAACAGTCCTAGCTTCAGATCAGGGGTGCCGGCTGCGCATTCAGTATGATCTGAGTTTGTAATATCTATGTTAATTAAATTATTAAAACAGACTTTCTGAGTCTTTGTAAATTTGTTTTTAGCTCGGGGAACACACACAGTCTCAATACAGTGAACCTTGAGTGACGACTCTATGCAGCTAGCAGACGGTTGGTTTAGCCTGTCTGTCTGCTCCCTGGCCCTGATAGTTCAGGACTGGAACTTCCAACAAGTCTACCTGAGTCTTCAATAACTACCTGCACTCCATATTAACATCAATTAACATCAGCTATTATAGCTGAACTGCCTGCCACCTAACACACTGTATAAATGCAGATCATTTCCTGCTTTCTGTTTCACCCAAATGAGAATGGGTTCCCTGTTAAGTCTGGTTCCTCTCAAGGTTTCTTCCTATTACCATCTCAGGGAGTTTTTCCCTGCCACTGTCGCCTTCGGCTTGCTCACCAGGGACAAACTAACCATTTTGATTCATACATATTCACATTTCATACAAACTTAAATCATTCTTTTGATTGTGTAAAGCTGCTTTGCGACAATGACAATTGCTAAAAGCGCTATACAAATAAAATTGAATGAGGTAGTGGGCCCAGGAGCGCTGGCGATTGGCGATGAAGCATCTCAGGTAGCGCTCCAGTTGTTGGTTGGTCCATTTCATCTGACCGTTATTCTGATATCTGGATTACAGACTACAGGTGTAGTTGATCAGATGGCAGAAGGCCTTCTAGAACCAGGTAGTGAACTGGGGCCCCCTGTCCAAGATAATGTCTTTTGGGAACCCATGCAGGCAGACTTAGCTGAAAGGAGTCCGGCAAGGGCCAGGTGCACGGCCTTGGGGAACCGATTGACGATGGTCAGGATGGTGTTCTTTCCCTTGGAGGCAGTCAGGCCCGTGATGAAATTGATGGCAATGTGCGTCCAGGGCTGGCGGGGAACAGGAAGTGGTTAAAGTTCGCCCGGAGTCGGCTGGATGGTGTCCTTAGCCCTGGTGCACACTGGGCATGCCTGGACGAACTGCCAGGGTCCAGAGACGGGGGAGGTTTCACTGAATGACCTCTGCTCTCATGGTGTTGGGTACATAATGTCGCCCAGGCCGCACATCTGCCAGTTCTGTCTCCGTGGCCTGTGCTTGGCGAACCCCTGTTTTCAAATTCCAATGGAGTGGTGCAATGATCTTGGATCCAAGATCATACCACCACTGGAAATTAATGGAACTTTGATGGAAATAGATGGAAATTATAGTGTTCAAAGAATAATGTCTCATATTAAGCTGTTTTAGTTTGCGGATTGTCATTGCATATTTTGATGGTCAGTCCAGACAATGAATGGTTCCCTGGCGCCCTGGAGCCAGTGATGCTATTCCTCCAAGACCCACTTTATGGCCAGCGGCTCGCGGTCCCCTACTCCGTATCGCTGCTGTGTGGGGTCAAATTTCTTGGAGAAGAGACTACAGGGGTGTAGTTTTTGTTTTGGACCTCGCTGGGAGAGAACAGCCCCAGCGCCCACATCCAAAGCGTCCACCTCCACAACAAACGGCTTGCTCACATCTGAATGGATGAGAATTGGGGCGGTGGTGAAACAGCGGCATAGTTCGTAGAAAGCGGAGATGTTGGCAGGGTTAAGATTGAAGTGATGAGGTGGGGGTCAAGTCAGGGCATTCTGGAGGTAGGGTAATTCAAATGGGCTGGGATAACGTCTCGACTTTAAGTCCCAGTTTTTTGGCATAAGAAGAGTCAATGAAGTTACCTGCAACACCGGAATCGATGAACGCAGTACTTCTGACCCGTTTACTTGAACCATGAGATGGGAGACGTTGGTCGTAGTGGCAGAAAGGTGGAGGGGGGAGAGTTGCTTTCATCTCTCACTGGGTTTCCCGGGTGGAGAGGGCAAATGGCTCTGTGGTGCGCCGCTGATCCACAATATGCACAGAGCCCCTCTCTCAAACGACGTTTTAGTTCTGCAGAGGTCGAGCTTCAGGAAACGGGGTGTAGGAGAGAAAAGTTGAGTAACTGGGCATGGTGTGGCAAAGTGACTGCGTGGCTGGTGACAGGGACCGGGGAGTTGGCCTCAGACGAGAGAGCAGGCGTTGGTCTTGGATCTTTGATGCGAGAGGCCAGTCCCTCACAGTAGATTGGAAGAGAGGCAGAAGCATCTCAGGAGTCCATCTCAGAAGGGACGCAGCTTCACGCTGGGTTGTGCGCCGGGTTCTCCCACCGAAGCTCCCCCACCTCGTGGCGCAAGGCCGCGACGTCTTGGACGCTACTGTGGAGAGCCGCAACTTATCCATTTAGCTGCTTAATCAACTCGGCGGGTCTGTTTAGACATTCGGGACTGCAATCTCCTCTGCTTCACTGAGACATGGCTAAACCCAGCGGTGCCAGACCACGCCATCCAGCCGGCCGAGTTCTTCTTGGTTCACTGCATGGACAGGACACGGGACTCGGGGAAGTCAAGGGGAGGCAGTGTATGCTTAATGGTCAACAGCAGCTGGTGCAACAGCGCGAGTGTTTTTCCTCTTACACGCTCCTGCACATCCAACCTGAAACTACTGTCCATTATGTGTCATCCTTTTTTATCTACCTCGGGAGTTCACATCGGTCATAATCAGCGCCGTTTATATTCCACCACAAGTGGCCACGGACACTGCCTTATGTAAGCTGCATGAGGCACTTACACAACAGAACACTGCAACGCTGCGTTCATTGTCGACCAATCGGTGGCTGCGTTACAGGACGCACTCGATGATGCAGACTGGGACATGTTCAAAAACAGCTCCGATGATGTCAGCGTGTTTACGAAAGCGGTTGTGGGATTCACCGGGAAACTAGAGGATGATACCGTGAAGAAAAAGACTATCAGAACGTTTCCCAATGTCATGCACACTCAGTCATTGCCGGTCCAGACGGTTCGTCAGCCATTTCGTGAGTACTCACTTTCTTGGGTTTACTTTCCGATTCGAGCGTGTGTTTGTGCTTTTCCCTTGCTCTCCCTCTGAGAGTCCTTAGAATAAGCTGCGTGGTTATCCTGTCTACTCGTGTCGCTTCCGCGTTTGGGTTTACCATCCACGAAACAAAGGGCTAACCACTAGTCGCTACGTCTTCTGGTCCCCCCTGGGTTAGTTCTTGACACCCAACCAGAAGCCGTGGGTGGATAAAACCCATCCGCAACGCTCTGAGATCTCGCACCGCTGCCTACAAAACGGGACTTGCATCGTGGCAGGGACTAAGGACAATAACGGACTATAAAACACCAACAACCGGTATGACGAACGCGGACATATCTCTGGCAGATGAGCTAAACACTTTCTATGCTCGTTCGAGGCTGCAGCTAAAGACGCTAGTAATGCTAATGCTAGCGGCGCTAACGGCTGCAGACAGGAAGACCCTGCCAGCACCGGAAACGCGCTCTTCACCGAGCACGACGTGAGAAGAGCCTTCAAGAGAGTAAACACCAGGAAAGCAGCAGGACCAGACGGCATCTCAGGTCATATTCTCAGAGCCTGCTAGCACCTGTTTTCACAGAGATATTCAACATCTCTTTATCTCAGTCGGTGATCCCCACATGCTTCAAAGAGTCCATCATTGTTCCTGTCCCAAAGAAACCTCATCCTGCTTCTCTCAACGATTATTGCCCTGTTGCCCTCACCTCAGTAGTGATGAAGTGCTTTGAACGCCTGGTCAGAGACTTCATTTCTTCACTACCGGACACACTGGACCCACTACAGTTTGCATACCGCCCGAATCGTTCCACAGATGATGCAATCTCACATCTTCACACATCACTCACTCACTCACCTGGACACTAGGAAAGGGAATTAAGTTAAAATGCTCTTCATCAACTACAGCTCTGCATTTAATACTATAATTCCCTCCACACTCACCACCAAGCTGGAGCATCTGGGACTTAGCTCGTCAATGTGTCAGTGGATCTCCAATTTTCTGACTGGCGGACCACAGGCAGTAAGGATGGGCGGACATGTCTCAGCCTCACTCACTCTCAGCACTGTAGCCCCCCAGGGTTGTGTTCTGAGCCCCCTGATGTACTCATTGCACACCCACGACTGCATGGCCACTACCAACTCCACCGCCATCAAGTTTGCTGACGACATTGTCGTTGAGGGCCTGATCAACAATGATGAGTCGGCCTACCTAGAGATTGGAAATCTGGAGAACTGGTGACAGAGGAACAATCTCCTCCGGAACATCAGCAAGACAAAGAAGCTGTTAGTGGACTTTGGTACAAAGCAGGAGAGGAACTACCAGAGCCCCGTCATCAACAAGAGCTCAGTGAAGAGAGTGGACAGCTTCCAAAACCTCGGTGTTCACATCACGCAGGACCTGTCATGGTTTTGTCACATCAACACTGTGGTGAAAAAGACCCGACAGAGTCTCTACCACCTCAGATGCTTGAGAGATTTTAGACTGCCCTCCAAGGTGCTCAGGAATTTCTACTTCTGTATCATAGGGAGCATCCTGACAGGAAACATCACGACCTAGTTTGGAAACAGCACCATGCAGGACAGACGAGCTCAACAGAGGGTGGTGCGATCAGCTGAGCGCATCATCCGCACCGAGGTCCCTGACCTGCACTCGATCTACAGCAAGTGTTGCTGGACCAAAGCCAGGAAGATCATGAAGGACCTCAGCCACCCCAGCGATGGACTGTTCTCTCTGTTGCGGTCTGGGAAGCGATTCCGCTCCCTGAAGGCCAACACAGAGAGACTGAGGAGGAGCTTCTTCCAGCAGGCGATAAGGCCTCTTAATCACACCACCACACAGGACTAATTACATCTTTTTAAACTCCAAACATTGACTGGACAATCATGGACACATTTATACACACTTGCACTACATTTTTAAATTTTCATTCTGGACCATTGCACAAGTGACTCAAAATAAGTTACTTTTTATGCATATTTGCACAACCATTAGCCACCTTTAAATTTTATATATACAGTATATATATATATACACACACTTTTTTTTCTATTTTTCTATATTTTGCAATATTTTTATTATGGTCAGTTTATTTACTATCTAAATTTATTTCTCTTTAGTATTTCTCTTTATCCATATTTATTTCTTACGTACAAGTTTTTACTTTCACTTTTTTTTAAGGTCACTAGCGGTCATATAAGCATTTCACTGCATATCGTACTGTGTATGACTGTGTATGTGGCAAATAAAATTTAAATATGATAAACACTGATATTTTATAAACTTATCATTAGTGTGACGTCGAGTTATTTACTTACCAATGCTGAAGGTGTTGTGTGAAACAGAGAGAAATGTAATGTTAGATAAAATATAATGAGAAAATTATTTACAGACCGAATATTTGCTACACAATCTTCACTCTGTGCTTTCAGTACAAACATAATCAGGTAAAATTTTTATAATTTGTATAAAATCTAACAAATCATGAACTTTTTTTCCTTAAATAATAAATGAATAATAAATTGTGTGTGTGTGTGTGTGTGTGTGCGCTATTGCACTCTGAATTCAGGCAACCTATTTCATTTGTACTATAAATATATTGTTCATGCAGCATCAAAACATTACTATCAGAGAAAAGACTTTAAACTCACCTGGTCGTGACCACTGTAAAAGTAAATAATATAGTGGGAAGATTTAATGCATGATTCCAAATCTGAATTGTTTCATATGAAAATGTGAAAGTAACTGTTACTCTGGTTAAAACACAGCTGATGTGTGTCTTAATAAAAAAGAGAAAAACTAGACAACAGTCAGTCATCACACACAGTAAATCTGTATAATGTAGCATTGTGCTAATACTGTATACCGCGAGTTCCCCTTTAAAAAACTGAAATATCTTGCTATTTATTGGAAAATTCTAATTTTCTACAGTATGTCAGTATATGTGCATTTCCCCCTATGTATTTTAAATCTATAGTTAAACATTCTGTAATATATATATATATGTGTGTGTGCTATTGTAGTAGGCTACATAAAGGAATATACAGAATATCAAATTTCCACTTCCCTTAATTAAAAACAGACATTTATCAATGTAAAAAACTGAACAGATAACAGAATGATGTGCTTTGCTACTGCCTCGTCTATATATTGGTTACGACAGCATATATGTCGCAGTAGACTTGGGAAGATGTGTGATCTCGTTCTGTTTTTCTCTCTTTCACTCCTAAATCCCTCTCTCCTATTATAGAAGTTTTATAAATGAAGTGAAGGACTTCTGTTCTCAGTTCAGTCAGGTTGTCTTTATGCTGTGTGCATTAACATGACTTACTACTGTTAGCTTAAAGAGACTAAACGCTAGGCCGAGTCAACTCTTCAATGCTTTTTCACAATATGGTGTGATTGTTATGCAGAGCGAGTGATGGCAATTATTCTGTCTACAAGCACTGAACACTGTTAAAGCTCTGATTTATGTTTATTGTAAAGTGTCAGGAAATGTCATGTCACTCTCTGTTTCAGTAAGAACACAATAATCTTAATCAACAATCTTACATGTCACAGCTTATAAAAATAATAAAAAATATTCTGATGTTACTTGGACACTTGCAGAATAGACAACTATTTCATCCAGAGGAATCCTGGGAAATGTTATATTTTTATTCTTATATGATTCTGTATGAGATTCTGATGGAGTCTGGCAGTGGTGTGTGTTATATGTTACGTGTTTGTTGTGTCTTTTACTCGACATGGTAAACGTCTCTGTCTACATTATTGCAGTGCAGTGGGGTTACACACAGGTGCATTGTGGGAAAGAAGCTGACTGATGGAAGTGGAATCTCACTTTCTGATCAGAGTCCTTCACATAAACATCTGAAATTTATGTTTCTTATACATGTGATAAGTTTCTATAATAGTATTTATCATTAGTGTGAAGTCGAGTTATTTACTTACCGGTACTGAAGATGTCATGTGAAACAGAGAGAAATGTAATGTTAGATAAAATATGAGAAAAACTTATGACTTACAGACAGAATAGCTTCATTCTTTGCTTTTAGTCGAAAGATGTTCAGCTAAAAGTTTAATATCTATATAAAATAAGTGAATAACAATCAATTAATAATTAAACAATTAAATACTCTGTGCAGTAACATCTGTGATCAACTGGTGAATAAGACACTTTATATCAAATAAAAATGCTGAGCATCACCACGTTCATTCACATTTCTATCTGTATCTGGAAAAAAATATGGAAGTTACAGCATTAATTATTATTAGAGTTATTACAGGATTAATTAGTTCCGTTTCCTCCTGAACATTGAATAAGCAGCTCATTTAGTTGCCATTAGATGTGCAGAGAAAATTGTTAAATAACATCAAAAAGTCTAGTGAGACTGCTATGTGCAGTGCCTTGGGTGGCATTGGCTGTTAATACCGTGGGCAGAAAAGGGCAGGCATAGGCGCAGAGGCGTGTTTTTAAACAAAAGAGTCTTTATTCCAAAGATAACACAAAACAGGAATCACAAGAAAACGAACACTCAAACTATACGACCCATAACTGACCAATACCCAGGCTAGAGGACAGGATTTTTCAATTCAATTCAATTTTATTTATATAGCGCTTTTAACAATGGTCATTGTCTCAAAGCAGCTTCACAAAAAGTTAAAGAAAAAATAGAATTTTTTTTTTTCTAGAAAAGAAAAGAAAAGAAAATATTTGGAAGTGTGTGTGTGTAAGAAAAATGTGTCTAGATAATAATGAAATGAATGAATGATGAATGAAATGACTCTGATGAGCAAGCCAAGGGTGATGGCGACAGTGGCAAGGAAAAACTCCCTGAGATGGCAATAGGAAGAAACCTTGAGAGGAACCAGACTCAACAGGGAACCCATCCTCATCTGGGTGATAACAGATAGAAATATCATGTGTGTTGTGCAGGTGAAAGTTCAATATAACAGAAGTTGTGTAGATTCAGTTCAGCAGTAGGTGCAGAGGGCAGATGGGGTCTGGATTCCTGGAAGCACAGGAGCAGGATGGTAGCTCCAGCCATCATAAAGCAGAATCTAGCTGGAGCAGGTCCTTCTCAAGATGCCTTAGAAACCTCACAGGGTTGGCCTTTGTCTACTAAAGCTGGCACAATCTCCAGATGCCTCGGGATGAGTAGAAAAATACAGAAAAGATGGAGAGAATTAGCGTAGTTGCCATTCAGGATAGGTGTACTGGAGTATGGGGTTATGGGATGAGTTAAGCGTATGCCAGATTAAAGAGATGTGTCTTGAGTCTACTTTTGAATTGGGAAACCGTGTCTGCTCCCCGAACAGTGTCTGGAAGGCTATTCCAAAGCTTTGGAGCCAAATATGAAAATGCCCTGCCCCCTTTTGTAGATTTTAAAATTCTGGGAATTACCAGAAGTCCGGAGTTTTGTGATCTTAAAGGGACGTGGTGGATTATAGCGTATCAAAAGACTGGTTAGGTATGTGGGAGCTAAACCATTTAAAGCCTTGTATGTAAGTAGTACTATTTTGTAATTAATTCTAAATTAAACAGGTAGCCAGTGCAGGGATGATAATATAGGTGTTATATGATCATATTTTCTGGATCTAGTGAGAACCCTGGCGGCTGCATTTTGGACTAACTATAGCTTGTTTATTGAGGATGCAGGACAACCACCTAGTAATGCATTACAATAGTCCAGTCTGAAGGTCATGAATGCATGAACTAGCTTTTCTGCATTAGATATGGATAGGATACTCCTAAGTTTGGCAATATTTCTAAGATGGAAAAAGGCTGTTTTTGTGGTATTGGAAATATGATTTTCAAAAGACAAGTTACTGTCTAATATCACGCCCAGGTCTTTTACTGTTGAGCTGGTAGTAACAGTACATCCTTCTAAACGCAGGCTGAATTGTGAAAGCTGTTGTGTGCTGGTTTTTGGGCCGATGAGCAATATCTCTGTCTTATCTGAATTTAGTAAAAGAAAGTTATTGGTCATCCAATCTTTTATGTCCTGGACACACTCGGTTAATCTAGACAACTTGGGTATTTCATCTGGTTTTGTTGATATGTATAATTGGGTATCATCAGCATAACAATGGAAACTAATCCCATGCCTTCTAATGATGTTTCCCAGGGGAAGCATGTAAATTGAGAACAGGAGAGGTCCTAAAACTGACCCTTGTGGGACCCCATATTTCACTGGCATTACATCAGACGGTACTCCATTTAGATCTACAAAATGGTATCGATCAGACAGGTGTGACGACCCTGAGATTTCTTCATATCCTACTGGGAAGAGAGTAGCTGATCTTGATTGGCCTATCCTATAATTAGTCGCTAATTGGCATCCTATATAAGACTCTGTGGGGGTTAATTGAGCTAGGCTCTGTGGGGAGGGAGTCTCAGGAGTGGGTCTGTTGTGTAATGTCACCTTTTTGCTGACTCTTTAATTTTGTGTTTTCTCTTGTGCCTTTCTCTTTTTTTTGTAACATGTAGATTAAGTTCTGTTTATGATTGTTTGCTTATTTATCCCTAGACTTTATGTTAATTATTTTTACTTGGATTCATATCAATAAATAAATAGTCTTTATTGATTATATATTTTGGTGTGATCCCCTTTTATGTTGCAACCTTAAACGAGCGGGTCGTGACATAAAATTGGGAGCTCGTCCGCGATACTACATGTGTACGCAAATGCATAGAGATTTTGTGTGTTTACCTGTGTAAATGAGACTTTAGTAGTTAGAGTGTCTTTAGCTGGATTTATAATCCTTCCATCGAGACACTGTTTGTTATTTTTGTTTGTTATTTTTCCTTTGTTATTTTTGAAGGTTATTCTGGATGGAGGTTTTAAATCTCTGTCGGGGGTACGCTTCGGGCTTTTGGTTTGAAATGCCAATTGTCTTCGAGTTCAGCGTTTAAATGCCGCCTCGAGTCCGGTACGCCTTTGAAGACTAGGTAGGTTTAAGTTTTGTTTGTAGTCATTGGAGTCTTTCATTTTTCATAAGGTAACACTTTGTTGTTTTTCCGTATATGTGTGGTTTGTGATGTCTACTAGAGATCAAGATAATTTGACAAATGTCGAGGATTTCTTTGCATTTCCTTCAGAAATATTATTGGAGAGGTGCACGAAGGAAGAGCTTTTGCAGATTGCCGAACAATTCAATGTGGAGGTAACCAGCAGTGATAAGAAGCTCACGGAAACGCTGTTTAAAGTTGTGAAGAGCGCACTTTCTGAGCGAGGCGTTTTAGAGGTAAGAGTTCGACCTATTAATCCTGAGGAGTGTTTATCCTCCCCTCCTAGTGATGACGATCAAAATGCAAAGTTTAACGAGATGTCTTTACAAGAGAAGCAGTTGTGTATTGATGCGGAGAAACTTCGTGCCGAACGTGATGTTTGTGCTTTAAAAGAAAAAGAGTTAGAGAATGATTTTGAAATAAAGAGGTTACAACAGCAGTTAGAGTTACGTAAACTAGAATTACAGTTTGAAAAGGAAAGAGAGGAGAGAGAGTTTCAGCTGCGAAAACTTGAGCTAGAGCTGAAGGTAAAGACCGATCCAACTGCTGTTCAAGTGCCATCTGGTGAGTCTGTGTTTGCTGCGCCGGTGTTTGATGTTTATAAAAACATTAGGCTTGTGCCGCCGTTTTTGGAGAAAGAGGTAGAGAAGTATTTCCAACACTTTGAACGAGTAGCAGAGTCCTTAAAATGGCCAAAAGAATTTTGGACTTTATTATTACAATGCGTGTTAGTAGGGAGAGCACAAGAGGTGTATTCCGCGTTGACAACTGAGCAAAGTGCTGATTATGAGGTCGTAAAGCCTGCTATTTTACATGCTTATGAATTAGCACCGGAGGCATACCGCCAGAAGTTTAGGACTTATATTAAGACTGAGAAGAGTACTTATCTTGAGTTTGCTAGAGAGAAAGAGAATTTGTTTGATCGTTGGTGTTCTTCTGTAAAAATTAAGGAACAGCTTAGGGAGCTTATTCTTTTAGAGGAGTTTAAAGGTTGTGTTCCAAATGCTGTTGCTATGTATCTTAATGAACATAAGGTGACTAAATTGTCTGATGCTGCTCTTATGGCGGATGAATTTGTTCTTACTCATCAAGGAACTGCTCATTTAAATGAACTGAGCAGATCGAAGCCAAGTGTTAAAAATAAAAAGATGGTTGCACGTCAGAGTGTTTTGTCTACTTTTGCTGATAATGCTTCGTTTACACGTACAAAAGGAGAGTTGGTTTGCTTTTATTGTAGGAAGCCAGGACATAAAATATCAGATTGTAGTGTTCTTAAAAAAAAAGACAAAGCTGTTAAACCTGTTGGGTTAATTTCTATTTCGAATGTGAATTTTAGTCCTGACAAGAAAATTGAGCAAAGGAACCTCCCTGAAATGGAAAATGTTAAAAATGGTGTTGATTTTGGGCCATTTCTTACTGATGGAAGTGTTTCTTTACTAGGCAGTGATGAAAGAGTACCAGTTCGTATCCTTAGAGATACTGGGGCTGGGCAGTCATTTTTGATGGAAGGACTCTTGCCTTTATTTGAATATACTGCCATTGGATCTCATGTGCTGGTTAGAGGGCTTGAAATGGGCTACATGAAGGTTCCTTTACACCGTATTCACCTTAACTCCAAACTTGTGACCGGTGATGTGGTAGTAGGAATTCGTGAAATGCTTCCTATTCCTGGGGTTACTTTTATACTTGGCAATGACTTGGCTGGAGGTGATGTTTGGGAGAAGCCGGATGGTGAAGTTTCACCTATAGTTACTCCTATTATAGAGCAATCGATTAGATATGACTGTTCTAACTTGTTTCCAGCTTGTGCAATAACTCGAGCGATGGCCAAGAGGAAGGTGCAAGATGAAATGGATGTTCTAAGTGACACTTTTATTTCATCTATAAATTCTCAATCAGAGCCTGATACTGTGCGCACTGCAGGAAAAGATGAGATTTCTGTATACAAGTTATGTGCTGGTGACCAGGTTGACAAGTCTGCTTTTATGTCTGAAAGACCATTCATATGTGATCAAGCTAATATTTGTTCTTTGTCTCCACTTTATAGTGTGACTCGAGCTGAATTGATTAACGCACAGCATGCAGATAAAGCTCTTCAAGAATTGTATTCCTTAGCTGCTGCTGGACAAGAAAATAAAACTTTGTCTTCTTTCTACTATCTCCAAGATGGAATGCTTTGCAGACAACCACCTATGAGCTCTGATTCTCCACATCCTAGGAGTCAAATTGTTGTTCCTCTAGTTTTTCGTCAGGCTGTCTTACAACTAGCACACCAGGGCCTTGTTGGTCATATGGGGGTACGGAAGACGTATGATAGAATTCTGAGGAAATTTTATTGGCCTAGAATTAAGAAAGATATAATTAATTTTATACGATCTTGCCACATTTGTCAAACGACTGGGAAACCAAATCAAAGGGTCCCACCGGCCCCTTTACAACCTATTCCGGTGGTCGGCACTCCATTTGAACATTTGATTTTAGATTGTGTTGGTCCTTTACCTCGATCAAAGGCAGGACATGTGTTCTTGCTTACTGTAATGTGTCAGTCTACACGTTATCCTGCAGCTTATCCACTGAGATCGATAACCACTAAATCAATTTTAAAGGCTTTAACGAGTTTCATATCTGTTTTTGGCATTCCAAAAACCATTCAGTCTGATCAGGGCTCAAATTTTATGTCTCGACAGTTTTCAAAGATCATGCAACAACTCAAGGTTATACATAACATCTCAAGTGCTTACCATCCTCAGAGCCAAGGAGCATTGGAAAGATTCCACCAGACTCTTAAGTCACTTTTGAGGTCATATTGTGTTGAACTTGATTGTGACTGGGAAGAGGGACTTCCTTGGATGCTGTTAGCTATTCGTGAGGTTGTGCAAGAGAGCACAGGTTTTAGCCCTAATGAGTTAGTCTTTGGGCATACTGTCAGAGGCCCTATTGCCATTTTGGCAGATGAATGGAAGATGTCTGATCCACCTGAGAATGTCTTGGACTACATGAGTAGTTTTCGGTATCGGCTATATGAAGCCAGAGCTATTGCTCTACGAAAACTGGGTAAGTCTCAGGAAAAGATGCGGAGGTTATATGATCGTAAGGTTGAGTCCAGAAGTTTTCAGGTAGGTGATCAAGTCCTTGCTTTATTACCTGTAGTAAGTAGCCCATTCCAGGCTAGGTTTACGGGACCTTATACGATAGCAAAATGCTATCCTAATAACAATTACCTTTTAAATACGCCTGATCGTCGAAAGAAAGTACATGTTTGTCATATTAATTTATTGAAGGCTTATGTAACTCCTGTACTATCTCTGCCTGTTAAGGTTGTAGCTGATATGGTAAATCCAAGTGTCTCAGCAACATCTGTAGAGATGTCTGGTGTTCTGGAGGTGGAAAATGGACCTTCTCGTAATATGGTGGAAGGGCGACTTAACAACTCTGACGTTCTTGAAAATTTGCCTGATTATTTGCCTCATTTGTGTGAGCCAGAGAAGACTGATATAATTAACTTGATAAGTTCCTTCTCCTGTCTTTTTTCTGATGTTCCTACTCGAACTCATGTCATCGAACATGACATCGATGTTGGTATAGCTCAACCAGTAAAGTAACATCCATATCGAGTAAACCCTATAAAAAGGAAGTTGCTTCAAAAAGAGGTGGATTATTTACTAACACATAATTTGGCAGAACCAAGTTTTAGTTTTTGGAGCTCTCCTTGTATTTTAGTGAATAAATCGGACCATTCTTATCGATTTTGTACAGATTATAGGAAACTTAACTCTCTCACAAAACCTGATTGTTTCCCTTTACCCAGAATTGATGATTGCGTCGATCATGTGGGTTCTGCACAGTTTGTCAGCAAGTTCGATCTCCTGAAAGGATATTGGCAAGTGCCTTTAACATCTCGTGCTAAGGAACTATCTGCTTTTGTTACACCTGATAGTTTCTTACAATATACTGTTATGCCCTTTGGAGTTCGAAACGCTCCAGCTACATTTCAGCGGTTAGTAAATCGAGTGTTGTCTGGGTTGACGGGATGTGAAGCTTACCTGGATGATATTGTTTTGTACAGTTCTTCTTGGTCTGAACATCTTGCACAAATTAATGAACTTTTTAAGCGTCTGGTTAAGGCAAATTTAACCATAAATCTGGCCAAGTGTGAATTTGGTAAGGCTACAGTGATGTATTTAGGGAAGGTGGTTGGTGGAGGATGTGTAAAACCGAACAACGCAAAAGTGGAAGCCGTTTGTAATTTTCCTGCTCCCACTACTCGACGTGAGTTACGACGTTTTCTTGGGATGGTAGGATACTATAGGGGGTTTTGTAAAAACTTTGCAGGTGTAGTTGCCCCTTTAACAGATTTATTAAGTCCAAAGAAGCCATTTGAATGGACACAGCAGTGTCGGTGTGCCTTTGATAATGCTAAAGCTCTTTTAGCAAATGCTCCTGTGTTGATGGCACCAAATTTTGAAAAACCATTTTTGCTTGCCATTGATGCTCGTGCCTATGGTGCTGGTGCAGTTCTTTTGCAAGAAGATGCTAAGGGAATTGAACATCCGGTGAGCTATTTTTCCAAAAAATTTAATCGTTACCAACAAGTGTATCCTACGGTTGAAAAAGAGGCTTTAGCCCTGGTTTTAGCCATTCAACATTTTGAGGTTTACTTAACTTCAATCTGTGGTCCTATCATTGTTTATACCGACCATAATCCCTTGACCTTTCTAAATCGAATGCGTGGTAAGAATCAACGACTCATGAGATGGAATCTTATTTTACAGCCATTCAACTTACTCCTTAAACATATTCGTGGCAAAGACAACATGGTTGCTGATGCTCTTTCCCGGCGGTAAAGGTATCCCAGTAGTGTTGGGTATATATATTTTTTTCTCTCTCTCCTTTAGTTTTTTTGTTTTGTTTTTCTCTCTCTCCTTTAGTTTTTTTTTTTTTGTTTGTTTGTTTTCAATCTCCCTCTTTTTCTCTCTAGTTTCCTCTCTGATATCCTAGGGCCCAGGGGTCTGAGAGTGAAGTGGAGTGGAATTTATGGAGATGAGTATTAGTTTTCTAAATTATAAAATGTTATCTATTAAATTAGTGTTTTTGGTTGGTGTATATTTTTATTGTTTTTGTCGGTTCTTTAGATAACCTCCTTTTGGATTGGGAGGTGTGACGACCCTGAGATTTCTTCATATCCTACTGGGAAGAGAGTAGCTGATCTTGATTGGCCTATCCTGTAATTAGTCGCTAATTGGCATCCTATATAAGACTCTGTGGGGGTTAATTGAGCTAGGCTCTGTGGGGAGGGAGTCTCAGGAGTGGGTCTGTTGTGTAATGTCACCTTTTTGCTGACTCTTTAATTTTGTGTTTTCTCTTGTGCCTTTCTCTTTTTTTTTGTAACATGTAGATTAACACTAGAAGCGCCGAGCAGCGGTCATTTGACCGCAAGGGGGTAAAAAAAAAATAATACTTCACACTCGATCAATTTCCAGGACCCTCCTTTCATGACTTTTCCTAGTTCTGTGAGCTTAATCACCCTGTATGCTTAAATTTTTAAAATCGCACCAGTAAAAGCCAGTATAAAGCTATTTTGCTCTTATTTACGTGAAATCGCTGACAGCTGCGCGGCGGCATGACGTTTCCTGTCTTTTCCAACCTGCGATTCTCATTTCTCTCAGCAGATGGCGCAAGGAATCGCGCATACTATCTATGCGTCATTCAGTGTGTAACTGTCTCAGGTTTCATTCCATATATGCAGTTTATATATATGTATATATATATATATATATATATATATATATACACACATATATATATATATATGCTTCCGTAAAATATCGACAATTCGCCATTCATTCTGGCGTTGATAATCAGCGATATTTTATAAGGACATTTAGGGAATTTCGCTTTACTTAATTTTATAGGGTTTTGAGAAAATTAATTAGTTTGTTCGTTCTGTTAGAAGCTTCCGTGAAATTATCTCTAAAACAATATTGTTTTACATATTACATATGTAATGACCCCTCCTGAGGATATAAAGCCTCATTATTGAATGTAAATAAATCAGATCTACCACAGCAGATAATAAACTATGCTATGTCATAACCGAAGCAAACACCACGATTATGCCTCGTTTCGTTCAGTGTTGCTAGGCAACGGACCACGCGCCTAATCGGCGGGAACGTGGTTCACTTGGCCGCGGTGTATTATAAACCTGTGGAATGTTTCACTGTTTATGCATAAAAGCGAGGGAAATGTGGAGGTGATGTGTGGCCACTGAATGAGAACTAAATCAAAGATTTCGGTAACTACACGGAGTGTAACATCTGCATAGTGACACTAAACAGCTGAACAACTTCACTTTCCCGTTTACCTCTGAGAAAAAAAAGCTGTATGTTGTTTGTTTATATGTAGAATGTTTATAAAAGTACAAGAAGTAGGCGCGCGCGCGCACAGACACACACACACCTCCCCTGAGCCCTCGGTCAACATCTAATGACCGTCGATATGCAAATGAGTCAAGACGTAGCCTAACGTGGTGTCGTGTCGGATTTCAGCGGTCACGGAGAGGAAAGACTTTGAACAGTTGCAGCGTTTTTTTCAGTTACAACAAGCACAGCGATGAGTCCACGTTGTTTCACTGGTTATGACATAGTGACACTAAACAGCTGAACAACTTCACTTTTCTGTTTACCTCTGAGAAAAAAAAGCTGTATTTAGTTTGTTTATATTCAGAGTAACACCTTCCAACCACCTCTCATAGTCTATTGTTAGTTTTAATGATTTGGCTGAAACTAATTATCACTACATAAGTACCCCAGCACCACTGATCATGAGTTTCAGCTGAAACTAATTCTATACATGCAACAGAAAATGTAGATGCAGATTCCAAATGTATAAAGATACATGCTCTCTCTCTCTCTCTCTATATATATATATATATATATATATATATATTCCGCTTCAGCGTGTTTTTTAATCTTTCCCTATACTTTTCAAATAAAATCGCTATTACTTGACCCTGAAGTTTAGTTTAGCACACAAAAACTGAAAAGTCCTTTCTGGTAAATCAACTGCATATGTAGTTTATTCACAGCAATTCATTAATAAAATGAATATACATTGTACAGTACAAGGTAAACACGAGAAAGATTACAAAATAAAAAAACAAAGAGCGTCTTCTTTACAAACAGCTTCTACTGTGCGTCGCTGAAATCTCTTGCATGTTGCCCCTCAATTTTGTGCTTCCATTTCAAGTGGAGAGATATTTGACCGACAGCTTAGAACAAAAGAACTGTAGGTGTGATCACAACCCCCTCCGAACGACCGTGCCATCAATCACTGACCACCTCAGAAGTTCCCTCCAATGTATGCTGATGTTTTGCAAGTATTTTTGCAAAACTATGGCACTCTCTTAAAAGGTGGTTGGAATGTGTTATTAATTCATTTATTCTATACAAGGGCACTAACTACACAGACCAAACTGTTACCTTATTTTATTCTTATACTCATCGCTCTGCTTGTTGTAACTGAAAAACGCCGCAACTACTTCAGGGGAGGTGTGTGTGTGTGTGTGTGTGAGAGCGCGCGCGCGCGCGCTGCAGCCTGTGAATGAATACGCACAGCAGAGGGACAGAGACATGAGGGACATCTAATACCTTATTGTGTAGTGTCCCTTTTTCAGCGGATTTCTCTGCTACCGCAGATCAGTTTATCAACTTGTAATATATTAATTTTAGGAATATATTAACATGTGCAGACATTTAGTTGATGGGGCGCTGCCCCTCTTGTCCCTGAATAGAGCCAGCCTCGATTACACACACATACACACACATATATATAGCATGCATCGAATACACACACACGAATTTATATATATATATATATATATATATATATATAGCATGTATCTTTATACATTTGGAATCTGCATCTACATTTTCTGTTGCATGTATAGAATTAGTTTCAGCTGAAACTCATGATCAGGGGTGTTGGGGTACTTATGTAGTGATAATTAGTTTCAGCCAAATCATTAGAACTAACAATAGACTATGAGAGGTGGTTGGAAGGTGTTACTCTGAATATAAACAAACTAAATACAGCTTTTTTTCTCAGAGGTAAACAGAAAAGTGAAGTTGTTTAGCTGTTTAGTGTCACTATGTCATAACCAGTGAAACAACGTGGACTCATCGCTGTGCAAACTGAAAAAAAACGCTGCAACTGTTTCAAAGTCTTTCCACTTTCTTTGAAAGCTGAAATCCGACACGACACCACGTTAGGCTACGTCTTGACTCATTTGCATATCGACGGTCATTAGATGTTGACCGAGGGCTCAGGGGAGGTGTGTGTGTGTGTGTGTGCGCGTGCGCGCCTACTTCGTGTACTTTTATAAACATATAAACAAACAACATACAGCTTTTTTTTTTCTCAGAGGTAAACGGGAAAGTGAAATTGTTCAGCTTTTTAGTGTCACTATGCAGATGTTACACTCAGTGTAGTTACCGAAATCTTTGATTTAGTTCTCATTCAGTGGCCACACATCACCTCCACATTTCCCTCGCTTTTATTACATGAACATAAGCAGTGAAACAATTCGCAGGTTTATAATACACCGCGGCCAAGTGAACCGATTAGGCGCGTGGTCCGTTGCCTAGCAACACTGAACGAAACGAGACATATTCGTTGTGTTTGCTTCGGTTATGACATAGCATAGTTTATTATCTGCTGTAGTAGATCTGATTTATTCAAATTTAATATTGTTTTAGCGATAATTTCACGGAAGCAAGTTCAGAACTAAATCGCTGATCCGAGACGTTCAGAAGCTTCAAATAGAATGAACAAACTTAAAATTTTTCTCCACACGATATAAAATTAAGTAGAGCTTTCCTTTTTGTTATAGTACGAAGCCCCTAGATGGACAAAGGAGGAGAAAAAACGGCAGAAAAAAGTCAAAAACTTTGGGTTATAATTCCAAACATGACTTGTTTTTTCCCTCTGCCTTGTTTTCCCCCTTTTCCTTTGTCCCCTTCGAGACTCTGTAGTAGGTTTTCTCAGTTGAATATGAAAAAAAGATACCGCTTATTATCAACGCGGGAATGAATGGCGCATTGTCCAAGTGCAAGTTGATCTTGGGGCTAAACTATTTGCTTTGGGTGAAAGCGCCATCTAGCGATCATTGTGTGTCAGCAGCAGCTTCCCATTCAAAACAATAGGCGGTCAAATGACCGCTGAACCGCGCTTTTAGTAGGTGACACTGGCGCGGCGCTTCTAGTGTTAAGTTCTGTTTATGATTGTTTGCTTATTTATCCCTAGACTTTATGTTAATTATTTTTACTTGGATTCATATCAATAAATAAATAGTCTTTATTGATTATATATTTTGGTGTGATCCCCTTTTATGTTGCAACCTTAAACGAGCGGGTCGTGACACAGGTATGATCTAAACCATTTTAATGCCTGCCCCTGAATACCTATATGATTTTGTAGGCGATCTATGAGAATATTATGATCTATGGTGTCGAATGCAGCACTTCGATCAAGTAAGACTAGTATTGAGATGCAGCCTTGGTCTAAAGCTAAAAACAAGTCGTTTACAATCTTAACTAGTGCAGTTTCTGTACTATGATGGGGCCTGAAACCTGACTGAAATTCTTCTAGGATGTTGTTTTCCTGAAAGAATGTGCATATTTGAGCTAATACTACTTTTTCTAATATTTTTGAAATGAACGGAAGGTTTGAAATCGGTCTGTAATTTGTTATTTCATTCGCGTCCAAATAAGATTTTTTAAGAAGCGGCTTAATAACTGCCAGCTTCAAAGGTTTAGGGATGTGACCTAGATATAATAAAGAATTAATAATGTTTAGAAGTGGCTCTCCAACTGTAAGCATCACTTCTTTTAAAAATCTGGTTGGTATTGGGTCTAACAGGCACGTTGTTGATTTAGCTGAGGTGATAAGTTTATACAGCTCTTCCTGTCCTATACCTGTAAAGCACTGAAAATATAAATGTGAAGCTTTAGGCTGAACTAGATCATGAGATGCTATTAGAGGTTGAACCTCTGTTATTTTCTTCCTTATGCTATTGATTTTTTCATTAAAGACGTCCATAAAATCTTCACTACTAAAATGTTGTGGAGTACTCTCTGCAGGCGTCTTAGGTGAGAAACTAGAGACATGATGAGAAGAGAGAGACTAGAGACAAGACTAAGGCTAAAGACATGGCAATCAGCTAAACATGGTCATTAGCTAACCATGGCACGCAGCTACATTCATCTAGCTAAGCATGTCTTAGCCTAACATGCACATAGCTACACTTACATTATAGCTGAACACAACACTAGGGATTTGGGACACAGAAACAGTCTAGGGACACTCAGAGGCTAGGCTAAAGGACACTCAGAAGCTAAAGACACAGGGAAACTAGGGAGGCAGGAGACACAGAAATTAGAGACACAGGAAGACCAGAGAAACAAAAAGGCTAGAAACACAAAGGGGCTATGGCTAGAAGCCTGACAGTTAGCTTAACATAGCAGTTAGCCAAATACATACCTAGCTACTTACCTACAGTAACTGTCTAAACACACAAACAGGAGGACACAAACAACAATACTTACATACACATTAAACACACCACACTTGACATGACTGAGTCAGCTCCACAAACTTAGAAACACACAGAACATCTACAGTAAAAATTGCCAACATGAGAGCCAAACACAACCAAACTTAAATCAAAATATAAACTGAACAAAACAATATGCCCACATAAATGACAATAGTACAACTAACAATGCTCGACCCAGTTTCCCAGACTAATCAGCTATTCATTGAAAATTTAACGACCTACCTCGGTTCAGGTGTGCTCCTGCATCACCTGACCGAGGTGCCTTCTGGGAAACTGTTAGCAAAACAAAAACTACAAAGGACAAAACAGTGCCCTCTAGTGGTGATTCCTTACACTCACTAGTATGAGTGATCTCTGCCTAAAGCGCAGACCAGACTATTAACCCTTAGGAGTCTGACTTGCCGCCGGCGGCAAAAAGTGCATTTTTTTCTGTTAACCGTGAAAAGAGTTTAAAATGTTCTGTCATGATTAATCATACACATTAGTGTAGTACATCATTTGAATCTGTAAAGGGTCTACTTTTTTCATGTATACTCACAATATCCACAAAACAATGTGCTTTTGTAAAATAAAGAAAATAAACAGGGTGCGCTTTCAGCCGTCTCAGTCTCCGCGAAAATCTTTTTGAAACACGTCACTAAAATTAACTGAAACTCCGCGAATACTGCACACACAGACATGAGAAATATATCTATAGAAAGCTTAAAGGGTCTACTTTTAAATAATGCAATTCACATTGAAAACAAATATTCTCAGTTTATGTAATCCGTATGAAACCAAGGAGAGTCACAGAATTTCTGTCGCACTTCATTATCTGCTAATGACCCGCGGCAGGACACGCCCACACATAATTCACACGGAAATCAGTCACAGCGTAATCTACATACAAGGCCACGCACCCCGGGCAACGGCACGAAAACATACACAGACAGGATTAAACACACTCAGATTCAGTGAGTTTTCTGCATGTCTGGAAGATGGCACACGCTACACAGCCGAGGAAACTCTTCAGATGATTTTGGACAGTGAGGAGGAGTTTACATTTACCTCAGGAGAAGACTGTGTGACTCTGATGGCGAACGGGAGCATTTTGAGGAGAGAACAGATCCAGCAGAGGACATTGAAGCAAGCTGCTTTGACAATGGGTAAGTTATTAAGTCTTATATAACTCTTATTCTGATAATATTAAACTAATATTAGTAAATATTTCCCTCACTTCAGCTAGCTCTTGTCGGCTTATGTGACACATTGGCTCTTAATGCCATCTATATAGTTTAGTGTAGCATGTAGATAACACTGCTAACATGCTGCCTTATGTAGCAAACATGTTATTTTCCGGTGGCTAAGCTAATATCTTATGGAGTTTACAGATGTTTATCACTGTAAAATCTAACAATCATTTTAACTTATTTCTTTATGTTGACTTTACTTAATGTGGAGTTGTTTGTTTACCTTACTGATGTATATGTAGTAATCCTTACTATTTGCCTTCAAAGTCTTATTTACTCAAATATATCTAGTTACTGTAATAGGATTTGTTTGAGTGCCATTTTGTTCAGAAAACTTTCGGTGTATTTGGTCAGTTTCCATTCTACTATCATTTTAGCGTTGGAAGATCCCGACCTTTAAGAACCTACATGGGCTAATCCAAACACAAAAGCTAAATTAATAAATAAAAGTCAGTAGAGGAACTATGAATGAGATATTAATGAAAGTGATAAGAATATGTTCTTTGTTTAAAAAAAGATAGTTTAATAATGAGTATTTTTAAAAGGGGAATTCATCAATTTTCAAGATTCACACTAGATCATTTAAAACCAGATCAAGCAATGTTAAAATGATTAAAAGCGTTTTAAATATCATTAAGAGTAATGGCGTCATATAATATAGAAAAATAATTTCTAAACTTCGTCGTTATTGTACACCAGGACAATAGGTGGCTAAATGCGCTAATAAAGTAAAAAAAAAAAAATCGGCGAGCAAGACTCACATAAAGCGGCGAAGAAAAGAAGAAGGATTTTAATTGGATGAAAAGTTTTGTACCGCGGGGGGTAACAGCCGTTAGAGAAAGGGCTCGTGCATCGCGCCAATTTCGCTTGTAAGGACAGCCTCCAAAACAAAACATTAAAAAACCACGAAGAGATAAAAGAAATTACCTTCCTGACTTTCCTTTGGGAAAGGATAAAATATCTCTTGAAAAAGATAGAGAACTGCTGGTTGAAGAAATGCGAAAAAGATTGCCAAACAAGACCATGGTCGCCCAAAAGATGGACCAAACATTTCCCTTACGAAGAAAAGAAATCGTGGAAACAGAGCCACCAATCAGAACAATGATGGAACGCTGGCCAGCACTTTTTACTGAGCGTGAGGTAAGAAATCTTATTGTGATTGGCTATTTGCATATGTTTCATTGGTTAAATGATTTTCTGTTTTTGGGTTTTTGCAGAATTTACTCGGATTGGCTGCAAGAAATTTCCAGAGTGAATTCTTTGGTGAACTTGACAGACACACACCCCGTCTAATGAAGATTTTTCGGTCTAAAACTGGAACCTTGGGTCAGACCTTATCAAAATTACTAGAGCAAGTTGAGCCAAGAAGAAACGCCAATCAAACATCAAATCAGGTATGATTATTCATGTGTGAATGAGACTTAATTTCTTGCTGCTACTGCATGTCTTTACTAAGCTTCATGTCATCCCAGATGATAAGATGCTTAAAAAAAAGGGAAATTTATTTGACCCATGTTAATCAGCCATTTTATTAAGTGATGCAAAGGGTGGGGGTGGGGGGACAAAACTAATATTCAGAATTTTATTTTTAAATCCAAATTAATGTTTCCAGTATAATGTTATTAGGACAATCACCAAGGGCACATTGTAATGTAAGCAAATTTAAAACTTGTGCAAGAATTGATGATCTTCCATGCTTCCAACATTACTTCTCATACTAACCCATTGACCTAACCTTAACAACACAAACATCATGGGGTCACAACACCCCCCTGCATGATCACTCTCGTGACAGACTGGAAGCATTAATTTTGCAGTTTAAAACTTTACAAATATTACTGTGTTTCTTGCACCCACCTATATTTTTTCTTTAGAAGACTATGATTTGTCCATGTGGGTCATATTAATTATTGTCATGATCACTGTGTTATTTAAGCATCAAACTAGTAGCCCATTTTATATATAACCCCCCCGAAAAATTATTTCCTTCAAATCTTTGTATTTGCCTGAAGAAAGTCATATAATTGGACATGGCATGATTGAATAATTTAAATTATTCCTTTAAATTATTGTACTATTCTTCATTATTTTATAAATGTTAAAGAAAAAACAGTTCATCAAAATAAGATTTAATGTCATATTTTAATTTGCAGATAAAAATACTAAAATGAAACATGGTTCCTTCAAGAAACTACACTGTTGCAAATTACAAGCAATGGCATTGTTTACACACTCTGAATAACATGGAATTTCATAAACGCTTCTGTTTTTTCAGGAAACGGAAGTTACAATTCGACGCACTGTGGTTCTTCGTGGTATCCGTGTCCTTCTTGGGGACAACCCCTCAGAATTTTTTAAGGTTTGCTTTGTAAGTATAGCTGTAAAAATTTATGATTAATATTTTAACTTTTTTTATATGGTTAATGAATTTTGACTGTTTTTTTTGTGACCAGTACTATAGAAAAATCTAATGTACAGCTCTACTGTCTATTTGATATATTTACTTTATTTATTTTTTTATATTCATATCTATTTATGACTCAGAAGAAAACAACATTGAGCAGATTCCTGTTGGCATTCTGTAAGTCGACAATGAAGACTCTTTTCACTGCTCTTCGTTGATCCCTGTACGTCCAGTCTCCACTGCTATCATCATAGAGGGAGGGATTGTTATGGATGATGTCAGGGACCTGCCTCTTGTTGTTTCTCTCTTGTTTGGACTATCATACGCACTCCATCTTGATTACCCAAAGAACATGAAGAACACATTCAACTTCATCCAGCAAGTCATGCTTGATCTGGGATCGAAGTCATTGAAACCAAAACTTTAGACTTTGAAAAACCAGTTATTTATTCAACACATTTAGGTCAAAATGATCTGACCTGCAGTTCACATAGCCACTACTGGGATGACATGATTCATGTCATAGCAAGAAAAAAAATATTTGTTTAATTCTACTTTTTGAATAGATTCAGTTGTGTTTAGCATTAATCTTTGTTTAATAGGCTTAAAATATTTAAGTTATAATTTATATAATTTATTTTCAGTGTTTGACATATGTTAATGGATCACAGTATCCTTGTATTATTGTTATTGTGTATTAGTCAGCATGGTCTGCTTAAAAGCACTTTAAATGAGGATTGTGTTATACGAATGTAGTTTTGCCTCAGTAAAAAAGAGTTCTGTGCATTTGCCAGTAAATCATAATAAACCTATGACTGAACAGTCAATTTTGATGCAGGACTTTTCGTTTAGCACCCAGTGGCAGTCATCCAATAAATGATAGTAATGTGTGTTAATTCAGATTTTCTCAATTGTTTCAGACATTTCTGCTGTAATCAACATTTTGAAAAAATAAATGTTTTGAAGTGATCTAAATGGAGATCTGTGATTTTTACTAGTTGCAATGTATCTGAAACTGTAAATAAAATTAAATAGGAAAATAGCTATTATTTTATTGATAAATTATAATAATTATTGTTATGCTATAGGTTAACTTTACTGGTACCATTCCTCAAATCACAGATTCAGTTAAGTTAATAAAACTTAAATGCTTTAAGTAAATGTGACTGGATACAAGTAAGGAATACTTTTAATACATAAGTAAATATGACTTAAATGATACTTGATATGATAAAGTTAATATTACTTAATTGAATTAAGGCAACGAGTTTGCACAATTTAATTAAGTAAACTTAACAAATTACTTTTTACAGTGTAATGTATTTCACCTCGTTTTGAATAGCTTTAGATTATGGTTGCGAATATATATTTGGATCCGTTTTGGTTAGCTTATAACACTGCTATCGGTAATGTTATTTAGCACAAACAAGCTAGCTCCAGTTGGCTAAAATACTGCCTTATGTAGCTAAGAGACATAATGAATTTATAAATGTTTTTGAATATTTCTGTGGTGTAAATGTTCATAATGCCTTTTGTTAAGTTTGTATTTACAAATACGTGTTTAGAATGTGTTAAATATGTGTGTAAAGCATGTCAGGTGGATAGTGTTTGCTAATGCCTCAGGTGTAAATGTTTGAGATGCACTAGACTTGTCTAGTCTATTGTCCATCAACAGACACAGAGGGGCACAAAATGTATACACTTCATACCTATTAAGCGTCCATACCTATTAATTGCACATCCATTTACTCTAAACAGTATAGGCTAACTTTTTTTATTTATTTATAGGAATGTGTCTGCATCACCCTTGCTATCACCAGCACCTCACATCAGGACACGTAAGCGCCGTTCAGTTTTGAGCGCAATTGAGAATCATACTGAGTAAGTGCACATATATGTGTATATATCTATATGATGATAATGTACATTAGTTTATTTTGTGTTATTAGCATGCTTATGGGTTTTTTGTTTGCTTTTTTTTTAAATAGTGAAAATGATCAGCCACCTGTCTACCATCCATTTTGCTTATACAGAAGACACAGTGAAAAAGAGGGTGAAATTACAAGGTAAATGGACTACAAAGACATTTCCATGTCCTGCACCTGTGACTGCATACAACCAGCACATGTGTGGCGTTGATCTCTCTGATCAGCTGTTACAGTACTACACTGCACAGCACAAAACAATGAAGTGGTACAGAGAGATTTTTCTACACTTCTTGGACATTGCTGCCACCAATGCTTTTATTGTGCATAGAGAACTATATGGTAACCTGTCCCAAGAGTTTATGGAACAACTCATCAAAGAGCTTTGTGATGTCTCTCAGGAACTAGCACCAAAACGGACAAGTTGTGACCATGTACCAGTTCCAGGGGCTGAATTGACCTTGGATACCAGAGATGTTGCCACTGCTGGTCGCAGGTTATGTGCTCATTGCAAAGCAGTGCGTGGCAAGTGGCAAAAAACACCTTGGAAATGAGAGGCATGCAATGTTCCCCTGTGTCTTTGAACTAGGAACTGCTTTTAAGAGTGGCACGGGGATGTGACTATAAAAATTGCACTGTTTCTGTTTGCACAATTTGCTTTTAAATGTCTGGGTTTTCAGTTTTCATTTTGCATTGTTCCTGTTGGAGTTTAATCCGGCATGTATGTTTTTGCACAGTTTATTTTCTACACTGTTTTTGGTTTGCACCATTTTACCATGAATGTTGTTTGCACTTTTTGCACTTTTTATTTATTTTGAACTGTTTCTGGAATTTTTGCAAGTGAATCTTAAGTTATTCTAAATAAACCACAAACAAAGAAATATGTTTCTGTCTTCTAATTATTTTCTTGTAACACTTTCCTCTGTGTAACACTTTCCACATACCTGACTGAAAGGGGTAATTATACAGCTCATTATGCGGGTCTTTGTCTTCTCTGGTGTGAATTATAGCATTATTCATGATCATTCATGCCTCCTCGCATACTGCCTTTCTAAACAAAAAGTGTTGTAACGGTACGCCAAGTCACGCCCTCTGCTCAAGCCAGGTCATGATCTCCAGCGACTCCTTTCCACACTCCATTCCGTTGCTTCCATTTTGCCGCCTCATTCATTCATGCTCGAGCACACCTGCGCCTCATCTCATTCATCACTCGCACTCTATATAATTCTTTCTCAGACAGCGAACTCTTGCCGAATTATTGCGTGCTCCAAGCCAAGTGTTTTGTGTCGTGTTTAACTAAAACATACTTTTTTGCCTTTCACGTTGTTGACCTTTTTCTCCCCTAGTTACGCCTTTGCTTCACGATTTGGAATTGTTTGCGTCGTTGACTGATAACCCGGCTCTGAACATTTGCTTTCCCTTTCGACTGCGACTCTGTCTAAACCCATAGGATCACTGCAGCTCTGATCTCGCTCGGCTGCTGCTGCTCTCCCTCTACCGGCGCGCCGGATTCAGTACGCGCGCAGCGGACTTCTCTCCACACAGCCGCGCTCACTCTGCTGCAGCTTTTGTCCAGCCTGCGCGTTCTCAGCAGCGCGCGCTCTGCTGGCCACCGCGCACGCTCTGTGCCACTCGCTCCTTTACTCCTTTCTACAGCCCCTGCTCAGCCACGCCACAGCTCACTTCAAAGTAATGTTTTTTTTTTTTTCAATCTCCTCCTTTTGACTTTCATTTTCTGCGTTAAATTAGTGGTATTTAAATAAGGTAACTTTCCTTTTGATTATAATTAATCTGTTTTGACCTTGACATTGTGCATTAAAATCAGTTATATTGAACATTTTCTGTTGTGTCTGCTTTTGGGTCCTCCGAGCCTGCCTCACACAGACCACCCAACTGACAGAATAATTCGGCCAGAATGGACCCAGCAGACCTAGGACAGCTCAGAGCCGCCTTGGAGGCCCAGGGCACCCTCCTCGGCACACACCAAGGGGAGATTCAGCAGGTCAACCAGAGCCTTAAGCTAATGGCAGACACTGTCACTGCACTGACCTCTCAGATCGAACGGCTTCAGGTCACACCACCTCCAGTTCAATCTTCACCACCACCTATCCGAGAGCCTCGTCTGCCACCTCCTCAGTCCTACAGCGGAGAGCCTGGCACCTGCCGATCTTTCCTTTCCCAATGCTCATTGTCTCTCGAATTACAAGCCTCAACATTCCCTACTGAACGTTCCAAGATCGCTTATGTCATCACCCTCCTCTCTGGAAGGGCCCGTGAATGGGGAACGGCCCTTTGGGACGCCGATGATCCTCGTTGCACCAATTACCAAGCGTTTACTCAGGAGATGAAGAGAGTCTTTGATCGTTCACTTTCTGGCCGAGAAGCAGCAGGGCAGATGTTGAGACTCCGCCAAGGTACACGTTCAGCTTATGATTATGCCATTGAGTTCCGCACTCTGGCGGCCTCGTGTGGATGGAACGACTGTGCCATGTATGATGTGTTTTTTCACGGGCTGAGTGAGGCTGTCAAGGATGAGTTGATCTCTCGGGAGCACCCTGCGAACCTAGAGGAACTCATGGATTTAGCCGGCCGCGTCGACGCACGCCTCCGACTTAGGCGCCGTGAGAACACACAACCTCTAAGAGTCAGACCAACCGCCCCTCCACAAACTACCGATCCTCCAGCGGAGCCTATGCAGGTTGACCGGACCCGCGTCTCTCCTGAGGAGCGCCAACGTCGGCGGGAGAAAGAAGCCTGCTTCTACTGCGGTCAAGTAGGTCATTTCCGTCTCCAGTGCCCATTAAAAGGATAGGCCCCCCAATGAAACTGGGAGTCTTGGAGGGCCACTCTCAAGAGAACCTCTCAGGTAAACGCTCCTTACTCCCTGTCATGATCGTCTGGAACAACCAAGCTCAACCACTTAAGGCCCTCATTGACTCTGGATCCGACCAAGACCTGATCTGTGCTGTCACTGCAAGGGAGCTGGGAATCCCTTTTCTGCCCCTTGACAACCCCCTGTCTGTCCAGGCCCTTGACGGCAGCTCTCTATCTCCCATCACTCATCGCACCCCCCCTGTCGCTCTTAGAACCTCAGGTAACCATGTAGAGACTATCTCTTTTTTTATTATGAAGAGCTCTCATGCCCCAGTCGTCCTTGGGAATCCATGGCTGGTCAGACATAACCCCAACATTGATTGGGCCAAGAATACTATTCTCGATTGGAGCCCTGCCTGTCTGTCTTCATGCCTTCAATCTGCTAGGGCTCATTCACCACCCTGTGTTGTTGTTGATGAAGTTTTAGATCTGTCCAATGTCCCGCCTGAGTACCATGACCTCCGGCAGGTGTTTAGCAAGTCACGCGCCCTCTCTCTACCACCCCACAGACCCTACGACTGCTCCATTGATCTGCTCCCAGGTACAACCCCCCCGAGAGGCCGCTTGTATTCCCTTTCGGCCCCGGAGAGAGAAGCCATGGATAAATACATCACTGAATCACTGGCAGCAGGGATCATCCGACCCTCATCCTCGCCGGCCGGAGCAGGTTTCTTTTTTGTGGATAAAAAGGACAAGTCCCTTCGCCCCTGTATCGATTACCGTGGCCTAAATGCAATCACTGTCAAGAATCGCTATCCCCTTCCCCTCATGTCATCCGCGTTTGAATTGCTGCAAGGAGCTAGTATATTCACCAAACTGGACTTGCGAAATGCATACCACCTGGTAAGGATAAGGGAGGGGGACGAATGGAAGACCGCATTTAATACACCCACAGGCCACTACGAGTACCTAGTGGTCCCCTTCGGGCTGACCAACGCCCCTGCTGTTTTTCAAGCCCTGGTGAATGACGTCCTAAGAGACTTCCTTAATATCTCTGTTTTTGTTTACCTAGACGACATTTTGATTTTTTCTCGTTCTCTGAAGGAACACAAGCTGCACGTCAGACAGGTCTTGCAAAGACTCCTCGAGAATAAACTTTTTGTTAAAGCCGAGAAGTGTGAATTCCACCGAGAGTCTGTGTCATTTCTTGGTTTTATTATTGCCCCTTCCAGCCTACAGATGGAGCCTTCAAAGTTAACTGCAGTTACCAACTGGCCCATACCCACCACAAGACGAGAGCTCCAGCGATTCTTGGGGTTTGCCAATTTTTATAGGCGCTTCATTAGGGACTACAGCTCAGTGGCAGCACCTCTCACCATGCTAACCTCCACCAAGGTTCCCTTTCTCTGGAACATGCAGGCTGAAGAGGCATTTACCAAACTAAAGCTTAGGTTCACATCCGCACCCATTCTGATTATCCCGGACCCGTCCCTCCAGTTCGTGGTGGAGGTGGATGCCTCAGAGTCAGGAGTTGGGGCCGTCTTGTCTCAAAGGTCACTCAAGGACAAGAAGTTACACCCTCGCTCCTTCTTCTCCCGTCGTCTCTCCTCTGCGGAAAGAAACTATGACATAGGAGATCGGGAACTGTTGGCGGTCAAACTCGCCCTAGAGGAGTGGAGACACTGGTTGGAGGGAACTACCTCTCCATTCCTGGTCTGGACCGACCACAAAAACTTGGAGTACCTCAGATCAGCCAGGAGACTCAATGCCCGTCAGGCCAGGTGGAGCCTATTTTTCTCCCGTTTTGATTTCACGCTCTCGTATCGCCCAGGCTCCAAAAATGGAAAACCTGACGCCCTATCTCGACAGTTCTCCGCCCCCCACGAACAAGTGCTGGCAGAGACAATCTTACCCCCTCGTTGCCTTGTGGCGGCCGCACTCCTGGATATCGAAACGCAGGTGAAGAGGGCGCTCAATTAGGAACCAGGCCCCAGCAACGTTCCCCCTGGCCTCCTCTTCGTCCCAGCATCAGTTCGATCTCAGGTGCTGGAATGGGGACACAGCTCCCGAATTGCCTGTCATCCGGGGGGAGCCCGCACCCTATCCCTCCTGCAGCAACGGTTCTGGTGGCCATCTATGAAGGCTGATGTTCAGGGGTTTGTGACAGCCTGTGACACTTGTATTAGAAACAAGTCGACTAACAAACCCCCTGCTGGTTTCCTGAATCCCCTCCCAGCTCCTCACCGCACTTGGTCTCATATTGCTCTGGACTTTGTTACCGGCCTCCCCAATTCTGAGGGCAATACATGCATACTGACCATAGTTGATCGCTTCTCCAAAGCTGCCCATTTTGTCCCCTTGCCAAAGCTCCCGTCAGCCAAGGAAACGGCTGAGTTAATGATCCTCCACATTTTCCGTTTGCATGGTCTCCCCTCCGACATTGTCTCCGATCGTGGCCCCCAGTTCTCAGCAGAGTTCTGGAGAGCATTTTGCAGATTAATCGGAGCAACACCCAGCCTATCCTCTGGTTATCACCCTCAGTCAAATGGGCAGACAGAGAGAGTGAACCAGGAACTGGAAAAGGCCTTAAGGTGCATGGCCTCACGAGACCCAACCACGTGGAGCAGGACACTCCCCTGGATTGAGTATGCGCACAACTCTCTGCCAACTTCCGCTACTGGCCTCTCTCCCTTCCAGTGCTGCCTGGGCTATCAGCCTCCACTGTTCCCATCCCAAGAAGAGGAGGTAACCGTGCCATCAGCCCTGTCTTTTGTGCGCCGTTGCAAGAGAGTTTGGTCCCAGGCCAGAACCCGTCTCCTACGCACCATCAGCACCTTCAAACGGCAAGCTGACCGACGCCGCTCGGCAGCCCCCAGGTACAGAGTGGGCCAAAGGGTGATGCTGTCCACCCGAGACATTCCCATCAAAACAGTCTCCCACAAATTGTCTCCCAGGTTCATCGGACCATTCACCATCACCAAAGTAATTAACCCTGTGTCTGTCAGGCTTTCCCTACCCCTCTCCATGCGCCGCATCAATCCGACGTTTCATGTTTCTCAGCTCAGGCGACTGGTGTCCAGCCCTTTATCCCAACCCCCCCGCCCTCCTCCTCCTCCCCAACTCATTGATGGAGGTGAGGTCTTTACAGTGCGCAAGTTGCTGAGAGCTCGACGCCGAGGAAGGGGTCTACAGTACCTCGTCGATTGGGAGGGTTATGGACCAGAAGAGAGAAGTTGGGTCCCTGCCAGGTTCATTGTTGACCCGACTCTAATCTCTGACTTCCACCGGCAACACCCAGAAGCACCAGCTAGGACGCCCAGTGGCGCCCATAGGAGGGGGGGTACTGTAACGGTACGCCAAGTCACGCCCTCTGCTCAAGCCAGGTCATGATCTCCAGCGACTCCTTTCCACACTCCATTCCGTTGCTTCCATTTTGCCGCCTCATTCATTCATGCTCGAGCACACCTGCGCCTCATCTCATTCATCACTCGCACTCTATATAACTCTTTCTCAGACAGCGAACTCTTGCCGAATTATTGCGTGCTCCAAGCCAAGTGTTTTGTGTCGTGTTTTACTAAAACATACTTTTTTGCCTTTCACGTTGTTGACCTTTTTCTCCCCTGGTTACGCCTTTGCTTCACGATTTGGAATTGTTTGCGTCGTTGACTGATAACCCGGCTCTGAACATTTGCTTTCCCTTTCGACTGCGACTCTGTCTAAACCCATAGGATCACTGCAGCTCTGATCTCGCTCGGCTGCTGCTGCTCTCCCTCTACCGGCGCGCCAGATTCAGTACGCGCGCAGCGGACTTCTCTCCACACAGCCGCGCTCACTCTGCTGCAGCTTTTGTCCAGCCTGCGCGTTCTCAGCAGCGCGCGCTCTGCTGGCCACCGCGCACGCTCTGTGCCACTCGCTCCTTTACTCCTTTCTACAGCCCCTGCTTAGCCACGCCACAGCTCACTTCAAAGTAATGTTTTTTTTTATTTCAATCTCCTCCTTTTGACTTTCATTTTCTGCGTTAAATTAGTGGTATTTAAATAAGGTAACTTTCCTTTTGATTATAATTAATCTGTTTTGACCTTGACATTGTGCATTAAAATCAGTTATATTGAACATTTTCTGTTGTGTCTGCTTTTGGGTCCTCCGAGCCTGCCTCACACAGACCACCCAACTGACAAGTGTCTTAGAAAATTTAAATGAATGTATTGTTTTCTGTAAATGAGTAAGGGAGGTGATTGTCACATCGTTTTGAAGTAAAACCTCTACATTATAAGATCCAGGTCACAAAAGTCTTGTGCACAAATGTCATAAATGTGTTTTGTGGTCTTATTTCAGTTAGTTGTTTTTTGTTGTTTTCAAAAATTACGCATAACATTTTTTTTCTCCAATATACAAACTTGTACATACATGCTGCTCATATATTATTGTTGCCCAGTTTGTGCTGAATAAAATGATATCAGACTTTAGACATTTATATGTTTATAAGTAACTGAAAAATACACAAATGTCAGGACACGTCAGAATCTCTTCAGAGCTCCAAAACACCCTCAGACTCCTAAGGGTTAAAGACTAAAAAACTTCCCATCTGACAAATTTCATGCAACAATGCTTCTGTCTTTGACGCAATTTTACATCTTTTTCCAAAGTTTTTCCAAAGTCAAAAATTTCTCATAATTAAATGCAAGGCTTTAACTGTAATGCCACGGGCAAATCCACGGCTCACTACACACTACGTACACACACACACACACACACACATACACACACATTGCTCTCTTGCGATTCTTTTTAAAGGTAAAGTGCAGGTTAATTTGTTTTATTTTTACTTTATATTTTGTATTAATTTATTTTTATGTATTTCTTTTTTGGGCAGTGGACCGAATAATTAGAGTTTTCATTATTCCTTGTAGGGAAATTCACTTTGGTTTACGAGTGTTTGTATGAATGTTTGTAAGAGTGCGCTTCACTTTTAACAGTGTGTTGTAATGTTTCGAACAGTGTGCTCCCCCGGCCATCCTTATATTTCTTTGTAGAAAACTTATATGTATAATCATGTACTTATATGTATAATCATACAAAACAACGTAAATCTGAATGTGATCTCAGATAGTCCTATAGGCTAAAATCGACACTGTGATGCACCTGGAACATTCCACACCTTTTGAAAGTCACCTTGAGTGGTGCAAAACACTATCAAGAAAATGAAGGACAAATTTCTCTGGCCGGGACTCAACATGGAGGTATACGACTTCAGTCAGGACTGTCCCACCGGTCAGTGTACAGCACCTGCTAAAGCCTCCCCGCTCTGCTAATTCCACTGCCTATCATAAGCCTACCCTTTCAGCCTCCCCAAAGAAGTACTCACAGACCAAGGTACGCCATTCATGTCAGGACTAAAGTGTGATGTGTGCCAAGGAATCCTTTGAGGAGCAGCCCTCACCATTAAGGTCTGTAATTGAGTTTGTACAGGAACTTCAAACAAATATTAACAAAGTTCTTCCTATCATGTGACGGCACACGGAAGAGGCACAAGAGAAGAAGAAGCATGCCTACGACTAGCCGGCTCAGTCACGCGTAAGGTGGGCGATCGCGTACTGCTGCTTCTCCCCAGTGCTACATTCACATTCCTGGCCCGTTTGCAAGGACACATAACCACTGTGGAACGAGTCGGGCCAGTGACCTATCGTCTGCAACAGCCGGGAAAGTGCAAAAACACTAAGCTGTATCATATTAATCTGTTGAAATGGTGGATTAAATCAATTTCTCGCTCCTTAGCCGTTGCCTCTCTCTTACTGCCACAGAGCAAAGCCGCCACCTTATTTATCAGGAAGAGGATCTGATGCCAATGCAGAATCAGGAGCTAAGTGAACTTGTGGATCAATTTGTAGACTGATTTGTATGAAACACAAGTCCAACACTAACTTCTGTTATTAGTCTCTGTTATTAAATTATGTACAGCCGCATAGAAGTGGAGAAGTGTGTACACAGTGCATTAGTGTGTGCCAAGTCAGATACCTTACTAACTAATGTGTGTTCTCTGGACTGTTATACACCTGTTATTAACCACTAGTCAGATATTCTTACTCTAAAAATCTCAAACATCAGACATTTACATTTATGGCATTTGACAGACACCCTTATTCAGACCAATTAACATTTTTTATTTTTATTTTTTATAGTTACTCTTTATAATTGAGGTTAGTTGAGGTTAGTCAGTAGTCCAATGTATGTATCACTTAAACCTCAATGTGTGTGTTTGGTTTCTCAGCACTATATTTATTATCTGTTCTATTTAATATCAAATACCTCTAACAATCTAAAGGCCACATTTAGTGTGTAATTAAATTTCCCGAGATACAGATGTGGCCATTAAGACTGCGCATGTTTTCCAGTGAGATGCCGCAATTTAGCGCGCGGCATGCCGTGACTTGCCGTAAGCAACATTCGGAAATTTAAAAAAATGTGTTGTGCTTCACTGAATATCCACCAGATGGCGCATGAAAGGACTTTATCTAAAAGCCGGACCAAGTACTGTACAACGAAGAACTGTGTATAATTACTTAGCCTAAAACAATATTGTTTCCAATGCTGAAGCAAACATGAATTTTATTTTGTTTTACAACAGATCTGTCATGATGAATGTGTGTATATGTGCTTCATATTATTTTCACAATAATGAAATGAGATGCCCAAATTTGTGCATTAAAAGTTTCTTATATAGTTTTTGTAATGTCTTAACAGGGACAAAACAGTGAAAGACATGGCAATGCCTCGGTTTAAATGGTGTTGAAATTAATGAAATTTCCTGATAGTAGGCTATCTGACGGTGTTAACTGCAAATGTCCTGGTTCATGAATATGCCAACATCTTCTTCTTTGTCTTTCGGCTGTTCCCTTTCAGGGGTCGCCACAGCGAATCATCTGCCTCCATCTAACCCTATCCTCTGCATCCTCTTCTCTCACACCAACTAACTTCATGTCCTCTCTCACTGCATCCATAAATCTCCTCTTTGGTCTTCCTCTAGACCGCCTGGCAGTTCCAACCTCAGCATCCTTCTACCGATATATTCACAATCTCTCCTCTGAACATGCCCAAACCACCTCAATCTGGCCTCTCTGACTTTATCTCCAAAACATCTAACGTGGGTTGTCCCTCTGATAAACTCATTCTTAATCCTATCCATCCTTGTCACTCCCAAAGAGAACCTCAACATCTTTAGCTCTGCTACCTCCAACTCTGCCTTCTGTCTTTTCTTCAGCGCCACTGTCTCTAAGCCGTAGAGCATCGCTGGTTTCACCACTGTCCTGTACACCTTTCCTTTCATTCTCGCTGATACTCTTTTATCGCACAACACACCTGAAACTTTTCTCCACCCATTCCAACCTGCCTGTACCCGCCTCTTCACCTCCTTTCCACACTCTCTGTTGCTCTGGACCGTTGACCCCAAGTGCTTAAAATCCTGCACCTTCTTTACCTCTGCTCCCTGTAGCCTCACCGATCCTCCTGGGTCCCTCTCATTTACACACATGTATTCCGTCTTGCTGCGGCTAACCTTCATTCCTCTGCTTTCCAGAGCATACCTCCACCTCTCCAAATTTTCCTCCACCTGTTCCCTGCTCTCGCTACAGAGCACAATGTCATCTGCAAACATCATAGTCCATGGGGACTCCTGTCTTACCTCATCTGTCATCCTGTCCATCACCAGAGCAAACAAAAAGGGGCTTAGAGCCGATCCTTGATGCAGACCCACCTCCACCTTAAACTCTTCTGTCACACCTACAGCACATCTTACCACTGTCTTACAGCTCTCATACATGTCCTGCACCACTCTAACATACTTTTCTGCCACTCCAGACTTCCTCATACAATACCACAGCTCTTCTCTTGGCATCCTGTCATACGCTTTCTCTAAATCTAAAAAGACACAATGCAACTCCCTGTTACCTTCTCTGTACTTCTCCGCCAGCATCCTCAAAGCAAATACTGCATCTGATGTACTCTTTGTAGGCATAAAACCATATTGCTGCTCACAAATGCTCACCTCTGCCTTTAACCTAGCTTCCACTACTCTTTCCCACAGCTTCATTGTCTGGCTCATTAGCTTTATACCTCTATAATTGCCACAGCTTTGCACATCTCCCTTGTTCTTAAAAATAGGCACCTATACACTTCTTCTCCATTCCTCTGGAATCCTCTCACTCTCCAAGATCTTGTTAAACAAACTTGTCAAAAACTCTACTGCCACCTCTCCTAAGCACTTCCATACCTCCACAGGTATGTCATCAGGACCAACAGCCTTTCCACTCTTCATCCTCTTCAATGCCCTTCTCACCTCACTTCTACCAATATTTGCTACTTCCTGTTCCACAACAATCACCTCTTCTACTCTTTGTTCTCTCTCGTTTTCCTCATTCATCAACTCCTTAAAGTACTCCTTCCATCTTTCCATCACCCTCCTGGCATCTGTCAGTACATTTCCATCTTTATCTTTAATCACTCTAACCTGCTGCACATCCTTCCCATCTCTATCTCTCTGCCTTGCCAACCTGTACAGATCCCCCTCTCCCTCCTTACTGTCTAGCCTAGCATACAAGTCCTCATATGCTCTTTGTTTGGCCTTTGCCACCTCTACATTCACCTTACTCTGCATCTCCCTGTACTCCTGTCTTCTCTCTTCAGTCCTCTCAGTGTCCCACTTCTTCTTAGCTAGCCTCTTTCCCTGTATACACTCCTGGACTTCCTCATTCCACCACCAAGTCTCCTTGTCCACTTTCCCCTTACCTGATGATACACCAAGTACCCTCCTACCTGTCTCCCTGATCACATTGGCTGTAGTTGTCCAGTCAACTGAAAGCACCTCCTGACCACCCATAGCCTGTCTCAACTCCTCCCTAAAGACTTCACAACATTCTTCCTTTCTCAGCTTCCACCACTTTGTCCTTTGCTCTGCCTTTGTCCTCTTCGCCTTCCTCACCACCAGGGTTATTCTACACACCACCATTCTGTGTTGTCTGGCTACACTCTCCCCTACCAACACTTTGCAGTCACTGATCTCTTTCAGGTTACAACGTCGACACAAGATGTAGTCGACCTGAGTGCTTCTGCCTCCACTCTTATATGTCACCCTATGTTCCTGCCTCTTCTGGAAGAAAGTATTTACTACTGCTATTTCCATCCTCTTTGCAAAGTCCAACACCATCTGTCCTTCTACATTTCTGTCCTGAAGACCAAACCTGCCCATCACATTTTCATCACCTCTGTTCCCTTCCCCAACATGTCCATTAAAGTCTGCACCAATCACCACTCTTTCACCTCTGGGGATGCTCTGCATCACGTCATCTAACTCACTCCAGAATTTCTCCTTCTCTTTTAACTCACATCCTACCTGTGGGGCATAACCACTAACAACATTGAACATTATCCCTTAAATTTTCAGCTTCAGACTCATCACCCTATCTGATACTCTCTTCACCTCTAGAACATTCCTTACAAACTCCTCTTTTAGGATAACTCCTACTCCATTTCTTTTCCTATCCACACCATGGTAAAACAATTTGAACCCTGATCCTAAGCTTCTAGCCTTGCTACCTTTCCACCTGGTCTCCTGTACACACAGTATATACACCTTTCTTCTCTGCTTCATATTAACTAACTCTCTTCCCTTCCCTGTCATGGTCCCAACATTCAAAGTCCCTACTATCACTCCTAAACTATTGCCTTTCCTTATCTCTCTCTTTGTAAGCAAACACGCCTTCCTCCTCTCCTTCTTCAACCAACAGTAGCCCAATTTCCACCAGCACCCTGTAGGTCAACAGCACCAGTGGCGGTCGTTGTTAACCCGGGCCACGACCGATCCGGTATGGGAATTATATTCTTGTTTCGCATCATTGATTTGGCAAATGTTTTACATCGGATGCCCTTCCTGACACAACCCTCTTCATTTATCCAGACTTGGGACTGGCACAAGAAGACACTGGATTGCGCCCCCCATGGTTGCATTCGTTAATATGCCAACATATCTTATTTAAAACGTAAAAATGTGTCAACATCATCAGAAGACATGAATAAACAATATATATAAAAGTACTTTCACTTTACAAAAGGCAGCGTTTTTATTAAAAGGTTGATAAACGCGTGTTGTACAGTATATACAATGCGACAGCGCGCTCAGTTACTCACTTCTCACCTTTCATGTAGGTCTGCTAGGACTTATTAATTCATTTTAAACCCCTCAAAAAATGCGTGTGTATACAGCTCAAAACCTCCATCAGTTATTAAAGATAGCATCTATTTAGAAAAAATGCCCTAGCGATTTCTGAGCTTCAGGAAATCTCCCGGCGCTCTGCGCATAACACCGGGCCAACTCATGTCGGAAAGAATTTATAAACGGTTTCTAAACGTGGGCTATTGTTTTTTTACTTATAATATTTGTTAATTTAATTTAAATGAGGTTTGGGCTCAGGACTTCGATTCGGCATCGTGATTCTCCTCTTTAATTTACTCCATAGTTTTAATCAGCGCTCAGCCGCATGCATAAAGTTTTCCAGAGCGCACCGGCAGAAGTAGACTAATGATTATGAACGCGGCGGGAAAACAGCAAGCAGACTGACTCTGACAATTTAAAAAAACTTTGCATTTCATTTTGTGATGCGCTCAAGTTCACCAAAAACAATACAGAACAGCGCACCTTATTTGCTTTCAAACATTTACAAAATCACAAAGTTTTTTCGTTATTGTG